>NC_133343.1:44610101-45210101 GCF_030506205.2 Paramisgurnus dabryanus
GTTTCTAATGTCTTACAGTAGATTCTTAAATGCTACAAGTTTTCTGTAGCATTACAGATATGATAGTATGGGGTGATGAACAACTGCCTTCC
Source organism: Paramisgurnus dabryanus (assembly GCF_030506205.2). Taxonomy (NCBI): domain Eukaryota; kingdom Metazoa; phylum Chordata; class Actinopteri; order Cypriniformes; family Cobitidae; genus Paramisgurnus; species Paramisgurnus dabryanus. Next base: position 44,610,194 of record NC_133343.1, read on the forward strand.
TCCTAATCATGGTCACACTACCAGTCCAAACTCATAAGAAATTGACATTTTCGGAATTTTTAAGTAATCTTTACACTGTAAAAAATATATTTTTTGGCACAACTTGACTTGGTCAAGTCATCTTGTTGCATTGACTCAGTTAAGTTTAGCCAACATTAGGAGTTAAGTTAACTCAACTTATATGTATTTGTTGAACTAACTTGAAGTAAATTGGGCCAACGTACCATATCAATTAATAAGCATTTAGATTTTTTTGTTAAGTAAACTTAAAGCTCCACTGTGTAGGATCTACTCCCATTTAGCGGTGAAAGTCTATATGACAAGCAACTGAATATTACTTTCTAGCCCCCCCCCCCATTCGGAACGCGTTTTAACTCGTACGGTGGCCCGGCCGTGTCATGCCAAGGTTAATATGGCTTCCAGTAGCTACAAAGCAAAAGCAATGAGAAAAAATGAACAATTTGCAACGTCCTTTGCCTGTGATCCATCAAAGCACACAGATTTATGTTTAACATGAAAAAAGTCTGATTGTCATGATATGTCCGCTTAAAATCACATACAAAAAGCAACCATGACGGGTTTAAATGGACGCAAACTAATATTATGTCAAAGTACAATGCTTATGTTTTAAGTAAACGTTACATGTCCGTGTATATGTAAGAGCTTTCTCTCATATTGGTGAAAAAAGATCGCGCAACTTTCACACGCTTGTAAAATGAAAGGACAGACGCGCAGATCAGACGCTTTTATCAGAGTATTATGTCAGACATTATGTCAGAGTACAATGCTTATGTTTTAAGTAAACGTTACATGTCCGTGTATATGTAAGAGCTTTCTCTCATATTGGTGAAAAAAGATCGCGCAACTTTCACACGCTTGTAAAATGAAACGAAAGACGCGCAGATCAGACGCTTTTATCAATGAAATGCTAAAAATAGGGCTGTCAACGTGTGTTTGTGCTAGAGGTCAGAAAAGATGAAAAATATTTATCTCGGTACCTCAGATTACACAAATGGGCGGAGAGACGGCGTGTGGCTGTTCGAACACATTAAACCACATGCATGTTTACACTAACAAGTGTTATGCATAATCATGCTAAAGTTAGCCAAGGAACTATAAAACTTCAAGTTTACAACATGGACTGTATAGATGTAAACGAATATGCTGAATTACCTGTGGAGAAGATATAAAGTGCAACTTCAGTGTCCCTTGAGCCCCATCTTGGAAAACTAACTCCAATAGTGACTTTGGTCTTGATGTTTTTCCTGTCACGTTGTCGTTTAAAATCCCCGTTTCGCTTCCATGGCGATTTGTTTTAATGTCCTCGAGAATATGTCTTCAACAGGCTTTCAAATCAAAGCATTAGATCGCAGGTTCATCACGGTGTGCGGCTGTTGTAAAATCCGAAGGATTCAGCTACGCAGGTCACAGGCTGGATATGTCATCAAGCCTGGTTTATTTAAATCAACTGAGCATTACATTCGCAAGTCATACGCATATTACATAAATTTACAATTAACTAAGAATAATTGTCAGCTTTATAATTGTTAATATTCTGAAAAAAGACTGTCTTGATGACGTATACCACCTACACATGCAACCTCCGGAGGCTTCAGCTATCGGACAGCGTGAGTGTAGTGTGAAAGCGCAAAAGGCGGAGCTTGAATTTCAGGAATGTCCCTCGTCTGCGAATGTATTTCAAAGATGGAGGCACAACATGGATTCAGCCAGAGAGCGCTTCGACGGTATGCATTTTAAATAGCAGATTCTAAGCATGTACAACATTCGTATGACCACTAGGTGGTGCTGTGACGAAACTCTGCATGCCCCCTCAGATCCTCACTGGCATCACAACTACCAAGTGTGGCATCAATAGACATAAGATTGGCGAAGATACACACTAAAACCTGTTTTTTTGCTCTCTACGTAAAGTTTGTTGACGCGCTATACGAAAACGGGATCGTTTATCAAAATTATTTTAATAACTTTTTGCCCTGAGTGTCTCCAGATGCTACATACCGTTTTTCGTGGAAATTGGGCAAAAGCTTTAGGACAAGTTCGCAAAAGTAGGTTTTATGAATAAATCAAAATGGCGGAAAATTTTTCATGACGGAAAATGATGTCATAGGGTCCAATCGAATCGTCTTGAGCCAAGGAATCAGAGGAAGCAAGAATTTTGTTTATAGGACTTATGGATCAGAAGTTATAAGAAAAAAACAAAAGTGCAACTTTGGACTGTTGGTGGCGCTAGCGGGTTAGAGATTAAGACTCCAAATTTGTTGTGGAGACTTTTTGGACAGTCCTCTATCAGTGTGCAAAATTTCATAACTTTCCTATGTAAGCTGCTATGGGCTGCCATAGACGCAATGGCGGAAGAAAAAGAAAAAGAAAAAGAAAAGGGAAGAATAATAAATATAGCTGCAAGCAGCAATCACCGGAGTCAAGCCAAAAAGGGCACAGCAGAAAGTAAAGTAGACTTCGGATGAGCAGTTTAAAAAACCTAGGAAAATCTCTTGATTTCAGACAAAACAATATAACAGTTATCAGCAAAAAAGCTGTGTTTTCATTCAGTGTAATCTCTCCCTCTCTTCTCGAGGAGCATTGACAACTAAAACACTGAAGAAAATGTGAGTGGTGCTTGCAGTGGCAATACTCAGCTCACAAAATGTTACAGTGGTGTTAATGAGTCAAAAGAGACCACCCCCATGTCTCTACAATGTTCTAACGCAGAGATATAGCTCTTGCAAAAACGGTTGATAAGGTATCCTAATTGGTTGCTAAGGAGTTAATTGGCATGCACCAATGATCTCCAAGCCATGAAAGGAATAATACATGATGACCCAAGATTTTAGATGTACTGTCGGAGTAGTTTTAGGCAAAAATACCATATTTCTATCTCAAAACCACTAGGTGGCGCAATGACAAAGTTGTGCATGCAACCTCAGGACATAACTGTGTTACATCTAGCTAGTTTTATGACTATACACTTTAGTTTAGTGAAGAAACAGTTGTATGACCATAGGGTGGCTTGATTTCAAAGGTTGTGTTCAATTATAAGGCCAACTAGTGGTGCAAGCATACAATTTTTTTTGTGTAGCCTCAGACTGTGGTCGTACATCAGCGTATCAAAAATGGTGAAAAAATGTCTTTGCTTTACGAAGTTATAACCATTTATGTGTAAAAAACACAAAATGTAAAGGTAATTTTTTGTTGTTTGCAATTTTCGGCCATTTCTGAAGAAAATTTTAATATAACGCCAATAGAACTTTTTGTTCAGAAGGTAATGCAATGTTCTTCCTATGGTGTTTTCGAGTCGATCAGAATTACGCTCACGGAGATATTCGCGTGTGTTTTTTAAGTGCTGTTTTGCTGCGCAGGGCTAACCATAAGGCGAAATCTGGCATGTTTGGTAACGTTGGACTCGGCAACTATTCTGGACTTCAGCGAAACAAGTCCCGTGAAAAAGCACAGATCACAGCCAAAGTTATAAGCATGTACAACATTCGTATGACCACTAGGTGGCACTGTGACGAAACTCTGCATGCCCCCTCAGATCCTCACTGGCATCACAACTACCAAGTGTGGCATCAATAGACATAAGATTGGCAAAGATACACACTAAAACCTGTTTTTTTGCTCTCTACGTAAAATTTGTTGACGTGCTATACGAAAACGGGATGGTTTATCAAAATTCTTTTAATAACTTTTTGCCCTGATTGTCTCCAGATGCTACATACCATTTTTCGTGGAAATTGGGCAAAAGCTCTAGGACAAGTTCGCAAAAGTAGGTTTTATGAATAAATCAAAATGGAGGAAAATTTTTCATGACGGAAAATGACGTCATAGGGTCCAATCGAATCGTCTTGAGCCAAGGAATCATAGGAAGCAAGAATTTTGTTTCTAGGGCTTATGGATCAGAAGTTATAAGCAAAAACATAAGTGCAACTTTGGACTGTTGGTGGCGCAAGAGGGTTGGAGATAGAGACTCCAAATTTGCTGTGGGGACACATTGGACTGTCCTTTATCAGTGTGCCAAATTTCATAACTTTCCTACGTACGGTTCTATGGGCTGCCATAGACCGCAATGGCGGAAGAAGAAAAATTTACTAACAGAAACAATTGCCAATATAGCTGCAAGCAGCAATACCGGGGTCAAGCCGAAAAGGGCACAGAAGGATGAAAGTTGCGTTTGGATAAGCAGACTGAAGAACCTAGGTAAACCTAATGATTTCAGATGAAAAAATGCAAAGGTAATCAACAAAAATAATCTATATTCTTGTCTACTGCAACTGTCCTTCGGTTATTGACAATCATGGAACATTAGAGCACTGAAGGACATGTATGTGATGCTTACAGTGGGCAAACATGGGTCACAACATGTTACAACAAGTTAAAAGAGTCAAAAGAGACCATCCCCATGTCTCTGTGATGTTCTGATACAGAGAAAAAGCTCTTGCAAAAACAGTTGATAACGTATTCTCATTGGTTGCTAGAGAGTAAATGGACATCCTCTAGTGATTATAGTCAAAGCCATGAAAGGAATAATCCATGATGACTCATGGTTTTAGATGTGTTGTTGCAGTAGTTTTAGGCAAAAAATGCCATATTCTATCTCAAAACCAGTAGGTGGCGCAATGACAAAATTCGTGCATGCAACCTCGGGTCATAAATGTGTTACATCTAGCTAGTTTTATGACTATACACTTTAGTTTAGTGAAGAAACAGTTGTATGACCATAGGGTGGCTTGATTTCAAAGGTTTTGTTCAATTATAAGGCCAACTAGTGGTGCAACCATACAATTTTTTTTGTGTAGCCTCAGACTGTGGTCGTACATCAGCGTATCAAATATGGTGAAAAAATCTCTTTGCGTTACGAAGTTATAACCATTTATGTGTAAAAACACAAAATTTAAAGGTAATTTTTCGTTTTTTGCAATTTTCGGCCATTTCTGATGAAAATTTTAATATAGTGCCAATAGAACTTTTTGTTCAGAAGGTAATGCAATATTCTTCCTATGATGTTTTCGAGTCGATCAGAATTACGCTCGCGGAGATATTCGCGCGTGTTTTTTAAGTGCTGTTTTGCTGCGCAGGGCTAACCGTAAGGCGAAATCTGGCATGTTTGGTATCGTTGGACTCGGCGACTATTCAGGACTCCTAAAAATCAAGTCCCGTCAAAATACGTTGATCACAGCCAAAGTTATAGGTGTAAAAAACATCTGTCTGGCCACTAGGTGGCGCTGCAACGAAACTGTGCATGCACACTCAGTTCATGACTGGCATCACAAGTACCAAGTGTCGTGTCAATAGGCCTAAGTTTGACGAAGATACAGCCTAAAATCTGTTTTTTTGCGCTCTACGTAAAATTTGTTGACGCGCTATACGACAACGGATTGGTTTATCGAAATTCTTTTGATAACTTTTTGCCGTGAGGGTCTCTAGATGATACATACCAATTTTCGCGGCAATCGGGTAAAAACTCTAGGACGAGTTCGCAAAAGTAGGTTTTACGAATAATTCAAAATGGCGGAAAAATTTCCATGACGGAAAATGACGTCATATGGTCCAATCGAATCGTCTTGAGCCAAGGAATCAGAGGAAACAAGAATTTCGTTTCTAGGACTTACGGATCAGAAGTTATAAGCAAAAACATAAGTTCAACTTTGGACTGTTGGTGGCGCTAGCGGGTTAGAGATAGAGACTCCAAATTTGCTGTGGGGACACATTGGACTGTCCTTTATCAGTGTGCCAAATTTCATAACTTTCCTACGTACGGTTCTATGGGCTGCCATAGACCGCAATGGCGGAAGAAGAATAACTAATAATAATAATAATAATAATAATAATAAATATAGCTGCAAGCAGCAATCACCGGGGTCAAGCCGAAAAGGGCACAGAAGGATGTAAAGTTGCGTTTGGATAAGCAGACTGAAGAACTTAGGCAAACCTAATGATTTCAGATGAAAAAATGCAAACTAATCAACAAAAATAATCTATGTTCTTGTCTACTGCAACTGTCCTTCGGTTATTGACAATCATGGAACATTAGAGCACTGAAGGACATGTATGTGATGATTACAGTGGGCAAACATGGGTCACAACATGTTACAACAAGTTAAAAGAGTCAAAAGAGACCATCCCCATGTCTCTGCGATGTTCTGATGCAGAGAAAAAGCTCTTGCAAAAACAGTTGATAACGTATTCTCATTGGTTGCTAGAGAGTAAATGGACATCCACTAGTGATTATAGTCAAAGCCATGAAAGGAATAATCCATGATGACTCATGGTTTTAGATGTGTTGTTGCAGTAGTTTTAGGCCAAAAAATGCCATATTCTATCTCAAAACCAATAGGTGGCGCAATGACAAAATTCGTGCATGCAACCTCAGGTCATAACTGTGTTACATCTAGCTAGTTTTATGACTATACACTTTAGTTTAGTGAAGAAACAGTTGTATGACCATAGGGTGGCTTGATTTCAAAGGTTTTATTCAATTATAAGGCCAACTAGTGGTGCAAGCATACAATTTTTTTTGTGTAGCCTCAGACTGTGGTCGTACATCAGCGTATCAAATATGGTGAAAAAATCTCTTTGCGTTACGAAGTTATAACCATTTATGTGTAAAAACAGAAAATTTAAAGGTGATTTTTTGTTTTTTGCAATTTTCGGCCATTTCTGATGAAAATTTTAATACAACGCCAATAGAACTTTTTGTTCAGAAGGTAATGCAATATTCTTCCTATGATGTTTTCGAGTCGATCAGAATTACGCTCGCGGAGATATTCGCGCGTGTTTTTTAAGTGCTGTTTTGCTGCGCAGGGCTAACCGTAAGGCGAAATCTGGCATGTTTGGTAACGTTGGACTCGGCAGCTATTCTGGACTTCAGCGAAACAAGTCCCGTGAACAAACACAGATCAGAGCCAAAGTTATAAGCATGTACAACATTCGTATGACCACTAGGTGGTGCTGTTACGAAACTCTGCATGCCCCCTCAGATCCTCACTGGCATCACAACTACCAAGTGTGGCGTCAATAGACATAAGATTGGTGAAGATACACACTAAAACCTGTTTTTTTGGGCTCTACGTAAAATTTGTTGACGCGCTATACGAAAACGGAATGGTTTATCAAAATTCTTTTAATAACTTTTTGCCCTGAGTGTCTCCAGATGCTACATACCATTTTTCGTGGCAATTGGGCAAAAGCTCTAGGACAAGTTCGCAAAAGTAGGTTTTATGAATAAATCAAAATGGCGGAAAATTTTTCATGACGGAAAATGACGTCATAGGGTCCAATCGAATCGTCTTGAGCCAAGGAATCAGAGGATTCAAGAATTTAGTGTCTAGGACTTACGGGTCAGAAGTTATAAGCAAATACATAAGTGCAAATTTGGACTGTTGGTGGCGCTAGCGGGTTAGAGACACAGACTTCAAATTTGCTGTGGAGACTTTTTGGACAGTCCTCTATCAGTGTGCCAAATTTCATAACTTTCCTACGTACGGTTCTATAGGCTGCCATAGACCGCAATGGCGGAGGAAGAAAAAGAAAAAGAAAAAGAAAAAGAAAAAGAAAAAGAAAACTAACAGAAACAATAGGGGTCTTCGCCCATTCTGGGCTTGACCCCTAATAAAAAGAAAACTAACGGATACAATAGGGGTCTTCGCCCCTTCGGGGCTTGACCCCTAAATATAGCTGCAAGCAGCAATCACCGGGGTCAAGCCAAAAAGGGCACAGCAGAAAGTAAAGTAGACTTCGGATGAGCAGTTTAAAGAACCTAAGAAAATCTCTTGATTTCAGACAAAACAATATAACAGTTATCAGCAAAAAAGCTGTGTTCTCATTTAGTGAAATCTCTCCCTCTCTTTCGACGAGCATTGATAACTAGAACACTGACGTAAAAATGAGTGGTGCTTGCAGTGGCAATACTCAGCTCTCAAAATGTTACAGTGTTGTTAATGAGTCAAAAGAGCCCACCCCCGTGTCTCTACGATGTTCTGACGCAGAGTTATAGCTCTTGCAAAACGGTTGATAAGGTATTCTCATTGGTTGCTAGGGAGTGAATTGGCAACCACCAGTGATTATAGTCAAAGCCATGAAAGGAATAATCCATGATGACTCATGGTTTTAGATGTGCTGTTGCAGTAGATTTAGGCAAAAATAGCTATTTTCTATCTCCAAACCACTAGGGGGCGCTATGACAGAATCGTGAATGCAACCTCATGACTGCGTTACATCTAGCTAGTTTCATGACTATACACTTTAGTTCGGCAAAGAAATAGTTGTATGACCATAGGACTTGCTTGATATGAAATATTTTGTTCAATTATAGGGCCACCTAGTGGTTCAGGCATACCAATTTTTTTGTGTGGCCTCAGACTCTGCTCATACACCAGCGTATCAAATCTGGTGAAAAAAATCTCTTTTCGTTGCGAAGTTATAACCATTTATGTGTAAAAACCACAAAATCTAAAGGTAATTTTTCGTTTTTTGCAATTTTCGGCCATTTCTGATGAAAATTTTAATATAACGCCAATAGAACTTTTTGTTCAGAAGGTAATGCAATGTTCTTCCTATGGTGTTTTCGAGTCGATCGGAATAACGCTCGCGGAGATATTCGTGCGTGTTTTTTAAGTGCTGTTTTGCTGCGCAGGGCTAACCGTAAGGCGAAATCTGAAATGTTTGGTATCGTTGGACTCGGCGACTACTCAGGACTCCTAAAAATCAAGTCCCGTCAAAATACGTTGATCGCAGCCAAAGTTATAGGTGTATAAATCATCTGTCTGGCCACTAGGTGGCGCTGCGACGAAACTGTGCATGCACACTCAGTTCATGACTGGCATCACAAATACCAAGTGTCGTGTCAAAAGGCCTAAGTTTGACGAAGATACAGCCTAAAATCTGTTATTTTGCGCTATACGTAAAATTTGTTGACACGCTATACGACAACGGATTGGTTTATCAAAATTCTTTTAATAACTTTTTGCCGTGAGGGTCTATAGATGCTACATACCAATTTTCGCGGCAATCGGGTAAAAACTCTAGGACGAGTTCGCAAAAGTAGGTTTTACGAATAATTCAAAATGGCGGAAAAATTTTCATGACGGAAAATAACGTCATAGGGTCCAATCGAATCGTCTTGAGCCAAGGAATCAGAGGAAACAAGAATTTCGTTTCTAGGACTTACGGATCAAAAGTTATAAGCAAAAACATAAGTGAAACTTTGGACTGTTGGTGGCGCTAGCGGGTTTGAGATAGAGACTCCAAATTTGCTGTGGATAATATTTGGACTGTCCTTTATCAGTGTGCCAAATTTCATAACTTTCCTACGTACGGTTCTATGGGCTGCCATAGACCGCAATGGCGTAAGAAGAAGAAGAAGAAGAAGAAGAAGAAGAAGAAGAATAAGAAAACTAACAAATACAATAGGGGTCTTCGCCCCTTCGGGGCTTGACCCCTAAATATAGCTGCAAGCAGCAATACCGGGGTCAAGCCGAAAAGGGCACAGAAGGGTGTAAAATTGGGTTTGGATAAGAATACTGAAGAACCTATGTAAACCTCATGATTTCAAAAGAAAAAAAGGCAAAAGTAATCAACAAAAATAATCTATGTTCTTGTCTCCTGCAATCGTCCTTCTGTTATTGACAATCATGGAACATTAGAGCACTGAAGGACATGTGAGTGATGTTTGCAGTGGCATAACATGGGTCACAACATGTTACAACAAGTAAAATCAGTCAAAAGAGACCATCCCCATGTCTCTACGATGTTCTGATGCAGAGAAAAAGCTCTTTCAAAAACAGTTGATTAGGTATTCTCATTGGTTGCTAGAGAGTAGATTCACATCCACCAGTGATTATAGTCCAAGCCATGAAATGAAGAATCCATGATGACTTATGATTTTAGTTGTGTTGTTGCAGTAGTTTTAGGCAAAAATTGCTATTTTCTATCTCCAAGCCACTAGGTGGCGCTATGACAAAAGTGTGCATGCAACCTCAGGGCATGACTGCGTTACATTTAGCTAGTTTCCTGACTATACACTTTAGTTCAGCAAAGAAATAGTTGTATGACCATAGGGCTTGCTTGATATGAAAGCTTTTGTCCAATTATAAGGCCAACTAGTGGTGAAGGCATACCAATTTTTTCGTGTGGCCTCAGACTCTGCTCGTACATCAGCGTATCAAATCTGGTGAAAAAATCTCTTTTCGTTGCGAAGTTATAACCATTTATGTGTAAAAAACACAAAATTTAAAGGTAATTTTTCGTTTTTTGCAATTTTCAGCCATTTCTGATGAAAATTTTAATACAATGCCAATAGAACTTTTTGTTCAGAAGGTAATGCAATATTCTTCCTATGATGTTTTCGAGTCGATCAGAATTACGCTCGCGGAGATATTCGCGCGTGTTTTTTAAGTGCTATTTTGCCGCGCAGGGTTAACCGTAAGGCCAATTCTGGCATGTTTGGTATCGTTGGACTCGGCAACTATTCAGGACTCCAAGGAAACAAGTCCCATGAAAATACGTCGATCACAGCCAAAGTTATAGGTGTGTAAAACATTCGTCTTACCACTAGGTGGCGCTGCGACGAAACTGGGCATGCACTCTCAGTTCCTGACTGGCATCACAAGTACCAAGTGTCGTTTCAATAGGCTTAAGTTTGGCGAAGATACAGCCTCAAATCCGTTTTTTTGCACTCTACGTAAAATTTGTTGACGCGGTTTACGCAAACAGATTGGCGAATCGACATGAATTCCATAACTTTTTGCCGTGAGGGTCTGTAGATGCTACATACCGATTTTCGTGGAAATCGGGCAAAAGCTCTAGGACGAGTTCGCAAAAGTAGGTTTTACGAATAATTCAAAATGGCGGAAAAATTTTCATGACGGAAAATGACGTCATAGGGTCCAGTCGAATCGTCTTGAGCCAAGGAATCAGAGGAAACAAGAATTTCATTTCTAGGACGTACGGGTCAGAAGTTATAAACAAAAACGTAAGTGCAACTTTAGACTGTTGGTGGCGCTAGAGGGTTGGAGTTAGAGACTCCAAATTTGCTGTGGAGACACATTGGACTGTCCTTTATCAGTGTGCCAAATTTCATAACTTTCCTACGTACGGTTCTATGGGCTGCCATAGACCGCAATGGCGGAAGAAGAAGAAGAAGAAGAAGAATAAATATAGCTGCAAGCAGCAATCACCGGGGTCAAGCCAAAAAGGGCACAGCAGAAAGTAAAGTTGACTTCGGATGAGCAGTTTAAAGTACCTAGGAAAATCTCTTGATTTCAGAAAAACAATATAACAGTTATCAGCAAAAAAGCTGTTCTCATTTAGTGAAATCTCTCCCTCTCTTTCGTCGAGCATTGATAACTAGAACACTGACGTAAAAATGAGTGGTGCTTCTAGTGGCAATACTCAGCTCACAAAATGTTACAGTGGTGTTAATGAGTCAAAAGAGCCCACCCCCATGTCTCTGCGATGTTCTGATGCAGAGAAAAAGCTCTTGCAAAAACAGTTGATAACGTATTCTCATTGGTTGCTAGAGAGTAAATGGACATCCACTAGTGATTATAGTCAAAGCCATGAAAGGAATAATCCATGATGACTCATGGTTTTAGATGTGTTGTTGCAGTAGTTTTAGGCCAAAAAAATGCCATATTCTGTCTCAAAACCAGTAGGTGGCGCAATGACAAAATTCGTGCATGCAACCTCAGGTCATAACTGTGTTACATCTTGCTAGTTTTATGACTATACACTTTAGTTTAGTGAAGAAACAGTTGTATGACCATAGGGTGGCTTGATTTCAAAGGTTTTATTCAATTATAAGGCCAACTAGTGGTGCAAGCATACAATTTTTTTTGTCTAGCCTCAGACTGTGGTCGTACATCAGCGTATCAAATATGGTGAAAAAATCTCTTTGCGTTACGAAGTTATAACCATTTATGTGTAAAAACAGAAAATTTAAAGGTAATTTTTCGTTTTTTGCAATTTTCGGCCATTTCTGATGAAAATTTTAATACAACGCCAATAGAACTTTTTGTTCAGAAGGTAATGCAATATTCTTCCTATGATGTTTTCGAGTCGATCAGAATTATGCTCGCGGAGATATTCGCGCGTGTTTTTTAAGTGCTGTTTTGCTGCGCAGGGCTAACCGTAAGGCGAAATCTGGCATGTTTGGTAAGGTTGGACTCGGCAACTATTCTGGACTTCAGCGAAACAAGTCCCGTGAAAAAACACAGATCAGAGCCAAAGTTATAAGCATGCACAACATTCGTATGACCACTAGGTGGTGCTGTGACGAAACTCTGCATGCCCCCTCAGATCCTCACTGGCATCACAACTACCAAGTGTGGCGTCAATAGACATAAGATTGGCAAAGATACACACTAAAACCTGTTTTTTTGGCTCTACGTAAATTTTGTTGACGCGCTATACGAAAACGGAATGGTTTATCAAAATTCTTTTAATAACTTTTTGCCCTGAGTGTCTCTAGATGCTACATACCATTTTTCGTGGCAATTGGGCAAAAGCTCTAGGACAAGTTCGCAAAAGTAGGTTTTATGAATAAATCAAAATGGCGGAAAATTTTTCATGACGGAAAATGACGTCATAGGGTCCAATCGAATCGTCTTGAGCCAAGGAATCAGAGGATACAAGAATTTAGTGTCTAGGACTTACGGGTCAGAAGTTATAGGCAAATACATAAGTGCAAATTTGGACTGTTGGTGGCGCTAGCGGGTTAGAGATACAGACTTCAAATTTGCTGTGGAGACTTTTTGGACAGTCCTCTATCAGTGTGCCAAATTTCATAACTTTCCTACGTACGGTTCTATAGGCTGCCATAGACCGCAATGGCGGAGGAAGAAAAAGAAAAAGAAAAAGAAAAAGAAAAAGAAAAAGAAAAAGAAAAAGAAAAAGAAAACTAACAGAAACAATAGGGGTCTTCGCCCCTTCGGGGCTTGACCCCTAAAAATGCAAAAGTAATCAACAAAAATAATCTATGTTCTTGTCTACTGCAACTGTCCTTCGGTTATTGACAATCATGGAACATTAGAGCACTGAAGGACATGTATGTGATGCTTGCAGTGGGCAAACATGGGTCACAACATGTTACAACAAGTTAAAAGAGTCAAAAGAGACCATCCCCATGTCTCTGCGATGTTCTGATGCAGAGAAAAAGCTCTTGCAAAAACAGTTGATAACGTATTCTCATTGGTTGCTAGAGAGTAAATGGACATCCACTAGTGATTATAGTCAAAGCCATGAAAGGAATAATCCATGATGACTTATGGTTTTAGATGTGTTGTTGCAGTAGTTTTAGGCAAAAAATGCGTTATTCTATCTCAAAACCAGTAGGTGGCGCAATGACAAAATTGTGCATGCAACCTCAGGTCATAACTGTGTTACATCTAGCTAGTTTTATGACTATACACTTTAGTTTAGTGAAGAAACAGTTGTATGACCATAGGGTGGCTTGATTTCAAAGGTTTTGTTAAATTATAAGGCCAACTAGTGGTGCAACCATACAATTTTTTTGTGTAGCCTCAGACTGTGGTCGTACATCAGCGTATCAAATATGGTGAAAAAATCTCTTTGCGTTACGAAGTTATAGCCATTTATGTGTAAAAACACAAAATTTAAAGGTAATTTTTCGTTTTTTGCAATTTTCAGCCATTTCTGATGAAAATTTTAATACAATGCCAATAGAACTTTTTGTTCAGAAGGTAATGCAATATTCTTCCTATGATGTTTTCAAGTCGATCAGAATTACGCTCGCGGAGATATTCGCGCGTGTTTTTTAAGTGCTATTTTGCCGCGCAGGGTTAACCGTAAGGCCAATTCTGGCATGTTTGGTATCGTTGGACTCGGCGACTATTCAGGACTCCAAGGAAACAAGTCCCATGAAAATACGTCGATCACAGCCAAAGTTATAGGTGTGTAAAACATTCGTCTTACCACTAGGTGGCGCTGCGACGAAACTGGGCATGCACTCTCAGTTCCTGACTGGCATCACAAGTACCAAGTGTCGTTTCAATAGGATTAAGTTTGGCGAAGATACAGCCTCAAATCCGTTTTTTTGCACTCTACTTAAAATTTGTTGACGCGGTTTACGCAAACAGATTGGCGAATCGACATGAATTCCATAACTTTTTGCCGTGAGAGTCTGTAGATGCTACATACCGATTTTCGTGGAAATCGGGCAAAAGCTCTAGGACGAGTTCGCAAAAGTAGGTTTTACGAATAATTCAAAATGGCGGAAAAATTTTCATGACGGAAAATTACGTCATAGGGTCCAGTCGAATCGTCTTGAGCCAAGGAATCAGAGGAAACAAAAATTTCGTTTCTAGGACGTACGGGTCAGAAGTTATAAACAAAAACGTAAGTGCAACTTTAGACTGTTGGTGGCGCTAGAGGGTTGGAGTTAGAGACTCCAAATTTGCTGTGGGGACACATTGGACTGTCCTTTATCAGTGTGCCAAATTTCATAACTTTCCTACGTACGGTTCTATGGGCTGCCATAGACCGCAATGGCGGAAGAAGAAGAAGAAGAAGAAGAAGAAGAAGAAGAATAATAAGAAAACTAACAAATACAATAGGGGTCTTCGCCCCTTCGGGGCTTGACCCCTAAATATAGCTGCAAGCAGCAATGCCGGGGTCAAGCCAAAAAGGGCACATAAGAAAGTAAAGTTGAATTCGGATGAGCAGTTTAAAGAACCTGGGAAAATCTCTTGATTTCAGACTAAATAATATAACAGTTATCAGCTAAAAAGCTGTGTTTTCATTCAGTGTCATCTCTCCCTCTCTTTCGTCGAGCATTGATAACTAGAACACTGACGTAAAAATGAGTGGTGCTTCTAGTGGCAATACTCAGCTCACAAAATGTTACAGTGGTGTTAATGAGTCAAAAGAGCCCACCCCCATGTCTCTGCGATGTTCTGATGCAGAGAAAAAGCTCTTGCAAAAACAGTTGATAACGTATTCTCATTGGTTGCTAGAGAGTAAATGGACATCCACTAGTGATTATAGTCAAAGCCATGAAAGGAATAATCCATGATGACTCATGGTTTTAGATGTGTTGTTGCAGTAGTTTTAGGCAAAAAATGCGTTATTCTATCTCAAAACCAGTAGGTGGCGCAATGACAAAATTGTGCATGCAACCTCAGGTCATAACTGTGTTACATCTAGCTAGTTTTATGACTATACACTTTAGATTAGTGAAGAAACAGTTGTATGACCATAGGGTGGCTTGATTTCAAAGGTTTTGTTAAATTATAAGGCCAACTAGTGGTGCAACCATACAATTTTTTTTGTGTAGCCTCAGACTGTGGTCGTACATCAGCGTATCAAATATGGTGAAAAAATCTCTTTGCGTTACGAAGTTATAGCCATTTATGTGTAAAAACACAAAATTTAAAGGTAATTTTTCGTTTTTTGCAATTTTCAGCCATTTCTGATGAAAATTTTAATACAATGCCAATAGAACTTTTTGTTCAGAAGGTAATGCAATATTCTTCCTATGATGTTTTCGAGTCGATCAGAATTACGCTCGCGGAGATATTCGCGCGTGTTTTTTAGGTGCTATTTTGCCGCGCAGGGTTAACCGTAAGGCCAATTCTGGCATGTTTGGTATCGTTGGACTCGGCAACTATTCAGGACTCCAAGGAAACAAGTCCCATGAAAATACGTCGATCACAGCCAAAGTTATAGGTGTGTAAAACATTCGTCTTACCACTAGGTGACTTGCGACGAAACTGGGCATGCACTCTCAGTTCCTGACTGGCATCACAAGTACCAAGTGTCGTTTCAATAGGCTTAAGTTTGGCAAAGATACAGCCTCAAATCCGTTTTTTTGCACTCTACGTAAAATTTGTTGACGCGGTTTACGCAAACAGATTGGCGAATCGACATGAATTCCATAACTTTTTGCCGTGAGGGTCTGTAGATGCTACATACCGATTTTCGTGGAAATCGGGCAAAAGCTCTAGGACGAGTTCGCAAAAGTAGGTTTTACGAATAATTCAAAATGGCGGAAAAATTTTCATGACGGAAAATGACGTCATAGGGTCCAGTCGAATCGTCTTGAGCCAAGGAATCAGAGGAAACAAGAATTTCATTTCTAGGACGTACGGGTCAGAAGTTATAAGCAAAAACATAAGTTCAACTTTGGACTGTTGGTGGCGCTAGAGGGTTAGAGATAGAGACTCCAAATTTGCTGTGGGGACACATTGGACTGTCCTCCATCAGTGTGCCAAATTTCATAACTTTCCTACGTACGGTTCTATGGGCTGCCATAGACCGCAATGGCGAAAGAAGAATAACTAATAATAAATATAGCTGCAAGCAGCGATACCGGGGTCAAGCCAAACATGGCAAAAAATGATTTATACGTGATGACTGCCATGATTTAACATCTAAGTTTGCATTAGTTTTATGAAAAAAAGCAATTTATTCGTATCTTGAGACCACTAGGTGGCACTGTGCCGAAAGAATAGATGGTGCCTCAGGTCATGACTGTGATGACACATACCAAATTTAGTGTAAATACAATAAAGCGATACGGAGATATAGCCTTAAATTACTTGACCACTAGGGGGCACTGACCAAAAAATAAATTGTGAGTCAGGTCTTGATTGTGATGACACCGACCAAATTTGGTGTGAATACAATAAAGAGATGCAGAGATATAGCCTTAAATGACTTGACCACTAGGGGGCACTGACCAAAAAATAAATTGTGACTCAGGTCTTGTTTGTGATGACACCCACCAAATTTGGTGTAAATACGATAAAGAGATGCAGAGATATAGCTTCAAATCTCTTGACCACTAGGGGGCACCGAAAAGTTTACAAGTCCTCCCAGAACATGTTGCTGATGAACCATACCAAATTTGGTGTAAATACAATAAAGCGATACGGAGATATAGCCTTAAATGACTTGACCACTAGGGGGCACTGACCAAATAATAAATTGTGACTCAGGTCTTGATTGTGATGACACCTACCAAATTTGGTGTAAATACAATAAAGAGATGCAGAGATATAGCCTTAAATGACTTGACCACTAGGGGGCACTGACCAAAAAATAAATTGTGACTCAGGTCTTGATTGTGATGACATCCACCAAATTTGGTGTAAATACAATAAAGAGATGCAGAGATATAGCCTTAAATAACTTGACCACTAGGGGGCACTGACCAAAAAATAAATTGTGACTCAGGTCTTGATTGTGATGACACCCACGAAATTTGGTGTAAATACAATAAAGAGATGCAGAGATATAGCTTCAAATCTCTTGACCACTAGGGGGCACCGGAAAGTTTACAAGTCCTCCCAGAACATGTTGCTGATGAACCATACCAAGTTTCATAACAATACGTAATTGCGTTTCTGAAATACTTGAACTTAAAGAAAAATTCAAAATGGCCGACACACAAAATGGCCGACCAAAAACCATTTGGTATCGTTTGACTCGGCATGCCTCACGAAATCTAACAAGACCACTTTCATAATTTTACAATCAAGTTTGCAGTAGTTATAAGCAAAAATAGACATTTTTTATATCTCTTGACCAGTAGGGGGCAGTGTGACGAAATGGTGCATGCACCCTCAGGTCATCACTGTTATGACATATACCAAGTCTCATATTAATACACAAAAGTTTTGCGAAGATACAGGCTCAAACACATTTTGGCGTGCTCGCCCTCGCATTCTTTGATGCGTTATACGACAACAAATAGGTCTACCGAAAAGCTTTTGATAACTTTTTGTCTAGAGTGTCTCTAGATGATGCATACCAAAAATCAAGCCAATCACACGAGCGCTCTAGGAGGAGTTCGAAAAAGTAGGTGTTCAATATAATTCAAAATGGCCGACAGGAAGTAGGTTTGACTCAGACATATTTGGTACAGTCTGACTCAGCATGAGCCAAGGAATCAATAGAGTGAAGTCTTATGTCATAGTGGCAATTTAATCAAATGATATAAAGATTTTAAACAATTTATTTACATATCCTGACCACTAGGTGGCGCCGTCCTAAAGATTTATAGGTGCGCTCAGAACATGTCACTGATGAACCATGCCAAATTTCGTAGCGATACGCCATTCTCTTTGTGAAATACTGAACTTAATGAGAAAATTCAAAATGGCCGACACCCAAAATGGCCGACTGAAAACCGTTTGGTATCGTTTGACTCGGCATGCCTCAAGGAATCTAACAAGACCAACTTCATAATTTTAGACTCAAGTTTGAAGTAGTTATAAGCGAAAATAGGCATTTTTCGAATCTCGTGACCACTAGGTGGCGCTGTGACGAAACGTTGCAGGCACCCTCAGTTCATGACTGTTATGACATATACCAAGTTTCGTGTCGATACACCAAAGTGTTGCGAAGATACAGCCACACGTCTGTTTTGGCGTGCTCGCCGCCATATATGTTGTTAATTTATACGAGAACGCATTGGTCTATAAAAAAGCTTTTGATAACTTTTTGTCAGAGGTGTCTCTAGATGCTATATATCAAAGGACATGCAAATCGGACAAACGCTCTAGGAGGAGTTCGAAAAAGTAGGTTTTACGGAAAATTCAAAATGGCGGAAAGATGTGCATGACACAAATGACATCAATGTGTGCAATTGAATCAACATGAGCCAAGGATTCAGAGGAAACAAGAATTTAGTTTCTAGGACTCACGGGTCAGAAGTTATGAGCATGAACATAAGTGGACTTTTGGACTGTTGCTGGCGCTAGATAGTTTGAGTTAGACACACCAAATTTGCTATAGTAACTTCTAAGACTGTCCTGTACATGTGTGCCAAATTTCATAACTTTCCTATGTACGGTTCTATGGGCTGCCATTGACTTCAATGGCGGAAGAGGAAGAATAATAATAATAATAATAATAAGAAAACTAACAATAACAATAGGGTTCTACGCCCCTTCGGGGCTTGACCCCTAATAATAATTATTATAAAAAGAAAACTAACGGATACAATAGGGGTCTTCGCCCCTTCGGGGCTTGACCCCTAAATATAGCTGCAAGCAGCAATCACCGGGGTCAAGCCGAAAAGGGCACAGAAGGATGTAAAGTTGCGTTTGGATAAGCAGACTGAAGAACTTAGGTAAACCTAATGATTTCAGATGAAAAAATGCAAAGTAATCAACAAAAATAATCTATGTTCTTGTCTACTGCAACTGTCCTTCGGTTATTGACAATCATGGGACATTAGAGCACTGAAGGACATGTATGTGATGCTTACAGTGGGCAAACATGGGTCACAACATGTTACAACAAGTTAAAAGAGTCAAAAGAGACCATCCCCATGTCTCTGCGATGTTCTGATGCAGAGAAAAAACTCTTGCAAAAACAGTTGATAAGGTATTCTCATTGGTTGCTAGAGAGTAAATGGACATCCACTAGTGATTATAGTCAAAGCCATGAAAGGAATAATCCATGATGACTCATGGTTTTAGATGTGTTGTTGCAGTAGTTTTAGGCCAAAAAAATGGCATATTCTGTCTCAAAACCAGTAGGTGGCGCAATGACAAAATTCGTGCATGCAACCTCAGGTCATAACTGTGTTACATCTTGCTAGTTTTATGACTATACACTTTAGTTTAGTGAAGAAACAGTTGTATGACCATAGGGTGGCTTGATTTCAAAGGTTTTATTCAATTATAAGGCCAACTAGTGGTGCAAGCATACAATTTTTTTTGTGTAGACTCAGACTGTGGTCGTACATCAGCGTATCAAATATGGTGAAAAAATCTCTTTGCGTTACGAAGTTATAACCATTTATGTGTAAAAACAGAAAATTTAAAGGTAATTTTTCGTTTTTTGCAATTTTCGGCCATTTCTGATGAAAATTTTAATACAACGCCAATAGAACTTTTTGTTCAGAAGGTAATGCAATATTCTTCCTATGATGTTTTCGAGTCGATCAGAATTACGCTCGCGGAGATATTCGCGCGTGTTTTTTAAGTGCTGTTTTGCTGCGCAGGGCTAACCGTAAGGCGAAATCTGGCATGTTTGGTAAGGTTGGACTCGGCAACTATTCTGGACTTCAGCGAAACAAGTCCCGTGAAAAAACACAGATCAGAGCCAAAGTTATAAGCATGAACAACATTCGTATGACCACTAGGTGGTGCTGTGACGAAACTCTGCATGCCCCCTCAGATCCTCACTGGCATCACAACTACCAAGTGTGGCGTCAATAGACATAAGATTGGCGAAGATACACACTAAAACCTGTTTTTTGGGATCTACGTAAAATTTGTTGACGCGCTATACGAAAACGGAATGGTTTATCAAAATTCTTTTAATAAATTTTTGCCCTGAGTGTCTCTAGATGCTACATACCATTTTTCGTGGCAATTGGGCAAAAGCTCTAGGACAAGTTCGCAAAAGTAGGTTTTATGAATAAATCAAAATGGCGGAAAATTTTTCATAACGGAAAATGACGTCATAGGGTCCAATCGAATCGTCTTGAGCCAAGGAATCAGAGGATACAAGAATTTAGTGTCTAGGACTTACGGGTCAGAAGTTATAGGCAAATACATAAGTGCAAATTTGGACTGTTGGTGGCGCTAGCGGGTTAGAGATACAGACTTCAAATTTGCTGTGGAGACTTTTTGGACAGTCCTCTATCAGTGTGCCAAATTTCATAACTTTCCTACGTACGGTTCTATAGGCTGCCATAGACCGCAATGGCGGAGGAAGAAAAAGAAAAAGAAAAAGAAAAAGAAAACTAACAGAAACAGTAGGGGTCTTCGCCCATTCTGGGCTTGACCCCTAAATATAGCTGCAAGCAGCAATGCCAGGGTCAAGCCAAAAAGGGCACATAAGAAAGTAAAGTTGAATTCGGATGAGCAGTTTAAAGAACCTGGGAAAATCTCTTGATTTCAGACTAAATAATATAGCAGTTATCGGCAAAAAAGCTGTGTTTTCATTCAGTGTCATCTTTCCCTCTCTTCTCGAGGAGCATTGACAACTAGAACACTGAAGAAAATGTGAGTAGTGCTTGCAGTGGCAATTCTCAGCTCACAAAATGTTACAGTGGTGTTAATGAGTCAAAAGAGATCACCCCCATGTCTCTACGATGTTCTGATGCAGAGATATAGCTCTTGTAAAAAGGATTGATAAGGTATCCTAATTGGTTGCTAAGGAGTTAATTGGCATGCACCAATGATCTCCAAGCCATGAAAGGAATAATACATGATGACCCAAGATTTTAGATGTACTGTTGGAGTAGTTTTAGGCAAAAATACCATATTTCTATCTCAAAACCACTAGGTGGCGCAATGACAAAGTTGTGCATGCAACCTCAGTTCATAACTGTGTTACATCTAGCTAGTTTTATGACTATACACTTTAGTTTAGTGAAAAAATAGTTGTATGACCATAGGGCTTGCTTGATATGAAAGATTTTGTTCAATTATAGGGCCACCTAGTGGTTCAGGCATACCAATTTTTTTGTGTGGCCTCAGACTCTGCTCATACATCAACGTATCAAATCTGGTGAAAAAATTTCTTTTCGTTGCGAAGTTATAACAATTTATGTATAAAAACACAAATTGTAAAAGGTAATTTTTCGTTTTTTGCAATTTTCGGCCATTTCTGATGAAAATTTTAATATAACGCCAATAGAACTTTTTGTTCAGAAGGTAATGCAATGTTCTTCCTATGGTGTTTTCGAGTCGATCGGAATAACGCTCGCGGAGTTATTCGCGCATGTTTTTTAAGTGCTGTTTTGCTGCGCAGGGCTAATCGTAAGGCGAAATCTGGCATGTTTGGTATCGTTGGACTCGGCGTCTACTCAGGACTCCTAAAAATCAAGTCCCGTAAAAATACGTTGATCGCAGCCAAAGTTATAGGTGTATAAAACATCTGTCTGGCCACTAGGTGGCGCTGCGACGAAACTGTGCATGCACACTCAGTTCCTGACTGGCATCACAAGTACCAAGTGTCGTGTCAATAGGCCTAAGTTTGACGAAGATACAGCCTAAAATCAGTTTTTTTGTGCTCTACGTAACATTTGTTGACGCGCTATACGACAACGGATTGGTTTATCAAAATTCTTTTAATAACTTTTTGCCGTGAGGGTCTCTAGATGCTACATACCAATTTTCGCGGCAATCGGGTAAAAACTCTAGGACGAGTTCGCAAAAGTAGGTTTTACAAATAATTCAAAATGGCGGAAAAATGTTCATGACGGAAAATGACGTCATAGGGTCCAATCGAATTGTCTTGAGCAAAGGAATTAGAGGAAACAAGAATTTTGTTTCTAGGACTTACGGATCAGAAGTTATAAGCAAAAACATAAGTGCAACTTTGGACTGTTGGTGGCGCTAGCGGGTTTGAGATAGAGACTCCAAATTTGCTGTGGGGACACATTGGACTGTCCTTTATCAGTGTGCCAAATTTCATAACTTTCCTACGTACGGTTCTATGGGCTGCCATAGACCGCAATGGCGGAAGAAGAAGAAGAAGAAGCAGAATAATTATTAATATAGCTGCAAGCAGCAATCACCGGGGTCAAGCCGAAAAGGGCACAGAAGGATGTAAAGTTGCGTTTGGATAAGCAGACTGAAGAACTTAGGTAAACCTAATGATTTCAGATGAAAAAATGCAAAGTAATCAACAAAAATAATCTATGTTCTTGTCTACTGCAACTGTCCTTCGGTTATTGACAATCATGGAACATTAGAGCACTGAAGGACATGTATGTGATGCTTACAGTGGGCAAACATGGGTCACAACATGTTACAACAAGTTAAAAGAGTCAAAAGAGGCCATCCCCATGTCTCTGCGATGTTCTGATGCAGAGAAAAAGCTCTTGCAAAAACAGTTGATAAGGTATTCTCATTGGTTGCTAGAGAGTAAATGGACATCCACTAGTGATTGTAGTCAAAGCCATGAAAGGAATAATCCATGATGACTCATGGTTTTAGATGTGTTGTTACAGTAGTTTTAGGCCAAAAAAATGCCATATTCTATCTCAAAACCAGTAGGTGGCGCAATGACAAAATTCGTGGATGCAACCTCAGGTCATAACTGTGTTACATCTAGCTAGTTTTATGACTATACACTTTAGTTTAGTGAAGAAACAGTTGTATGACCATAGGGTGGCTTGATTTCAAAGGTTTTATTCAATTATAAGGCCAACTAGTGGTGCAAGCATACAATTTTTTTTGTGTAGCCTCAGACTGTGGTCGTACATCAGCGTATCAAATATGGTGAAAAAATCTCTTTGCGTTACGAAGTTATAACCATTTATGTGTAAAAACAGAAAATTTAAAGGTAATTTTTCGTTTTTTGCAATTTTCGGCCATTTCTGATGAAAATTTTAATACAACGCAAATAGAACTTTTTGTTCAGAAGGTAATGCAATATTCTTCCTATGATGTTTTCGAGTCGATCAGAATTACGCTCGCGGAGATATTCGCGCGTGTTTTTTAAGTGCTGTTTTGCTGCGCAGGGCTAACCGTAAGGCGAAATCTGGCATGTTTGGTAACGTTGGACTCGGCAACTATTCTGGACTTCAGCGAAACAAGTCCCGTGAAAAAACACAGATCAGAGCCAAAGTTATAAGCATGTACAACATTCGTATGACCACTAGGTGGCGCTGTGACGAAACTCTGCATGCCCCCTCAGATCCTCACTGGCATCACATCTACCAAGTGTGGCATCAATAGACATAAGATTGGCGAAGATACACACTAAAACCTGTTTTTTTGCTCTCTACGTAAAATTTGTTGACGCGCTATACGAAAACGGAATGGTTTATCAAAATTCTTTTAATAACTTTTTGCCCTGAATGTCTCCAGATGCTACATACCGTTTTTCGTGGAAATTGGGCAAAAGCTCTAGGACAAGTTCGCAAAAGTAGGTTTTATGAATAAATCAAAATGGCGGAAAATTTTTCATGACGGAAAATGACGGGTCATAGGGTCCAATCGAATCGTCTTGAGCCAAGGAATCAGAGGAAGCAAGAATTTTGTTTATAGGACTTATGGATCAGAAGTTATAAGCAAAAACATAAGTGCAACTTTGGACTGTTGGTGGCGCTAGCGGGTTAGAGATTAAGACTCCAAATTTGTTGTGGAGACTTTTTGGACAGTCCTCTATCAGTGTGCAAAATTTCATAACTTTCCTATGTAAGCTGCTATGGGCTGCCATAGACGCAATGGTGGAAGAAAAAGAAAAAGAAAAAGAAAAAGAAAAAGAAAAAGAAAAAGAAAAAGAAAAAGAAAAAGAAAAGGGAAGAATAATAATAAGAAAACTAACGGATACAATAGGGGTCTTCGCCCATTCTGGGCTTGACCCCTAAAAAGAAAAGGGAAGAATAATAATAAGAAAACTAACGGATACAATAGGGGTCTTCGCCCATTCTGGGCTTGACCCCTAATAATAAGAAAACTAACAATAACAATAGGTGTCTATGCCACTTCGTGGCTTGACCCCTAATAAGAAAACTAACAATAACAATAGGGTTCTACGCCCCTTCGGGGCTTGACCCCTAATAAAAAGAAAACTAACGGATACAATAGGGGTCTTCGCCCCTTCGGGGCTTGACCCCTAAATATAGCTGCAAGCAGCAATACCGGGGTCAAGCCGAAAAGGGCACAGAAGGGTGTTAAGTTGAGTTTGGATAAGAATACTAAAGAACCTATGTAAACCTCATGATTTCAGATGAAAAAACCGCAAAAGTAATCAACAAAAATAATCTATGTTATTGACAATCATGGAACATTAGAGCACAGAAAGACATGTGAGTGATGTTTGCAGTGGCATAATATGGGTCACAACATGTTACAACACGTTGAATCAGTCAAAAGAGACCATCCCCATGTCTCTACAATGTTCTGATGCAGAGAAAAAGCTCTTTCAAAAACGGTTCATAAGGTTTTCTCATTGGTTGCTAGAGAGTAAATTCACATCCACCAGTGATTATAGTCCAACCCATGAAATGAAGAATCCATGATGACTCATGGTTTTAGATGTGCTGTTGCAGTAGTTTTAGGCAAAAATAGCTATTTTCTATCTCCAAACCACTAGGTGGCGCTATGACAGAATCGTGCATGCAACCTCAGGTCATGACTGCATTACATCTAGCTAGTTTCATGACTATACACTTTAGTTTGGCAAAGAAATAGTTGTATGACCATAGGGCTTGCTTGATATGAAAGATTATGTTCAATTATAGGGCCACCTAGTGGTTCAGGCATACCAATTTTTTTGTGTGGCCTCAGACTCTGCTCATACATCAGCGTATCAAATCTGGTGAAAAAATCTCTTTTCGTTGCAAAGTTATAACCATTTATGTGCAAAAACCACAAAATCTAAAGGTAATTTTTTGTTTTTTGCAATTTTCGGCCATTTCTGATGAAAATTTTAATATAACGCCAATAGAACTTTTTGTTCAGAAGGTAATGCAATGTTCTTCCTATGGTGTTTTCGAGTCGATCGGAATAACGCTTGCGGAGATATTCGCGCGTGTTTTTTAAGTGCTATTTTGCTGCGCAGGGCTAACCGTGAGGCGAATTCTGGCATGTTTGGTATTGTTGGACTCGGCGACTACTCAGGACTCCTAAAAATCAAGTCCCTTCAAAATACGTCAATCGGAGCCAAAGTTATAGGCGTGTAAAGCATAAGTCTGACCACTAGGTGGCGCTGTGACGAAACTCTGCATGCACTCGTAGTTCTTGACCGGCATCACAAGTACCAAGTATCGTGTCAATAGGCTTAAGTTTGCCGAAGATACAGCCTCAAATCCGTTTTTTTGCGCTTTACGTAAAATTCGTTGACGCGGTTTACGAAAACAGATTGGCGAATCGACTTGAATTCCATAACTTTTTGCCTCGATGGTCTGTAGATGCTACATACCGATTTTCTTGACAATCGGGCAAAAGCTCTAGGACGAGTTCGCAAAAGTAGGTTTTACGAATAATTCAAAATGGCGGAAAAATTTTCATGACGGAAAATGACGACATAGGGTCCAGTCGAATCGTCTTGAGCCAAGGAATCAGAGGAAACAAGAATTTCATTTCTAGGACGTACGGGTCAGAAGTTATAAGCAAAAACGTAAGTGCAACTTTGGACTGTTGGTGGCGCTAGAGGGTTGGAGTTAGAGACTCCAAATTTGCTGTGGGGACACATTGGACTGTCCTTTATCAGTGTGCCAAATTTCATAACTTTCCTACGTACGGTTCTATGGGCTGCCATAGACCGCAATGGCGGAAGAAGAAGCAGAATAATTATTATAATAATAATAAGAACACTAACAAATACAATAGGGGTCTTCGCCCCTTCGGGGCTTGACCCCTAATAATAATAAATATAGCTGCAAGCAGCAATGCCGGGGTCAAGCCGAAAAGGGCACAGAAGGGTGTAAAGTTGAGTTTGGATAAGAATACTAAAGAACCTAGGTAAACCTCATGATTTCAAATGAAAAAAACGCAAAAGTAATCAACAAAAATAATCTATGTTCTTGTCTAATGCAATCGTCCTTCTGTTATTGACAATCATGGAACATTAGAGCACTGAAGGACATGTGAATGATGTATGCAGTGGCATAACATGGGTCACAACATGTTACAACAAGTTAAAGCAGTCAAAAGAGACCATCCCCATGTCTCTACGATGTTCTGATGCAGAGAAAAAGCTCTTTCAAAAACAGTTGATTAGGTAATCTCATTGGTTGCTAGAGAGTAGATTCACATCCACCAGTGATAATAGTCCAAGCCATGAAATGAAGAATCCACGATGACTTATGATTTTAGATGTGTTGTTGCAGTAGTTTTAGGCAAAAATTGCTATTTTCTATCTCCAAGCCACTAGGTGGCGCTATGACAAAATTGTGCATGCAACCTCAGGGCATGACTGCGTTACATTTAGCTAGTTTTCTGACTATACACTTTAGTTCAGCAAAGAAATAGTTGTATGACCATAAGGCTTGCTTGATATGAAAGGTTTTGTCCAATTATAAGGCCAACTAGTGGTGAAGGCATACCAATGTTTTTTGTGTGACCTCAGACTCGGCTCGTACATCAGCGTATCAAATCTGGTGAAAAAATCTCTTTTCGTTGCGAAGTTATAACCATTTATGTGTAAAAAACACAAAATTCAAAGGTAATTTCTCGTTTTTTGCAATTTTCGGCCATTTCTGATGAAAATTTTAATATAACGCCAATAGAACTTTTTGTTCAGAAGGTAATGCAATATTCTTCCTATGGTGTTTTCGAGTCGATCAGAATAACGCTCGCGAAGATATTCGCGCTTGTTTTTTAAGTGCTGTTTTGCTGCGCAGAGCTAACCGTAAGGCGAAATCTGGCATGTTTGGTATCGTTGGACTCGGCGACTACCCAGGACTCCTAAAAATCAAGTCCCATCAAAATACGTTTATCACAGCTAAAGTTATAGGCGTATAAAACATTCGTCTGACCAGTAGGTGGCGCTGCGACGAAACTGTGCATGCACCCTCAGATCCTGACTGGCATCTCAAGTACCAAGTGTCGTGTCAATAGGCCTAAGTTTGACGAAGATACAGCCTAAAATCTGTTTTTTTGCGCTCTACGTAAAATTCGTTAAGGTGGTATTTGACAACGGATTGCTGTATCAAAATTCTTTTGATAACTTTTTGCCATGAGTGTCTCAAGATGATACATACCAATTTTCGTGGCAATCGGACAAAAGCTCTAGGACGAGTTCGAAAAAGTAGGTTTTTCGAATAATTCAAAATGGCGAGAAAATTTTCATGACGGAAAATGACGTCATAGAGTGTAATCGAATCGCCTTGAGCCAAGGAATCAGAGGAAGCAAGAATTTTGTTTCTAGGACTTACGGATCAGAAGTTATAAGCAAAAACATAAGTGCAATTTTGGACTGTTGGTGGCGCTAGCGGGTTTGACATAGAGACTCCAAATTTGCTGTAGGGACACATTGGAGTGTCCTTTATCAGTGTGCCAAATTTCATAACTTTCCTACGTACGGTTCTATGGGCTGCCATAGACCGCAATGGCGGAAGAAGAATAACTAATAAATATAGCTGCAAGCAGCAATGCCGGGGTCAAGCCAAAAAGGGCACAGAAGAAAGTAAAGTTGAATTCGGATGAGCAGTTTAAAGAACCTGGGAAAATCTCTTGATTTCAGACTAAATAGTATAACAGTTATCAGCAAAAAAGCTGTGTTTTCATTCAGTGTCATCTCTCCCTCTCTTCTCGAGGAGCATTGACAACTAGAACACTGAAAAAAATGTGAGCGGTGCTTGCAGTGGCAATTCTCAGCTCACAAAATGTTACAGTGGTGTTAATGAGTCAAAAGAGACCACCCCCATGTCTCTACGATGTTCTGATGCAGAGATATAGCTCTTGTAAAAAGGATTGATAAGGTATCCTAATTGGTTGCTAAGGAGTTAATTGGCATGCACCAATGATCTCCAAGCCATGAAAGGAATAATACATGATGACCCAAGATTTTAGATGTACTGTTGGAGTAGTTTTAGGCAAAAATACCATATTTCTATCTCAAAACCACTAGGTGGCGCAATGACAAAGTTGTGCATGCAACCTCAGGTCATGACTGCGTTACATCTGGCTAGTTTCATGACTAAACACTTTAGTTCGGCAAAGAAATAGTTGTATGACCATAGGGCTTGCTTGATATGAAATATTTTGTTCAATTATAGAGCCAACTAGTGGTTCAGGCATACCAATTTTTTGTGTGGCCTCAGACTCTGCTCATACATCAGCGTATCAAATCTGGTGAAAAAACCTCTTTTTGTTGCGAAGTTATAACCAATTATGTGTAAAAACCACAAATTTTAAAGGTAATTTTTCGTTTTTTGCAATTTTCGGCCATTTCTGATGAAAATTTTAATATAACGCCAATAGAACTTTTTGTTCAGAAGGTAATGCAATGTTCTTCCTATGGTGTTTTCGACTCGATTGGAATAACGCTCGCGGAGTTATTCGCGCGTGTTTTTTAAGCGCTATTTTAATGCAAAGGGCTAACCGTAAGACGAAATCTGGCATGTTTGGTATCGTTGGACTCGGCGACTATTCAGGACTCCTAAAAATCAAGTCCCGTCAAAATACGTTGATCACAGCCAAAGTTATAGGTGTAAAAAACATCTGTCTGGCCACTAGGTGGCGCTGCGACGAAACTGTGCATGCACACTCAGTTCCTGACTGGCATCACAAGTACCAAGTGTCGTGTCAATAGGCCAAAGTTTGACGAAGAAACAGCCTAAAATCTGTTTTTTTGTGCTCTACTTAAAATTTGTTGACGCGCTATACGACAACGGATTGGTTTATCGAAATTCTTTTGATAACTTTTTGCCGTGAGGGTCTGTAGATGCTACATACCGATTTTCGTGAAAATTGGGCAAAAGCTCTAGGACGAGTTCGCAAAAGTAGGTTTTACGAATAATTCAAAATGGCGGAAAAATTTATATGACAGAAAATGACGTCATAGGGTCAAATCGAATCGTCTTGAGCCAAGGAATCAGAGGAAACAAGAAATTTGTTTCTAGGACTTACGGATCAGAAGTTATAAGCAAAAACGTAAGTGCATCTTTGGACTGTTGGTGGCGCTAGAGGGTTGGAGATAGAGACCCCAAATTTGCTGTGGGGACACATTGGACTGTCCTTTATCAGTGTGCCAAATTTCATAACTTTCCTACGTACGGTTCTATGGGCTGCCATAGACCGCAATGGCGGAAGAAGAAGAAGAATAACTAATAAATATAGCTGCAAGCAGCGATACCGGGGTCAAGCCAAACATGGCAAAAAATGATTCATACGTGATGACTGCCATGATTTAACATCTAAGTTTGCATTAGTTTTATGAAAAAAAGCAATTTTTTCGTATCTTGAGACCACTAGGTGGCACTGTGCCGAAGGAATAGATGGTGCCTCAGGTCATGACTGTGATGACACCCACCAAATTTGGTGTAAATACAATAAAGCGATACGGAGATATAGCCTTAAATGACTTGACCACTAGGGGGCACTGACCAAAAAATAAATTGTGACTCAGGTCTTGATTGTAATGACACCCACCAAATTTGGTGTAAATACAATAAAGAGATGCAGAGATATAGCCTTAAATGACTTGACCACTAGGGGGCACTGACCAAAAAATAAATTGTGACTCAGGTCTTGATTGTGATGACACCCATCAAATTTGGTGTAAATACGATAAAGAGATGCAGAGATATAGCTTCAAATCTCTTGACCACTAGGGGGCACCGAAAAGTTTACAAGTCCTCCCAGAACATGTTGCTGATGAACCATACCAAGTTTCATAACAATACACAATTGCGTTTCTGAAATACTTGAACTTAAAGAAAATTCAAAATGGCCGACACACAAAATGGCCGACCAAAAACCATTTGGTATCGTTTGACTCGGCATGCCTCATGAAATCTAACAAGACCAGTCTCATAATTTTACATTCAAATTTGCAGTAGTTATAAGCAAAAATAGACATTTTTTATATCTCGTGACCAGTAGGGGGCAGTGTGACGAAATGGTGCATGCACCCTCAGGTCATCACTGTTATGACATATACCAAGTCTCACATTAATACGCAAAAGTTTTGCGAAGATACAGGCTCAAACACATTTTGGCGTGCTCGCCCTCGCATTCTTTGATGTGTTATACGACAACGGATAGGTCTACCGAAAATCTTTTGATAACTTTTTGTCTAGACTGTCTCTAGATGATGCATACCAAAAATCAAGTCAATCACACGAGCGCTCTAGGAGGAGTTCGAAAAAGTAGCTGTTCAATATAAATCAAAATGGCCGACAGGAAGTAGGTTTGACTCTGACATATTTGGTACAGTCGGACTCAGCATGAGCCAAGGAATCAATAGAGTGAAGTCTTATGTCATAGTGGCAATTTAATCAAATGATATAAAGATTTAAAAAATTTATTTTACATATCCTGACCACCAGGTGGCGCCGTCCTAAAGATTTATAGGTGCGCTCAGAACGAACATGTCACTGATGAACCATGCCTAATTTCGTAGCGATACGCCAATCTGTTTTTGAAATACTGAACTTAATGAGAAAATTCAAAATGGCCGACACCCAAAATGGCCGACCGAAAACTGTTTGGTATCGTTTGACTCGGCATGCCTCAAGGAATCTAACAAGACCACCTTCATGATTTTAGACTCAAGTTTGAAGTAGTTATAAGCAAAAATAGGCATTTTTCGAATCTCGTGACCACTAGGTGGCGCTGCGACGAAACGTTGCAGGCACCCTCAGGTCATGATTGTAATGACAAATACCAAGTTTCGTGTCGATACAATAAAGTTTTGCGAAGATACGGCCTCACGTCCGTTTTGGCGTGCTCGCCGCCATATATGTTGTCAATTTATACGAGAACGCATTGGTCTATCAAAAAGTTTTTGATAACTTTTTGTCTGGGGTGTCTCTAGATGCTACATACCAAAGGACATGCAAATCGGACGAACGCTCTAGGAGGAGTTCGAAAAAGTAGGTTTTACAGAAAATTCAAAATGGCGGAAAGATTTGCATGACACAAATGACATCAATGTGTGCAATTGAATCATTATGAGCAAAGGATTCAGAGGAACCAAGAGTTTAGTTTCTAGGACTCACGGGTCAGAAGTTATGAGCATGAACATAAGTGGACTTTTGGACTGTTGGTGGCGCTAGAGGGTTTGAGTTAGACACACCTATGTTGCTATAGTAACTTCTAAGACTGTCCTCTACATGTGTGCCAAATTGCATAACTTTCCTACGTACGGTTCTATGGGCTACCATTGACTTCAATGGCGGAAGAGGAAACATAATAATAATAATAATAAATATAGCTGCAAGCAGCAATCACCGGGGTCAAGCCGAAAAGGGCACAGCAGAAAGTAAAGTTGACTTCGGATGAGCAGTTTAAAAAACCTAGGAAAATCTCTTGATTTCAGACAAAACAATATAACAGTTATCAGCAAAAAAGCTGTGTTCTCATTTAGGCAAGGCAAGGCAAGGCAAGTTTATTTGTATAGCACATTTCATACACAGAGGTCATTCAAAGTGCTTTACACAGAGATGAGAAAACAATATATAAAAAAAGAAAAAGAAAATGTAAAAATAAGATATACACGATAAGATCACAATAAAGACATGAGAATTTTAAATAACAATTAAAGAAAATAAATGTGATTTTAATAAAACAGTTTAAAATATTAAAAAGAATAAAACAGGAGTAAAAGTGACTTGAGTTAAAAGTGCAGTCAGTGTGAAGCAGCACAGTGCTCATTCAGTAAATGCAGAGTTAAACAGATGTGTTTTTAATCTAGATTTAAAAGTGTTTACTGTTGAAGCACATCTGATCTCTTCTGGAAGTTGATTCCAGCTAGAGGTGGCATAATAACTAAATGCTGACGCACCTTGTTTTGAGTGAACCCTTGGTATTTCTAACTGACCGGATCCTAATGATCTGAGTAATCTTTTAGGTTTATATTCAGTTAGCATATCTGTCATGTATTTGGGTCCTTAGCCATGAAGTGATTTATAAACGGGTAACAATACTTTAAAGTCTATTCTAAATGTAACAGGAATTTAGTGAAATCTCTCCCTCTCTTTCGACGAGCATTGATAACTAGAACACTGAAGTAAAAATAAGTGGTGCTTGCAGTGGCAATACTCAGCTCACAAAATGTTACAGTGGTGTTAATGAGTCAAAAGAGCCCACCCCCGTGTCTCTACGATGTTCTGACACAGAGATATAGCTCTTGCAAAACGGTTGATAAGGTATTCTCATTGGTTGCTAGGGAGTGAATTGACAACCATCAGTGGATTATAGTCAAAGCCATGAAAGGAATAATCCATGATGACTCATGGTTTTAGATGTGTTGTTGCAGTAGTTTTAGGCAAAAAATGCCATATTTCTATCTCAAAACCAGTAGGTGGCGCAATGACAAAATTGTGCATGCAACCTGAGGTCATAACTGTGTTACATCTAGCTAGTTTTATGAGTATACACTTTAATTTAGTGAAGAAACAGTTGTATGACCATAGGGCTTGCTTGATATGTAAGATTTTGTTCAATTATAGGGCCACCTAGTGGTTCAGGCATACCAATTTTTTTGTGTGGCCTCAGACTCTGCTCATACATCAGCGTATCAAATCTGGTGAAAAAATTTCTTTTCGTTGCGAAGTTATAACCATTTATGTATAAAAACACAAATTGTAAAAGGTAATTTTTCTTTTTTTGCAATTTTCTGCCATTTCTGAAGAAAATTTTAATAAAACGCCAATAGAACTTTTTGTTCAGAAGGTAATGCAATGTTCTTCCTATGGTGTTTTCGAGTCGATCGGAATAACGCTTGCGGAGATATTCGCGCATGTTTTTTAAGTGCTGTTTTGCTGCGCAGGGATAACCGTAAAGCGAAATCTGGCATGTTTGGTATCGTTGGACTCAGCGACTATTCAGGACTCCTAAAAATCAAGTCCCGTCAAA
The DNA here is from genome assembly GCF_030506205.2 of Paramisgurnus dabryanus. Lineage (NCBI taxonomy): Eukaryota > Metazoa > Chordata > Actinopteri > Cypriniformes > Cobitidae > Paramisgurnus > Paramisgurnus dabryanus. Next base: position 44,643,670 of record NC_133343.1, read on the forward strand.
ATACATTGATCACAGCCAAAGTTATAGGTGAAAAAAACATCTGTCTGGCCACTAGGTGGCGCTGCGACGAAACTGTGCATGCACACTCAGTTCCTGACTGGCATCACAAGTACCAAGTGTCGTGTCAATAGGCCTAAGTTTGACGAAGATACAGCCTAAATTCTGTTTTTTTGTGCTCTACGTAAAATTTGTTGACGCGCTATACGACAACGGATTGGTTTATCGAAATTCTTTTAATAACTTTTGCCCTGAGTGTCTCCAGATGCTACATACCATTTTTCGTGGCAATTGGGCAAAAGCTCTAGGACAAGTTCGCAAAAGTAGGTTTTATGAATAAATCAAAATGGCGGAAAATTTTTCATGACGGAAAATGACGCCAAGGGTCCAGTCGAATCGGCTTGAGCCAAGGAATCAGAGGAAACAAGAATTTCGTTTCTAGGACCTACGGATCAGAAGTTATAAGCAAAAACATAAGTGCAACTTTGGACTGTTGGTGGCGCTAGAGGGTTAGAGATAGAGACTCCAAATTTGCTGTGGGGACACATTGGACTGTCCTTTATCAGTGTGCCAAAATTCATAACTTTCCTATGTACGGTTCTATGGGCTACCATTGACTTTCGGCGGAAGAACGAGGAAGAAAAATAATAATAATAATAATAATAATAATAATAATAATAATAATAAGAAAACTAACAATAACAATAGGGTTCTACGCCCCTTCGGGGCTTGACCCCTAATAATAATAATAATAAGAAAACTAACAATAACAATAGGTGTCTACGCCACTTCGTGGCTTGACCCCTAATAATAAGAAAACTAACAAATACAATAGGGGTCTTCGCCCCTTCGGGGCTTGACCCCTAATAATAATAAATATAGCTGCAAGCAGCAATACCGGGGTCAAGCCGAAAAGGGCACAGAAGGGTGTAAAGTTGAGTTTGGATAAGCAGACTGAAGAACCTAGGTAAATCTAATGATTTCAGATGAAAAAATGCAAAGGTAATCAACAAAAATAATCTATATTCTTGTCTACTGCAATCGTCCTTCTGTTATTGACAATCATGGAACATTAGAGCACTGAAGGACATGTGAGTGATGTATGCAGTGGCATAACATGGGTCACAACATGTTACAACAAGTTAAATCAGTCAAAAGAGACCATCCCCATGTCTCTACGATGTTCTGATGCAGAGAAAAAGCTCTTTCAAAAACAGTTGATTAGGTATTCTAATTGGTTGCTAGAGAGTAAATTCACATCCACCAGTGATAATAGTCCAAGCCATGAAATGAAGAATCCATGATGACTTATGATTTTAGATGTGTTGTTGCAGTAGTTTTAGGCAAAAATTGCTATTTTCTATCTCCAAGCCACTAGGTGGCGCTATGACAAAATTGTGCATGCAACCTCAGGGAATGACTGCGTTACATTTAGCTAGTTTCCTGACTATACACTTTAGTTCAGCAAATAAATAGTTGTATGACCATAGGGCTTGCTTGATATGAAAGCTTTTGTCCAATTATAAGGCCAACTAGTGGTGAAGGCATACCAATTTTTTCGTGTGGCCTCAGACTCTGCTCGTACATCAGCGTATCAAATCTGGTGAAAAAATCTCTTTTCGTTGCGAAGTTATAACCATTTATGTGTAAAAAACACAAAATTCAAAGGTAATTTTTCGTTTTTTGCAATTTTCGGCCATTTCTGATGAAAATTTTAATATAACACCAATAGAACTTTTTGTTCAGAAGGTAATGCAATGTTCTTCCTATGGTGTTTTCAAGTCGATCAGAATAACGCTCGCGAAGATATTCACACGTGTTTTTTAAGTGCTGTTTTGCTGCTCAGGGCTAACCGTAAGGCAAAATCTGGCATGTTTGGTATCGTTGGACTCGGCGACTACTCAGGACTCCTAAAATTCAAGTCCCGTCAAAATACGTTTATCGCAGCCAAAGTTGTAGGTGTATAAATCATTTGTCTGGCCACTAGGTGGCGCTGCAAAGACACTGTGCATGCACACTCAGTTCCTGACTGGCATCACAAGTACCAAGTGTCGTGTCAATAGGCCTAAGTTTGACGAAGATACAGCCTAAAATCTGTTTTTTTGCGCTCTACGTAAAATTTGTTGACGCGCTTTACAACAACGGATTGATTTATCAAAATTCTTTTAATAACTTTTTGCCGTGAGGGTCTCTAGATGCTACATACCAATTTTTGCGGCAATCGGGTAAAAACTCTAGGACGAGTTCGCAAAAGTAGGTTTTACGAATAATTCAAAATGGCGGAAAATTTTTCATGACGGAAAATGACGTCATAGGGTCCAATCGAATCGTCTTGAGTCAAGGAATCAGAGGAAACAAGACTTTCGTTTCTAGGACTTACGGATCAAAAGTTATAAGCAAAAACATAAGTGCAACTTTGGACTGTTGGTGGCGCTAGCGGGTTTGAGATAGAGACTCCAAATTTGCTGTGGATAATATTTGGACTGTCCTTTATCAGTGTGCCAAATTTCATAACTTTCCTATGTACGGTTCTATGGGCTGCCATAGACCGCAATGGCGGAAGAAGAAGAAGAAGAAGCAGAATAATAATAAATATAGCTGCAAGCAGCAATCACCGGGGTCAAGCCGAAAAGGGCACAGAAGCATGTAAAGTTGCGTTTGGATAAGCAGACTGAAGAACTTAGGTAAACCTAATGATTTCAGATGAAAAAATGCAAAGTAATCAACAAAAATAATCTATGTTCTTGTCTACTGCAACTGTCCTTCGGTTATTGACAATCATGGGACATTAGAGCACTGAAGGACATGTATGTGATGCTTACAGTGGGCAAACATGGGTCACAACATGTTACAACAAGTTAAAAGAGTCAAAAGAGACCATCCTCATGTCTCTGCGATGTTCTGATGCAGAGAAAAAGCTCTTGCAAAAACAGTTGATAAGGTATTCTCATTGGTTGCTAGAGAGTAAATTGACATCCACTAGTGATTATAGTCAAAGCCATGAAAGGAATAATCCATGATGACTCATGGTTTTAGATGTGTTGTTGCAGTAGTTTTAGGCCAAAAAAATGCCATATTCTATCTCAAAACCAGTAGGTGGCGCAATGACAAAATTCGTGCATGCAACCTCAGGTCATAACTGTGTTACATCTAGCTAGTTTTATGACTATACACTTTAGTTTAGTGAAGAAACAGTTGTATGACCATAGGGTGGCTTGATTTCAAAGGTTTTATTCAATTATAAGGCCAACTAGTGGTGCAAGCATACAATTTTTTTTGTGTAGCCTCAGACTGTGGTCGTACATCAGCGTATCAAATATGGTGAAAAAATCTCTTTGCGTTACGAAGTTATAACCATTTATGTGTAAAAACAGAAAATTTAAAGGTAATTTTTCGTTTTTTGCAATTTTCGGCCATTTCTGATGGAAATTTTAATACAACGCCAATAGAACTTTTTGTTCAGAAGGTAATGCAATATTCTTCCTATGATGTTTTCGAGTCGATCAGAATTACGCTCGCGAAGATATTCGCGCGTGTTTTTTAATTGCTGTTTGCCTGCGCAGGGCTAACCGTAAGGCGAAATCTGGCATGTTTGGTAACGTTGGACTCGGCAACTATTCTGGACTTCAGCGAAACAAGTCCCGTGAAAAAACACAGATCAGAGCCAAAGTTATAAGCATGTACAACATTTGTATGACCACTAGGTGGTGCTGTGACGAAACTCTGCATGCCCCCTCAGATCCTCACTGGCATCACAACTACCAAGTGTGGCGTCAATAGACATAAGATTGGCGAAGATACACACTAAAACCTGTTTTTTGGGCTCTACGTAAAATTTGTTGACGCGCTATACGAAAACGGAATGGTTTATCAAAATTCTTTTAATAACTTTTTGCCCTGAGTGTCTCTAGATGCTACATACCATTTTTCGTGGCAATTGGGCAAAAGCTCTAGGACAAGTTCGCAAAAGTAGGTTTTATGAATAAATCAAAATGGCGGAAAATTTTTCATGACGGAAAATGATGTCATAGGGTCCAATCGAATCGTCTTGAGCCAAGGAATCAGAGGATACAAGAATTTAGTGTCTAGGACTTACGGGTCAGAAGTTATAAGCAAATACATAAGTGCAAATTTGGACTGTTGGTGGCGCTAGCGGGTTAGAGATACAGACTTCAAATTTGCTGTGGAGACTTTTTGGACAGTCCTCTATCAGTGTGCCAAATTTCATAACTTTCCTACGTACGGTTCTATAGGCTGCCATAGACCGCAATGGCGGAGGAAGAAAAAGAAAAAGAAAAAGAAAAAGAAAAAGAAAAAGAAAACTAACAGAAACAATAGGGGTCTTCGCCCATTCTGGGCTTGACCCCTAAATATAGCTGCAAGCAGCAATACCGGGGTCAAGCCGAAAAGGGCACAGAAGGATGTAAAGTTGCGTTTGGATAAGCAGACTGAAGAACCTAGGTAAACCTATTGATTTCAGATGAAAAAATGCAAAGGTAATCAACAAAAATAATCTATATTCTTGTCTACTGCAACTGTCCTTCGGTTATTGACAATCATGGAACATTAGAGCACTGAAGGACATGTATGTGATGCTTACAGTGGGCAAACATGGGTCACAACATGTTACAACAAGTTAAAAGAGTCAAAAGAGACCATCCCCATGTCTCTGTGATGTTCTGATACAGAGAAAAAGCTCTTGCAAAAACAGTTGATAACGTATTCTCATTGGTTGCTAGAGAGTAAATGGACATCCTCTAGTGATTATAGTCAAAGCCATGAAAGGAATAATCCATGATGACTCATGGTTTTAGATGTGTTGTTGCAGTAGTTTTAGGCAAAAAATGCCATATTCTATCTCAAAACCAGTAGGTGGCGCAATGACAAAATTCGTGCATGCAACCTCAGGTCATAAATGTGTTACATCTAGCTAGTTTTATGACTATACACTTTAGTTTAGTGAAGAAACAGTTGTATGACCATAGGGTGGCTTGATTTCAAAGGTTATGTTCAATTATAAGGCCAACTAGTGGTGCAACCATACAATTTTTTTTGTGTAGCCTCAGACTCTGCTCATACATCAGCGTATCAAATCTGGTGAAAAAATCTCTTTTCGTTGCGAAGTTATAACCATTTATGTGTAAAAAACACAAAATCTAAAGGTAATTTTTTGTTTTTTGCAATTTTCGGCCATTTCTGATGAAAATTTTAATATAACGCCAATAGAACTTTTTGTTCAGAAGGTAATGCAATGTTCTTCCTATGGTGTTTTCGAGTCGATCGGAATAACGCTCGCGGAGATATTCGCGCGTGTTTTTTAAGTGCTGTTTTGCTGCGCAGGGCTAACCATAAGGCGAAATCTGGCATGTTTGGTATCGTTGGACTCGGCGACTACTCAGAACTCCAAAAAATCAAGTCCCGTCAAATTACGTTGATCGCAGCCAAAGTTACAGGTGTAAAAAACATCTGTCTGGCCACTAGGTGGCGCTGCGACGAAACTGTGCATGCACACTCAGTTCCTGACTGGCATCACAAGAACCAAGTGTCGTGTCAATAGGCCTAAGTTTGACGAAGATACAGCCTCAAATCTGTTTTTTTGTGCTCTACGTAAAATTTGTTGACGCGCTATACAACAACGGATTGGTTTATCGAAATTCTTTTGATAACTTTTTGCCGTGAGGGTCTCTAGATGCTACATACCATTTTTCGCGGCAATCGGGTAAAAACTCTAGGACGAGTTCGCAAAAGTAGGTTTTACGAATAATTCAAAATGGCGGAAAAATTTTAATGACGGAAAATGACGTCATAGGGTCCAATCGAATCGTCTTGAGCCAAGGAATCAGAGGAAACAAGAATTTCATTTCTAGGACGTACGGATCAGAAGTTATAAGCAAAAACATGAGTTCAACTTTGGAGTGTTGGTGGCGCTAGCGGGTTAGAGATAGAGACTCCAAATTTGCTATGGGGACACATTGGACTGTCCTTTATCAGTGTGCCAAATTTCATAACTTTCCTACGTACGGTTCTATGGGCTGCCATAGACCGCAATGGCGGAAGAAGAAACGGAAGAAGAAATATAGCTGCAAGCAGCAATCACCGGGGTCAAGCCAAAAAGGGCACAGCAGAAAGTAAAGTTGACTTTGGATGAGCAGTTTAAAGAACCTAAGAAAATCTCTTGATTTCAGACAAAACAATATAACAGTTATCAGCAAAAAAGCTGTGTTCTCATTTAGTGAAATCTCTCCCTCTCTTTCGACGAGCATTGATAACTAGAACACTGACGTAAAAATGAGTGGTGCTTGCAGTGGCAATACTCAGCTCTCAAAATGTTACAGTGTTGTTAATGAGTCAAAAGAGCCCACCCCCGTGTCTCTACGATGTTCTGACGCAGAGTTATAGCTCTTGCAAAACGGTTGATAAGGTATTCTCATTGGTTGCTAGGGAGTGAATTGGCAACCACCAGTGATTATAGTCAAAGCCATGAAAGGAATAATCCATGATGACTCATGGTTTTAGATGTGCTGTTGCAGTAGATTTAGGCAAAAATAGCTATTTTCTATCTCCAAACCACTAGGGGGCGCTATGACAGAATCGTGAATGCAACCTCATGACTGCGTTACATCTAGCTAGTTTCATGACTATACACTTTAGTTCGGCAAAGAAATAGTTGTATGACCATAGGACTTGCTTGATATGAAATATTTTGTTCAATTATAGGGCCACCTAGTGGTTCAGGCATACCAATTTTTTTGTGTGGCCTCAGACTCTGCTCATACATCAGCGTATCAAATCTGGTGAAAAAATCTCTTTTCGTTGCGAAGTTATAACCATTTATGTGTAAAAACCACAAAATCTAAAGGTAATTTTTCGTTTTTTGCAATTTTCGGCCATTTCTGATGAAAATTTTAATATAACGCCAATAGAACTTTTTGTTCAGAAGGTAATGCAATGTTCTTCCTATGGTGTTTTCGAGTCGATCGGAATAACGCTCGCGGAGATATTCGTGCGTGTTTTTTAAGTGCTGTTTTGCTGCGCAGGGCTAACCGTAAGGCGAAATCTGAAATGTTTGGTATCGTTGGACTCGGCGACTACTCAGGACTCCTAAAAATCAAGTCCCGTCAAAATACGTTGATCGCAGCCAAAGTTATAGGTGTATAAATCATCTGTCTGGCCACTAGGTGGCGCTGCGACGAAACTGTGCATGCACACTCAGTTCATGACTGGCATCACAAATACCAAGTGTCGTGTCAATAGGCCTAAGTTTGACGAAGATACAGCCTAAAATCTGTTATTTTGCGCTATACGTAAAATTTGTTGACACGCTATACGACAACGGATTGGTTTATCAAAATTCTTTTAATAACTTTTTGCCGTGAGGGTCTATAGATGCTACATACCAATTTTCGCGGCAATCGGGTAAAAACTCTAGGACGAGTTCGCAAAAGTAGGTTTTACGAATAATTCAAAATGGCGGAAAAATTTTCATGACGGAAAATGACGTCATAGGGTCCAATCGAATCGTCTTGAGCCAAGGAATCAGAGGAAACAAGAATTTCGTTTCTAGGACTTACGGATCAAAAGTTATAAGCAAAAACATAAGTGAAACTTTGGACTGTTGGTGGCGCTAGCGGGTTTGAGATAGAGACTCCAAATTTGCTGTGGATAATATTTGGACTGTCCTTTATCAGTGTGCCAAATTTCATAACTTTCCTACGTACGGTTCTATGGGCTGCCATAGACCGCAATGGCGGAAGAAGAAGAAGAAGAAGAAGAAGAATAATAAATATAGCTGCAAGCAGCAATCACCGGGGTCAAGCCGAAAAGGGCACAGAAGGATGTAAAGTTGCGTTTGGATAAGCAGACTGAAGAACTTAGGTAAACCTAATGATTTCAGATGAAAAAATGCAAAGTAATCAACAAAAATAATCTATGTTCTTGTCTACTGCAACTGTCCTTCGGTTATTGACAATCATGGGACATTAGAGCACTGAAGGACATGTATGTGATGCTTACAGTGGGCAAACATGGGTCACAACATGTTACAACAAGTTAAAAGAGTCAAAAGAGACCATCCCCATGTCTCTGCGATGTTCTGATGCAGAGAAAAAACTCTTGCAAAAACAGTTGATAAGGTATTCTCATTGGTTGCTAGAGAGTAAATGGACATCCACTAGTGATTATAGTCAAAGCCATGAAAGGAATAATCCATGATGACTCATGGTTTTAGATGTGTTGTTGCAGTAGTTTTAGGCCAAAAAAATGCCATATTCTGTCTCAAAACCAGTAGGTGGCGCAATGACAAAATTCGTGCATGCAACCTCAGGTCATAACTGTGTTACATCTTGCTAGTTTTATGACTATACACTTTAGTTTAGTGAAGAAACAGTTGTATGACCATAGGGTGGCTTGATTTCAAAGGTTTTATTCAATTATAAGGCCAACTAGTGGTGCAAGCATACAATTTTTTTTGTGTAGCCTCAGACTGTGGTCGTACATCAGCGTATCAAATATGGTGAAAAAATCTCTTTGCGTTACGAAGTTATAACCATTTATGTGTAAAAACAGAAAATTTAAAGGTAATTTTTCGTTTTTTGCAATTTTCGGCCATTTCTGATGAAAATTTTAATACAACGCCAATAGAACTTTTTGTTCAGAAGGTAATGCAATATTCTTCCTATGATGTTTTCGAGTCGATCAGAATTACGCTCGCGGAGATATTCGCGCGTGTTTTTTAAGTGCTGTTTTGCTGCGCAGGGCTAACCGTAAGGCGAAATCTGGCATGTTTGGTAAGGTTGGACTCGGCAACTATTCTGGACTTCAGCGAAACAAGTCCCGTGAAAAAACACAGATCAGAGCCAAAGTTATAAGCATGCACAACATTCGTATGACCACTAGGTGGTGCTGTGACGAAACTCTGCATGCCCCCTCAGATCCTCACTGGCATCACAACTACCAAGTGTGGCGTCAATAGACATAAGATTGGCAAAGATACACACTAAAACCTGTTTTTTGGGCTCTACGTAAAATTTGTTGACGCGCTATACGAAAACGGAATGGTTTATCAAAATTCTTTTAATAACTTTTTGCCCTGAGTGTCTCTAGATGCTACATACCATTTTTCGTGGCAATTGGGCAAAAGCTCTAGGACAAGTTCGCAAAAGTAGGTTTTATGAATAAATCAAAATGGCGGGAAATTTCTCATGACGGAAAATGACGTCATAGGGTCCAATCGAATCGTCTTGAGCCAAGGAATCAGAGGATACAAGAATTTAGTGTCTAGGACTTACGGGTCAGAAGTTATAGGCAAATACATAAGTGCAAATTTGGACTGTTGGTGGCGCTAGCGGGTTAGAGATACAGACTTCAAATTTGCTGTGGAGACTTTTTGGACAGTCCTCTATCAGTGTGCCAAATTTCATAACTTTCCTATGTACGGTTCTATAGGCTGCCATAGACCGCAATGGCGGAGGAAGAAAAAGAAAAAGAAAAAGAAATATAGCTGCAAGCAGCAATCACCGGGGTCAAGCCGAAAAGGGCACAGAAGGATGTAAAGTTGCGTTTGGATAAGCAGACTGAAGAACTTAGGCAAACCTAATGATTTCAGATGAAAAAATGCAAACTAATCAACAAAAATAATCTATGTTCTTGTCTACTGCAACTGTCCTTCAAGAAAAAGAAAAAGAAAAAGAAAACTAACAGAAACAATAGGGGTCTTCGCCCATTCTGGGCTTGACCCCTAATAATAAGAAAACTAACAAATACAATAGGGGTCTTCGCCCCTTCGGGGCTTGACCCCTAATAACTAATAATAAATATAGCTGCAAGCAGCAATACCGGGGTCAAGCCGAAAAGGGCACAGCAGAAAGTAAAGTTGACTTCGGATGAGCAGTTTAAAGAACCTAAGAAAATCTCTTGATTTCAGACAAAACAATATAACAGTTATCAGCAAAAAAGCTGTGTTCTCATTTAGTGAAATCTCTCCCTCTCTTTCGACGAGCATTGATAACTAGAACACTTACGTAAAAATGAGTGGTGCTTGCAGTGGCAATACTCAGCTCTCAAAATGTTACAGTGTTGTTAATGAGTCAAAAGAGCCCACCCCCGTGTCTCTACGATGTTCTGACGCAGAGTTATAGCTCTTGCAAAACGGTTGATAAGGTATTCTCATTGGTTGCTAGGGAGTGAATTGGCAACCACCAGTGATTATAGTCAAAGCCATGAAAGGAATAATCCATGATGACTCATGGTTTTAGATGTGCTGTTGCAGTAGATTTAGGCAAAAATAGCTATTTTCTATCTCCAAACCACTAAGGGGCGCTATGACAGAATCGTGAATGCAACCTCATGACTGCGTTACATCTAGCTAGTTTCATGACTATACACTTTAGTTCGGCAAAGAAATAGTTGTATGACCATAGGACTTGCTTGATATGAAATATTTTGTTCAATTATAGGGCCACCTAGTGGTTCAGGCATACCAATTTTTTTGTGTGGCCTCAGACTCTGCTCATACATCAGCGTATCAAATCTGGTGAAAAAATCTCTTTTCGTTGCGAAGTTATAACCATTTATGTGTAAAAACCACAAAATCTAAAGGTAATTTTTCGTTTTTTGCAATTTTCGGCCATTTCTGATGAAAATTTTAATATAACGCCAATAGAACTTTTTGTTCAGAAGGTAATGCAATGTTCTTCCTATGGTGTTTTCGAGTCGATCGGAATAACGCTCGCGGATATATTCGTGCGTGTTTTTTAAGTGCTGTTTTGCTGCGCAGGGCTAACCGTAAGGCGAAATCTGAAATGTTTGGTATCAGCGACTACTCAGGACTCCTAAAAATCAAGTCCCGTCAAAATACGTTGATCGCAGCCAAAGTTATAGGTGTATAAATCATCTGTCTGGCCACTAGGTGGCGCTGCGACGAAACTGTGCATGCACACTCAGTTCATGACTGGCATCACAAATACCAAGTGTCGTGTCAATAGGCCTAAGTTTGACGAAGATACAGCCTAAAATCTGTTATTTTGCGCTATACGTAAAATTTGTTGACACGCTATACGACAACGGATTGGTTTATCAAAATTCTTTTAATAACTTTTTGCCGTGAGGGTCTATAGATGCTACATACCAATTTTCGCGGCAATCGGGTAAAAACTCTAGGACGAGTTCGCAAAAGTAGGTTTTACGAATAATTCAAAATGGCGGAAAAATTTTCATGACGGAAAATGACGTCATAGGGTCCAATCGAATCGTCTTGAGCCAAGGAATCAGAGGAAACAAGAATTTCGTTTCTAGGACTTACGGATCAAAAGTTATAAGCAAAAACATAAGTGCAACTTTGGACTGTTGGTGGCGCTAGCGGGTTTGAGATAGAGACTCCAAATTTGCTGTGGATAATATTTGGACTGTCCTTTATCAGTGTGCCAAATTTCATAACTTTCCTACGTACGGTTCTATGGGCTGCCATAGACCGCAATGGCGGAAGAAGAAGAAGAAGAAGCAGAATAATTATTATAATAAATATAGCTGCAAGCAGCAATGCCGGGGTCAAGCCAAAAAGGGCACAGAAGAAAGTAAAGTTGAATTCGGATGAGCAGTTTAAAGAACCTAGGAAAATCTCTTGATTTCAGACTAAATAATATAACAGTTATCAGCAAAAAAGCTGTGTTTTCATTCAGTGTAATCTCTCCCTCTCTTCTCGAGGAGCATTGACAACCAGAACACTGAAGAAAACGTGAGTGGTGCTTGCAGTGGCAATTCTCAGCTCACAAAATGTTACATTGGTGTTAATGAGTCAAAAGAGACCACCCCCATGTCTCTACGATGTTCTGATGCAGAGAAAAAGCTCTTGCAAAAACAGTTGATAACGTATTCTCATTGGTTGCTAGAGATTAAATGGACATCCACTAGTGATTATAGTCAAAGCCATGAAAGGAATAATCCATGATGACTCATGGTTTTAGATGTGTTGTTGCAGTAGTTTTAGGCAAAAAAATGCCATATTCTATCTCAAAACCAGTAGGTGGCGCAATGACAAAATTGTGCATGCAACCTCAGGTCATAACTGTGTTACATCTAGCTAGTTTTATGACTATACACTTTAGTTTAGTGAAGAAACAGTTGTATGACCATAGGATGGCTTGATTTCAAAGGTTTTGTTAAATTATAAAGCCAACTAGTGGTGCAACCATACAATTTTTTTTGTGTAGCCTCAGACTGTGGTCGTACATCAGCGTGTCAAATATGGTGAAAAAATCTCTTTGCGTTACGAAGTTATAACCATTTATGTGTAAAAACACAATATTTAAAGGTAATTTTTCGTTTTTTGCAATTTTCAGCCATTTCTGATGAAAATTTTAATACAATGCCAATAGAACTTTTTGTTCAGAAGGTAATGCAATATTCTTCCTATGATGTTTTCGAGTCGATCGGAATAACGCTCGCGGAGATATTCGCACGTGTTTTTTAAGTGCTGTTTTGCTGCGCAGGGCTAACCGTAAAGCGAAATCTGGCATGTTTTGTAACGTTGGACTCGGCGACTACTCAGGACTCCTAAAAATCAAGTCCCGTCAAAATACGTTGATCGCAGCCAAAGTTATAGGTGTATAAATCATCTGTCTGGCCACTAGGTGGTGCTGCGACGAAACTGTGCATGCACACTCAGTTCATGACTGGCATCACAAGTACCAAGTGTCGTGTCAATAGGCCTAAGTTTGACGAAGATAAAGCCTAAAATCAGTTTTTTTGCGCTTTATGTAAAATTTGTTGACACGCTATACGACAACGGATTGGTTTATCAAAATTCTTTTAATAACTTTTTGCCGTGAGGGTCTCTAGATGCTACATACCAATTTTCGCGGCAATCGGTTAATAACTCTAGGACGAGTTCGCAAAAGTAGGTTTTACGAATAATTCAAAATGGCGGAAAAATTTTCATGACGGAAAATGACGTCATATAGTCCAATCGAATCGTCTTGAGCCAAGGAATCAGAGGAAACAAGTATTTTGTTTCTAGGACTTACGGATCAGAAGTTATAAGCAAAAACATAAGTTCAACTTTGGACTGTTGGTGGCGCTAGCGGGTTAGAGATAGAGACTCCAAATTTGCTGTGGGGACACATTGGACTGTCCTTTATCAGTGTGCCAAATTTCATAACTTTCCTACGTACGGTTCTATGGGCTGCCATAGACCGCAATGGCGGAAGAAGAAGAAGAAGAAGAAGAAGAAGAAGCAGAATAATTATTATAATAATAATAAGAAAACTAACAAATACAATAGGGGTCTTCGCCCCTTCGGGGCTTGACCCCTAATAATAATAAGAAAACTAACAAATACAATAGGGGTCTTCGCCCCTTCGGGGCTTGACCCCTAAATATAGCTGCAAGCAGCAATGCCGGGGTCAAGCCAAAAAGGGCACATAAGAAAGTAAAGTTGAATTCGGATGAGCAGTTTAAAGAACCTGGGAAAATCTCTTGATTTCAGACTAAATAATATAACAGTTATCAGCAAAAAAGCTGTTTTCATTCAGTGTCATCTCTCCCTCTCTTCTTGAGGAGCATTGACAACTAGAACACTGAAGAAAATGTGAGTGGTGCTTGCAGTGGCAATTCTCAGCTCACAAAATGTTACAGTGGTGTTAATGAGTCAAAAGAGACCACCCCCATGTCTCTACGATGTTCTGATGCATCTCTTGTAAAAAGGATTGATAAGGTATCCTAATTGGTTGCTAAGGAGTTAATTGGCATGCACCAATGATCTCCAAGCCATGAAAGGAATAATACATGATGACCCAAGATTTTAGATGTACTGTTGGAGTAGTTTTAGGTAAAAATACCATATTTCTATCTCAAAACCACTAGGTGGCGCAATGACAAAGTTGTGCATACAACCTCAGTTCATAACTGTGTTACATCTAGCTAGTTTTATGACTATACACTTTAGTTTAGTGAAGAAATAGTTGTATGACCATAGGGCTTGCTTGATATGAAAGATTTTGTTCAATTATAGGGCCACCTAGTGGTTCAGGCATACCAATTTTTTTGTGTGGCCTCAGACTCTGCTCATACATCAGTGTATCAAATCTGGTGAAAAAATTTCTTTTCGTTGCGAAGTTATAACAATTTATGTATAAAAACACAAATTGTAAAAGGTAATTTTTCGTTTTTTGCAATTTTCGGCCATTTCTGATGAAAATTTTAATATAACGCCAATAGAACTTTTTGTTCAGAAGGTAATGCAATGTTCTTCCTATGGTGTTTTCGAGTCGATCGGAATAACGCTCGCGGAGATATTCGCGCATGTTTTTTAAGTGCTGTTTTGCTGCGCAGGGCTAACCGTAAGGCGAAATCTGGCATGTTTGGTATTGTTGGACTCGGCGACTATTCAGAACTCCTAAAAATCAAGTCCCGTAAAAATATGTTGATCACAGCCAAAGTTATAGGTGTAAGAAACATCTGTCTGGCCACTAGGTGGCGCTGCGACGAAACTGTGCATGCACACTCAGTTCATGACTGGCATCACAAGTATCAAGTGTCATGTCAATAGGCCTAAGTTTGACGAAGATACAGCCTAAAATCTGTTTTTTCGCGCTCTATGTAAAATTTGTTGACGCGCTATACAACAACGGATTGGTTTATCGAAATTCTTTTGATAAATTTTTGCCGTGAGGGTCTCTAGATGCTACATACCAATTTTCGCGGCAATCGGGTAAAAACTCTAGGACGAGTTCGCAAAAGTAGGTTTTACGAATAATTCAAAATGGCGGAAACATTTTCATGACGGAAAATGACGTCATAGGGTCCAATCGAATCGTCTTGAGTCAAGGAATCAGAGGAAACAAGACTTTCGTTTCTAGGACCTAAGGTTCAGAAGTTATAAGCAAAAACATAAGTTCAACTTTGGACTGTTGGTGGCGCTAGCGGGTTAGAGATAGAGACTCCAAATTTGCTGTGGGGACACATTGGACTGTCCTTTATCAGTGTGCCAAATTTCATAACTTTCCTACGTACGGTTCTATGGGCTGCCATAGACCGCAATGGCGGAAGAAGAATAATAATAATAATAAATATAGCTGCAAGCAGCAATCACCGGGGTCAAGCCAAAAAGGGCACGGCAGAAAGTAAAGTTGACTTCGGATGAGCAGTTTAAAGTACCTAGGAAAATCTCTTGATTTCAGACAAAACAATATAACAGTTATCAGCAAAAAAACTGTTCTCATTTAGTGAAATCTCTCCCTCTCTTTCGTCGAGCATTGATAACTAGAACACTGACGTAAAAATGAGTGGTGCTTGCAGTGGCAATACTCAGCTCTCAAAATGTTACAGTGGTGTTAATGAGTCAAAAGAGCCCACCCCCATGTCTCTGCGATGTTCTGATGCAGAGAAAAGCTCTTGCAAAAACAGTTGATAACGTATTCTCATTGGTTGCTAGAGAGTAAATGGACATCCACTAGTGATTATAGTCAAAGCCATGAAAGGAATAATCCATGATGACTCATGGTTTTAGATGTGTTGTTGCAGTAGTTTTAGGCAAAAAAATGCCATATTCTATCTCAAAACCAGTAGGTGGCGCAATTACAAAATTGTGCATGCAACCTCAGGTCATAACTGTGTTACATCTAGCTAGTTTTATGACTATACACTTTAATTTAGTGAAGAAACCGTTGTATGACCACAGGGTGGCTTGATTTCAAAGGTTTTGTTAAATTATAAGGCCAACTAGTGGTGCAACCATACAATTTTTTTTGTGTAGCCTCAGACTGTGGTCGTACATCAGCGTATCAAATATGGTGAAAAAATCTCTTTGCGTTACGAAGTTATAACCATTTATGTGTAAAAACACAAAATTTAATGGTAATTTTTCGTTTTTTGCAATTTTCAGCCATTTATGATGAAAATTTTAATACAATGCCAATAGAACTTTTTGTTCAGAAGGTAATGCAATATTCTTCCTATGATGTTTTCGAGTCGATCAGAATTACGCTCGCGGAGATATTCGCGCGTGTTTTTTAAGTGCTGTTTTGCTGCGCAGGGCTAACCATAAGGCGAAATCTGGCATGTTTGGTATCGTTAGACTCGGCGACTATTCAGGACTCCTAAAAATCAAGTCCCGTCAAAATACGTTGATCACAGCCAAAGTTATAGGTGTAAAAAACATCTGTCTGGCCACTAGGTGGCGCTGCGACGAAACTGTGCATGCACACTCAGTTCCTGACTGGCATCACAAGTACCAAGTGTCGTGTCAATAGGCCTAAGTTTGACGAAGATACAGCCTAAAATCTGTTTTTTTGCGCTCTATGTAAAATTCGTTGACGCGCTATAAGACAACGGATTGGTTTATCGAAATTCTTTTAATAACTTTTTGCCGTGAGGGTCTCTAGATGCTACATACCAATTTTCGCGGCAATCGGGTAAAAACTGTAGGACGAGTTCGCAAAAGTAGGTTTTACAAATAATTCAAAATGGCGGAAAAATTTTCATGACGGAAAATGACATCATATGGTCCAATCGAATCGTCTTGAGCCAAGGAATCAGAGGAAACAAGAATTTCGTTTTTAGGACTTACGGATCAGAAGTTATAAGCAAAAACATAAGTTCAACTTTGGACTGTTGGTGGCGCTAGCGGGTTAGAGATAGAGACTCCAAATTTGCTGTGGGGACACATTGGACTGTCCTTTATCAGTGTGCCAAATTTCATAACTTTCCTACGTACGGTTCTATGGGCTGCCATAGACCGCAATGGCGGAAGAAGAAGAAGAAGAAGAAGAAGAAGCAGAATAATTATTATAATAATAATAAGAAAACTAACAAATACAATAGGGGTCTTCGCCCCTTCGGGGCTTGACCCCTAAATATAGCTGCAAGCAGCAATGCCGGGGTCAAGCCAAAAAGGGCACATAAGAAAGTAAAGTTGAATTCGGATGAGCAGTTTAAAGAACCTGGGAAAATCTCTTGATTTCAGACTAAATAATATAACAGTTATCAGCAAAAAAGCTGTGTTTTCATTCAGTGTCATCTCTCCCTCTCTTCTCGAGGATCATTGACAACTAGAACACTGAAGAAAATGTAAGTGGTGCTTGCAGTGGCAATTCTCAGCTCACAAAATGTTACAGTGGTGTTAATGAGTCAAAAGAGACCACCCCCATGTCTCTACGATGTTCTGATGCAGAGATATAGCTCTTGTAAAAAGGATTGATAAGGTATCCTAATTGGTTGCTAAGGAGTTAATTGGCATGCACCAATGATCTCCAAGCCATGAAAGGAATAATACATGATGACCCAAGATTTTAGATGTACTGTTGGAGTAGTTTTAGGCAAAAATACCATATTTCTATCTCAAAACCACTAGGTGGCGCAATGACATAGTTGTGCATGCAACCTCAGTTCATAACTGTGTTACATCTAGCTAGTTTTATGACTATACACTTTAGTTTAGTGAAGAAATAGTTGTATGACCATAGGGCTTGCTTGATATGAAAGATTTTGTTCAATTATAGGGCCACCTAGTGGTTCAGGCATACCAATTTTTTTGTGTGGCCTCAGACTCTGCTCATACATCAGCGTATCAAATCTGGTGAAAAAATGTCTTTTCGTTGCGAAGTTATAACCATTTATGTATAAAAACACAAATTGTAGAAGGTAATTTTTCGTTTTTTGCCATTTTCGGCCATTTCTGATGAAAATTTTAATATAACGCCAATAGAACTTTTTGTTCAGAAGGTAATGCAATGTTCTTCCTATGGTGTTTTCGAGTCGATTGGAATAACGCTCACGGAGATATTCGCGCATGTTTTTTAAGTGCTGTTTTGCTGCGCAGGGCTAACCGTAAGGCGAAATCTGGCATGTTTGGTATCGTTGGACTCGGCGACTATTCAGGACTCCTAAAAAAAAAGTCCCGTCAAAATACGTTGATCACAGCCAAAGTTATAGGTGTAAAAAACATCTGTCTGGCCACTAGGTGGCGCTGCGACGAAACTGTGCATGCACACTCAGTTCCTGACTGGCATCACAAGTACCAAGTGTCGTGTCAATAGGCCTAAGTTTGACGAAGATACAGCCTAAAATCTGTTTTTTTGCGCTCTATGTAAAATTCGTTGACGCGCTATACGAGAACGGATTGGTTTATCGAAATTCTTTTAATAACTTTTTGCCTTGAGTGTCTCTAGATGCTGCATACCGATTTTCGTGGCAATCGGGTAAAAACTCTAGGACGAGTTCGCAAAAGTAGGTTTTACGAATAATTCAAAATGGCGGAAAAATTTTCATGACGGAAAATAACGTCATAGGGTCTAATCGAATCGTCTTGAGCCAAGGAATCAGAGGAGACAAGAATTTGGTTTCTAGGACTTACGGATCAGAAGTTATAAGCAAAAACATAAGTGCAACTTTGGACTGTTGGTGGCGCTAGCGGGCTTGAGATAGAAACTCCAAATTTGCTGTGGATATTATTTGGACTGTCCTCTGTCAGTGTGCCAAATTTCATAACTTTCCTACGTACGGTTCTATGGGCTGCCATAGACCGCAATGGCGGAGGAATAATAATAATTATTATAAATATAGCTGCAAGCAGCGATACCGGGGTCAAGCCAAACATGGCAAAAAATGATTCATACGTGATGACTGTCATGATTTAAGATCTAAGTTTGCATTAGTTTTATGAAAAAATAGCATTTTTTTGTATCTTGAGACCACTAGGTGGCGCCGTGCCGAAACAATAGATGGTGCCTCAGGTCTTGATTGTGATGACACCCACCAAATTTGGTGTAAATACGATAAAGAGATGCAGAGATATAGCTTCAAATCTCTTGACCACTAGGGGGCACCGAAAAGTTTACAAGTCTTCCCAGAACATGTTGCTGATGAACCATACCAAGTTTCATAACAATACGCAATTGCGTTTCTGAAATACTTGAACTTAAAGAAAAATTCAAAATGGCCGACACACAAAATGGCCGACCAAAAACCATTTGGTATCGTTTGACTCGGCATGCCTCACGAAATCTAAAAAAGACCAGTCTCATAATTTTACATTCAAGTTTGCAGTAGTTATAAGCAAAAATAGACATTTTTTTTATTCCGTGACCAGTAGGGGGCAGTGTGACGAAACGGTGCATGCACCCTCAGGACATCACTGTTATGACATATACCAAGTCTCATATTAATACGCAAAAGTTTTGCGAAGATACAGGCTCAAACACATTTTGGCGTGCTCGCCCTCGCATTCTTTGATGCGTTATACGACAACGGATAGGTCTACCGAAAAGCTTTTGATAACTTTTTGTCTGGAGTGTCTCTAGATGATGCGTACCAAAAATCAAGCCAATCACTCGAGCGCTCTAGGAGGAGTTCGAAAAAGTAGGTGTTCAATATAATTCAAAATGGCCGACAGGAAGTAGGTTTGACTCAGACATATTTGGTACAGTCGGACTCAGCATGAGCCAAGGAATCAATAGAGTGAAGTCTTATGTCAGTGTGGCAATTTAATCAAATGATATAAAGATTTAAAAATTTCTTTTTACATATCCTGACCACTAGGTGGCGCCGTCCTAAAGATTTATAGGTGCGCTCAGAACATGTCACTGATGAACCATGCCAAATTTCGTAGCGATACGCAATTCTGTCTGTGAAATACTGAACTTAATGAGAAAATTCAAAATGGCCGACACCCAAAATGGCCGACCGAAAACCGTTTGGTATCGTTTGACTCGGCATGCCTCAAGGAATCTAACAAGACCACCTTCATGATTTTAGACTCAAGTTTGAAGTAGTTATAAGCGAAAATATGCATTTTTCGAATCTCGTGACCACTAGGTGGCGCTGTGACGAAACGTTGCAGGCACCCTCAGGTCATGACTGAAATGACATATACCAAGTTTCGTGTCGATACACCAAAGTGTTGCGAATTTACGGCCTCACGTCCGTTTTGGCGTGCTCGCCACCATATATGTTGTCAGTTTATATGAGAACGCATTGGTCTATCAAAAAGCTTTTGATAACTTTTTGTCTGGGGTGTCTATAGATGCTAGATACCAAAGGACATGCAAATCGGACAAACGCTCTAGGAGGAGTTCGAAAAAGTAGGTTTTACGGAAAATTCAAAATGGCGGAAATATGTGCATGACACAAATGACATCAATGTGTGCATTTGAATCATCATGAGCAAAGGATTCAGAGGAAACAAGAATTTAGTTTCTAGGACTCACGGGTCAGAAGTTATGAGCATGAACATACGTGGATTTTTGGACTGTTGGTGGCGCTAGAGGGTTTGAGTCAGACACACCAAAGTTGCTATAGTAACTTCTGAGACTGTCCTCTACATGTGTGCCAAATTTCATAACTTTCCTATATACGGTTCTATGGGCTGCCATTGACTTTCGGCGGAAGAACGAGGAAGAAAAATAATAATAATAATAAATATAGCTGCAAGCAGCAATCACCGGGGTCAAGCCAAAAAGGGCACAGCAGAAAGTAAAGTTGACTTCGGATGAGCAGTTTAAAGTACCAAGGAAAATCTCTTGATTTCAGACAAAACAATATAACAGTTATCACCAAAAAAGCTGTGTTCTTATTTAGTGAAATCTCTCCCTCTCTTTCGACGAGCATTGATAACTAGAACACTGACGTAAAAATGAGTGGTGCTTGCAGTGGCAATACTCAGCTCACAAAATGTTACAGTGGTGTTAATGAGTCAAAAGAGCCCACCCCCGTGTCTCTACGATGTTCTGACGCAGAGATATAGCTCTTGCAAAAACGGTTGATAAGGTATTCTCATTGGTTGCTAGGGAGTGAATTGGCAACCACCAGTGATTATAGTCAAAGCCATGAAAGGAATAATCCATGATGACTCATGGTTTTAGATGTGTTGTTGCAGTAGTTTTAGGCAAAAAATGCCATATTTCTATCTAAAAACCAGTAGGTGGCGCAATGACAAAATTGTGCATGCAACCTCAGGTCATAACTGTGTTACATCTAGCTAGTTTTATGACTATCCACTTTAGTTTAGTGAAGAAATAGTTGTATGACCATAGGGCTTGCTTGATATGAAAGATTTTGTTCAATTATAGGGCCACCTAGTGGTTCAGGCATACCAATTTTTTTGTGTGGCCTCAGACTCTGCTCATACATCAGCGTATCAAATCTGGTGAAAAAATTTCTTTTCGTTGCGAAGTTATAACCATTTATGTATAAAAACACAAATTGTAAAAGGTAATTTTTCGTTTTTTGCAATTTTCGGCCATTTCTGATGAAAATTTTAATATAACGCCAATAGAACTTTTTGTTCAGAAGGTAATGCAATGTTCTTCCTATGGTGTTTTCGAGTCGATCGGAATAACGCCCGCGGAGATATTCGCGCATGTTTTTTAAGTGCTGTTTTGCTGCGCAGGGCTAACCGTAAGGCGAAATCTGGCATGTTTGGTATCGTTGGATTCGGCGACTATTCAGGACTCCTAAAAATCAAGTCCCGTCAAAATACGTTGATCACAGCCAAAGTTAAAGGTGTAAAAAACATCTGTCTGGCCACTAGGTGGCGCTGCGACGAAACTGTGCATGCACACTCAGTTCCTGACTGGCATCACAAGTACCAAGTGTCGTGTCAATAGGCCTAAGTTTGACGAAGATACAGCCTAAAATCTGTTTTTTTGTGCTCTACGTAAAATTTGTTGACGCGCTATACGACAACGGATTGGTTTATCGAAATTCTTTTGATAACTTTTTGCCGTGAGGGTCTCTAGATGCTACATACCAATTTTCGCGGCAATCGGGCAAAAGCTCTAGGACGAGTTCGAAAAAGTAGGTTTGACGAATAATTCAAAATGGCGGAAAAATTGTCATGACGGAAAATGACGTCATAGGGTCCATTCGAATCGTCTTGAGCCAAGGAATCAGAGGAAACAAGAATTTAGTTTCTAGGACCTACGGATCAGAAGTTATAAGCAAAAACATAAGTGCAACTTTGGACTGTTGGTGGCGCTAGAGGGTTAGAGATAGAGACTCCAAATTTGCTGTGGGGACACATTGGACTGTCCTTTATCAGTGTGCCAAATTTCATAACTTTCCTACGTACGGTTCTATGGGCTGCCATAGACCGCAATGGCGGAAGAAGAAAAATTTACTAACAGAAACAATTGCCAATATAGCTGCAAGCAGCAATGCCGGGGTCAAGCCGAAAAGGGCACAGAAGGATGTAAAGTTGCGTTTGGATAAGCAGACTGAAGAACCTAGGTAAACCTAATGATTTCAGATGAAAAAATGCAAAGGTAATCAACAAAAATAATCTATATTCTTGTCTACTGCAACTGTCCTTCGGTTATTGACAATCATGGAACATTAGAGCACTGAAGGACATGTATGTGATGCTTACAGTGGGTAAACATGGGTCACAACATGTTACAACAAGTTAAAAGAGTCAAAAGAGACCATCCCCATGTCTCTGTGATGTTCTGATACAGAGAAAAAGCTCTTGCAAAAACAGTTGATAACGTATTCTCATTGGTTGCTAGAGAGTAAATGGACATCCTCTAGTGATTATAGTCAAAGCCATGAAAGGAATAATCCATGATGACTCATGGTTTTAGATGTGTTGTTGCAGTAGTTTTAGGCAAAAAATGCCATATTCTATCTCAAAACCAGTAGGTGGCGCAATGACAAAATTCGTGCATGCAACCTCAGGTCATAAATGTGTTACATCTAGCTAGTTTTATGACTATACACTTTAGTTTAGTGAAGAAACAGTTGTATGACCATAGGGTGGCTTGATTTCAAAGGTTTTGTTCAATTATAAGGCCAACTAGTGGTGCAACCATACAATTTTTTTTGTGTAGCCTCAGACTGTGGTCGTACATCAGCGTATCAAATATGGTGAATAAATCTCTTTGCGTTACGAAGTTATAACCATTTATGTGTAAAAACACAAAATTTAAAGGTAATTTTTCGTTTTTTGCAATTTTCAGCCATTTCTGATGAAAATTTTAATATAGTGCCAATAGAACTTTTTGTTCAGAAGGTAATGCAATATTCTTCCTATGATGTTTTCGAGTCGATCAGAATTACGCTCGCGGAGATATTCGCGCGTGTTTTTTAAGTGCTGTTTTGCTGCGCAGGGCTAACCGTAAGGCGAAATCTGGCATGTTTGGTATCGCTGGACTCGGCGACTATTCAGGACTCCTAAAAATCAAGTCCCGTCAAAATACGTTGATCACAGCCAAAGTTATAGGTGTAAAAAACATCTGTCTGGCCACTAGGTGGCGCTGCGACGAAACTGTGCATGCACACTCAGTTCCTGACTGGCATCACAAGTACCAAGTGTCGTGTCAATAGGCCTAAGTTTGACGAAGATACAGCCTAAAATCTGTTTTTTTGCGCTCTACGTAAAATTTGTTAACGCGCTATACGACAACGGATTGGTTTATCGAAATTCTTTTGATAACTTTTTGTCGTGAGGGTCTCTAGATGATACATACCAATTTTCGTGGCAATCGGACAAAAGCTCTAGGACGAGTTCGAAAAAGTAGGTTTTATGAATAATTCAAAATGGCGGAAAATATTTTATGACGGAAAATGACGTCATAGGGTCCATTCGAATCGACTTGAGCCAAGGAATCAGAGGAAACAAGAATTTTGTTTGTAGGACATACGCATCAGAAGTTATAAGCAAAAACGTAAGTGCAAATTTGGACTGTTGGTGGCGCTAGCGGGTTTGAGATAGAGACTCCAAATTTGCTGTGGGGACACATTGGACTGTCCTCTATCAGTGTGCCAAATTTCATAACTTTCCTATGTACGGTTCTATGGGCTGCCATAGGCCGCAATGGCGGAAGAAGAAGAATAATAAATATAGCTGCAAGCAGCGATACCGGGGTCAAGCCAAACATGGCAAAAATGATTCATACGTGATGACGGTCATGATTCAAGATCTAAGTTTGCATTAGTTTTAGGGAAAAAAATTGCAATTTTTTGTATCTTGAGACCACTAGGTGGCACTGTGCCGAAACAATAGATGGTGCCTCAGGCCATGACTGTGATGACACATACCAAATTTAGTGTAAATACGATAAAGCGATACGGAGATATAGCCTTAAATGACTTGACCACTAGGGGGCACTGACCAAAACAATAGATGGTGACTCAGGTTATGATTGTGATGACACCCACCAAATTTGGTGTAAATACGATAAAGAGATGCAGAGATATAGCTTCAAATGTCTTGACCACTAGGGGGCGCCAAAAAGTTTACAAGCCCTCTCAGAACATGTTGCTGATGAACCATACCAAGTTTCATAACAATACGCAATTGCGTTTCTGAAATGCTTGAACTTAAAAAAAACTCAAAATGGCCGACACACAAAATGGCCGACCAAAAACCATTTGGTATCGTTTGACTCGGCATGCCTCACGAAATCTAACAAGACTACTCTCATAATTTTACATTTAAGTTTGCAGTAGTTATAAGCAAAAATAGAAATTTTTATATCTCGTGACCACTAGGGGGCGCTGTGACGAAACGGTGCATGCACCCTTACGTCATCACTGTTATGACATATACCAGGTCTCATATCAATACGCAAAAGTTTTGCGAAGATACAGGCTCAAACACATTTTGGCGTGCTCGCCCTCGCATTCTTTGATGTGTTATACGACAACGGATAGGTCTACCGAAAAGCTTTTGATAACTTTTTGTCTAGAGTGTCTCTAGATGATGCGTACCAAAAATCAAGCCAATCAAACAAGCGCTCTAGGAGGAGTTCGAAAAAGTAGGTGTTCAATATAATTCAAAATGGCCGACAGGAAGTAGGTTTGACTCAGACATATTTGGTACCGTCGGACTTAGCACGAGCCAAGGAATCAATAGAGTGAAGTCTCATGTCAGTGTGGCAAATGAATCAAATGCTATAAAGATTTTAAACAATTTCTTTACATATCCTGACCACTAGGTGGCGCTGTCCTAAAGATTTATAGGTGCGCTCAGAACATGTCACTGATGAACCATGCCAAATTTCGTAGCGATACGCCATTTTGTTTGTGAAATACTGAACTTAATGAGAAAATTCAAAATGGCCGACACCCAAAATGGCCGACCGAAAACCGTTTGTTATCGTTTGACTCTGCATGCCTCAAGGAATCTAACAAAACCACCTTCATGATTTTAGACTCAAGTTTGAAGTAGTTATAAGCAAAAATAAGCATTTTTCGAATCTCGTGACCACTAGGTGGCGCTGAGACGAAACGTTGCAGGCACCCTCAGGTCATGACTGTAATGACATATACCAAGTTTCGTGTCGATACACAAAAGTTTTGGGAAGATACGGCCTCACGTCCGTTTTGGCGTGCTCGCCGCCTTATATGTTGTCACTGTATACGAGAACGCATTGGTCTATCAAAAAGCTTTTGATAACTTTTTGTCTGGGGTGTCTCTAGATGCTACATACCAAATGACATGCAAATCGGACAAACGCTCTAGGAGGAGTTCGAAAAAGTAGGTTTTACGGAAAATTCAAAATGGCGGAAAGATGTGCATGACACAAATGACATCAATGTGTGCAATTGAATCATCATGAGCCAAGGATTCAGAGGAAACAAGAATTTATTGTCTAGGACTCACGGGTCAGAAGTTATGAGCATGAACATAAGTGGATTTTTGGACTGTTGGTGGCGCTAGAGGGTTTGAGTCAGACACACCAATGTTGCTATAGTAACTTCTAAGACTGTCCTCTACATGTGTGCCAAATTACATAACTTTCCTACGTACGGTTCTATGGGCTGCCATTGACTTCAATGGCGGAAGAACTAGGATGAATAATAATAAGAAAACTAACAATAACAATAGGTGTCTACGCCACTTCGTGGCTTGACCCCTAATAACAAGCCAAACATGGCAAAAAATGATTCATACGTGATGACTGCCATGATTTAACATCTAAGTTTGCATTAGTTTTATGAAAAAAACAATTTATTCGTATCTTGAGACCACTAGGTGGCACTGTGCTGAAAGAATAGATGGTGCCTCAGGTCATGACTGTGATGACACAAACCAAATTTAGTGTAAATACAATAAAGCGATACGGAGATATAGCCTTAAATGACTTGACCACTAGGGGGCACTGCCCAAAAATAAATTGTGACTCAGGTCTTGATTGTGATGACACCCACCAAATTTGGTGTGAATACAATAAAGAGATGCAGAGATATAGCCTTAAATGACTTGACCACTAGGGGGCACTGACCAAAAAATAAATTGTGACTCAGGTCTTGTTTGTGATGACACCCACCAAATTTGGTGTAAATACGATAAAGAGATGCAGAGATATAGCTTCAAATCTCTTGACCACTAGGGGGCACCGAAAAGTTTACAAGTCCTCCCAGAACATGTTGCTGATGAACCATACCAAGTTTCATAACAATACGCAATTGCGTTTCTGAAATACTTAAACTTAAAGAAAAATTCAAAATGGCCGACACACAAAATGGCCGACCAAAAACCATTTGGTATCGTTTGACTCGGCATGCCTCATGAAATCTAACAAGACCAGTCTCATAATTTTACATTCAAATTTGCAGTAGTTATAAGCAAAAATAGACATTTTTTTATATATCGTGACCAGTAGGGGGCAGTGTGGCGAAATGGTGCATGCACCCTCAGGGCATCACTGTTATGACATTTACCAAGTCTCATATTAATACGCATAAGTTTTGCGAAGATACAGGCTCAAACACATTTTGACGTGCTCGCTCTCGCATTCTTTGATGCATTATACGACAACGGATAGGTCTACCGAAAATCTTTTGATAACTTTTTGTATAGAGTGTCTATAGACGATGCATACCAAAAATCAAGCCAATCACACGAGCGCTCTAGAAGGAGTTCGAAAAAGTAGCTGTTCAATATAATTCAAAATGGCCGACAGGAAGTAGGTTTGACTCAGACATATTTGGTACAGTCGGACTCAGCATGAGCCAAGGAATCAATAGAGTGAAGTCTTATGTCATAGTGGCAATTTAATCAAATGATATAAAGATTTAAAAAAATTGTTTTACATATCCTGACCACTAGGTGGCGCCGTCCTAAAGATTTATAGGTGCGCTCAGAACATGTCACTGATGAACCATGCCAAATTTCGTAGCGATACGCCATTCTGTTTGTGAAATACTGAGCTTAATGAGAAAATTCAAAATGGCCGACACCCAAAATGGCCGAGCGAAAACCGTTTGGTATCGTTTGACTCGGCATGCCTCAAGGAATCTAACAAGACCACCTTCATGATTTTAGACTCAAGTTTGAAGTAGTTATAAGCGAAAATAAGCATTTTTCGAATCTCGTAACCACTAGGTGGCGCTGTGACGAAACGTTGCAGGCACCCTCAGGTCATGACTGTTATGACATATACCAATTTTCGTGTCGATACAATAAAGTTTTGCGAAGATAAGGCCTCACGTCCGTTTTGGCGTGCTCGCCGCCATATATTTTGTCAATTTATATGAGAACGCATTGGTCTATCAAAAAGCTTTTGATAACTTTTTGTCTTGGGTGTCTCTAGATGCTACATACCAAAGGACATGCAAATCGGACAAACGGTCTAGGAGGAGTTCGAAAAAGTAGGTTTTTCAAAAAATTCAAAATGGCGGAAAGATGTGCATGACACAAATGACATCAATGTGTGCATTTGAATCACCATGAGTCAAGGATTCAGAGGAAACAAGAATTTTGTTTCTAGGACTCATGGGTCAGAAGTTATGAGCATGAACATAAGTGGATTTTTGGACTGTTGGTGGCGCTAGAGGGTTTGAGTCAGACACACCAATGTTGCTATAGTAACTTCTGAGACTGTCCTCTACATGTGTGCCAAAATTCATAACTTTCCTATGTACGGTTCTATGGGCTGCCATTGACTTTCGGCGGAAGAACGAGGAAGAAAAATAATAATAATAATAATAAATATAGCTGCAAGCAGCAATCACCGGGGTCAAGCCAAAAAGGGCACAGCAGAAAGTAAAGTTGACTTCGGATGAGCAGTTTAAAGTACCAAGGAAAATCTCTTGATTTCAGACAAAACAATATAACAGTTATCACCAAAAAAGCTGTGTTCTCATTTAGTGAAATCTCTCCCTCTCTTTCGACGAGCATTGATAACTAGAACACTGACGTAAAAATGAGTGGTGCTTGCAGTGGCAATACTCAGCTCACAAAATGTTACAGTGGTGTTAATAAGTCAAAAGAGCCCACCCCCGTGTCTCTACGATGTTCTGACGCAGAGATATAGCTCTTGCAAAAACGGTTGATAAGGTATTCTCATTGGTTGCTAGGGAGTGAATTGGCAACCACCAGTGATTATAGTCAAAGCCATGAAAGGAATAATCCATGATGACTCATGGTTTTAGATGTGTTGTTGCAGTAGTTTTAGGCAAAAAATGCCATATTTCTATCTCAAAACCAGTAGGTGGCGCAATGACAAAATTGTGCATGCAACCTCAGGTCATAACTGTGTTACATCTAGCTAGTTTTATGACTATCCACTTTAGTTTAGTGAAGAAATAGTTGTATGACCATAGGGCTTGCTTGATATGAAAGATTTTGTTCAATTATAGGGCCACCTAGTGGTTCAGGCATACCAATTTTTTTGTGTGGCCTCAGACTCTGCTCATACATCAGCGTATCAAATCTGGTGAAAAAATTTCTTTTCGTTGCGAAGTTATAACCATTTATGTATAAAAACACAAATTGTAAAAGGTAATTTTTCGTTTTTTGCAATTTTCGGCCATTTCTGATGAAAATTTTAATATAACGCCAATAGAACTTTTTGTTCAGAAGGTAATGCAATGTTCTTCCTATGGTGTTTTCGAGTCGATCGGAATAACGCCCGCGGAGATATTCGCGCATGTTTTTTAATTGCTGTTTTGCTGCGCAGGGCTAACCGTAAGGCGAAATCTGGCATGTTTGGTATCGTTGGATTCGGCGACTATTCAGGACTCCTAAAAATCAAGTCCCGTCAAAATACGTTGATCACAGCCAAAGTTAAAGGTGTAAAAAACATCTGTCTGGCCACTAGGTGGCGCTGCGACGAAACTGTGCATGCACACTCAGTTCCTGACTGGCATCACAAGTACCAAGTGTCGTGTCAATAGGCCTAAGTTTGACGAAGATACAGCCTAAAATCTGTTTTTTTGTGCTCTACGTAAAATTTGTTGACGCGCTATACGACAACGGATTGGTTTATCGAAATTCTTTTGATAACTTTTTGCCGTGAGGGTCTCTAGATGCTACATACCAATTTTCGCGGCAATCGGGCAAAAGCTCTAGGACGAGTTCGAAAAAGTAGGTTTGACGAATAATTCAAAATGGCGGAAAAATTGTCATGACGGAAAATGACGTCATAGGGTCCATTCGAATCGTCTTGAGCCAAGGAATCAGAGGAAACAAGAATTTAGTTTCTAGGACCTACGGATCAGAAGTTATAAGCAAAAACATAAGTGCAACTTTGGACTGTTGGTGGCGCTAGAGGGTTAGAGATAGAGACTCCAAATTTGCTGTGGGGACACATTGGACAGTCATTTATCAGTGTGCCAAATTTCATAACTTTCCTACGTACGGTTCTATGGGCTGCCATAGACCGCAATGGCGGAAGAAGAAAAATTTACTAACAGAAACAATTGCCAATATAGCTGCCAGCAGCGATACCGGGGTCAAGCCAAACATGGCAAAAAATGATTCATACGTGATGACTGCCATGATTTAACATCTAAGTTTGCATTAGTTTTATGAAAAAAAGCAATTTATTCGTATCTTGAGACCACTAGGTGGCACTGTGCCGAAAGAATAGATGGTGCCTCAGGTCATGACTGTGATGACACATACCAAATTTAGTGTAAATACAATAAAGCGATACGGAGATATAGCCTTAAATGACTTGCCCACTAGGGGGCACTGACCAAAAAATAAATTGTGACTCAGGTCTTGATTGTGATGACACCCACCAAATTTGGTGTGAATACAATAAAGAGATGCAGAGATATAGCCTTAAATGACTTGACCACTAGGGGGCACTGACCAAAAAATAAATTGTGACTCAGGTCTTGATTGTGATGACACCCACCAAATTTGGTGTAAATACGATAAAGAGATGCAGAGATATAGCTTCAAATCTCTTGACCACTAGGGGGCACCGAAAAGTTTACAAGTTCTCCCAGAACATGTTGCTGAAGAACCACACCAAGTTTCATAACAATACGCAATTGCGTTTCTGAAATACTTGAACTTAAAGAAAAATTCAAAATGGCCGACACACAAAATGGCCGACCAAAAACCATTTGGTATCGTTTGACTCGGCATGCCTCATGAAATCTAACAAGACCAGTCTCATAATTTTACATTCAAATTTGCAGTAGTTATAAGCGAAAATAGACATTTTTTATATCTCGTGACCAGTAGGGGGCAGTGTGACGAAATGGTGCATGCACCCTCAGGTCATCACTGTTATGACATATACCAAGTATCATATTAATACACAAAAGTTTTGCGAAGATACAGGCTCAAACACATTTTGGCGTGCTCGCCCTCGCATTCTTTGATGCGTTATACGACAACGGATAGGTCTACCGAAAATCTTTTGATAACTTTTTGTCTAGAGTGTCTCTAGATTATCCATACCAAAAATCAAGCCAATCACACGAGCTCTCTAGGAGGAGTTCGAAAAAGTAGGTGTTCAATATAATTCAAAATGGCCGACAGGAAGTAGGTTTGACTCAGACATATTTGGTACAGTCGGACTCAGCATGAGCCAAGAAATCAATAGATTGAAGTCTTATGTCATAGTGGCAATTTAATCAAATGATATAAAGATTTCAAAAAATTTTTTTACATATCCTGACCACTAGGTGGCGCCGTCCTATAGATTTATAGGTGCGCTCAGAACATGTCACTGATGAACCATGCCAAATTTCGTAGCGATACGCCATTTTGTTTGTGAAATACTGAACTTAATGAGAAAATTCAAAATGGCCGACACCCAAAATGGCCGACCGAAAACCGTTTGTTATCGTTTGACTCGGCATGCCTCAAGGAATCTAACAAAACCACCTTCATGATTTTAGACTCAAGTTTGAAGTAGTTATAAGCAAAAATAAGCATTTTTCGAATCTCGTGACCACTAGGTGGCGCTGAGACGAAACGTTGCACGCACCCTCAGGTCATGACTGTAATGACATATACCAAGTTTCGTGTCGATACACAAAAGTTTTGCGAAGATACGGCCTCACGTCCGTTTTGGCGTGCTCGCCGCCTTATATGTTGTCACTGTATACGAGAACGCATTGGTCTATCAAAAAGCTTTTGATAACTTTTTGTCTGGGGTGTCTCTAGATGCTACATACCAAATGACATGCAAATCGGACAAACGCTCTAGGAGGAGTTCGAAAAAGTAGGTTTTACGGAAAATTCAAAATGGCGGAAAGATGTGCATGACACAAATGACATCAATGTGTGCAATTGAATCATCATGAGCCAAGGATTCAGAGGAAACAAGAATTTATTGTCTAGGACTCACGGGTCAGAAGTTATGAGCATGAACATAAGTGGATTTTTGGACTGTTGGTGGCGCTAGAGGGTTTGAGTTAGACACACCAATGTTGCTATAGTAACTTCTAAGACTGTCCTCTACATGTGTGCCAAATTACATAACTTTCCTACGTACGGTTCTATGGGCTGCCATTGACTTCAATGGCGGAAGAACTAGGATGAATAATAATAAGAAAACTAACAATAACAATAGGTGTCTACGCCACTTCGTGGCTTGACCCCTAATAATAATAATAATAATAAGAAAACTAACAATAACAATAGGGTTCTACGCCCCTTCGGGGCTTGACCCCTAATAATAAATATAGCTGCAAGCAGCGATACCGGGGTCAAGCCAAACATGGCAAAAAATGATTCATACGTGATGACTGCCATGATTTAACATCTAAGTTTGCATTAGTTTTATGAAAAAAAGCAATTTATTCGTATCTTGAGACCACTAGGTGGCACTGTGCCGAAAGAATAGATGGTGCCTCAGGTCATGACTGTGATGACACATACCAAATTTAGTGTAAATACAATAAAGCGATACGGAGATATAGCCTTAAATGACTTGCCCACTAGGGGGCACTGACCAAAAAATAAATTGTGACTCAGGTCTTGACTGTGATGACACCCACCAAATTTGGTGTGAATACAATAAAGAGATGCAGAGATATAGCCTTAAATGACTTGACCACTAGGGGGCACTGACCAAAAAATAAATTGTGACTCAGGTCTTGATTGTGATGACACCCACCAAATTTGGTGTAAATACGATAAAGAGATGCAGAGATATAGCTTCAAATCTCTTGACCACTAGGGGGCACCGAAAAGTTTACAAGTTCTCCCAGAACATGTTGCTGAAGAACCACACCAAGTTTCATAACAATACGCAATTGCGTTTCTGAAATACTTGAACTTAAAGAAAAATTCAAAATGGCCGACACACAAAATGGCCGACCAAAAACCATTTGGTATCGTTTGACTCGGCATGCCTCATGAAATCTAACAAGACCAGTCTCATAATTTTACATTCAAATTTGCAGTAGTTATAAGCGAAAATAGACATTTTTTATATCTCGTGACCAGTAGGGGGCAGTGTGACGAAATGGTGCATGCACCCTCAGGTCATCACTGTTATGACATATACCAAGTATCATATTAATACACAAAAGTTTTGCGAAGATACAGGCTCAAACACATTTTGGCGTGCTCGCCCTCGCATTCTTTGATGCGTTATACGACAACGGATAGGTCTACCGAAAATCTTTTGATAACTTTTTGTCTAGAGTGTCTCTAGATTATCCATACCAAAAATCAAGCCAATCACACGAGCGCTCTAGGAGGAGTTCGAAAAAGTAGGTGTTCAATATAATTCAAAATGGCCGACAGGAAGTAGGTTTGACTCAGACATATTTGGTACAGTCGGACTCAGCATGAGCCAAGAAATCAATAGATTGAAGTCTTATGTCATAGTGGCAATTTAATCAAATGATATAAAGATTTCAAAAAAAAATTTTACATATCCTGACCACTAGGTGGCGCCGTCCTATAGATTTATAGGTGCGCTCAGAACATGTCACTGATGAACCATGCCAAATTTCGTAGCGATACGCCATTTTGTTTGTGAAATACTGAACTTAATGAGAAAATTCAAAATGGCCGACACCCAAAATGGCCGACCGAAAACCGTTTGTTATCGTTTGACTCGGCATGCCTCAAGGAATCTAACAAAACCACCTTCATGATTTTAGACTCAAGTTTGAAGTAGTTATAAGCAAAAATAAGCATTTTTCGAATCTCGTGACCACTAGGTGGCGCTGCGACGAAACGTTGCAGGCACCCTCAGGTCATGACTGTAATGACATATACCAAGTTTCGTGTCGATACACAAAAGTTTTGCGAAGATACGGCCTCACGTCCGTTTTGGCGTGGTCGCCGCCTTATATGTTGTCACTGTATACGAGAACGCATTGGTCTATCAAAAAGCTTTTGATAACTTTTTGTCTGGGGTGTCTCTAGATGCTACATACCAAATGACATGCAAATCGGACAAACGCTCTAGGAGGAGTTCGAAAAAGTAGGTTTTACGGAAAATTCAAAATGGCGGAAAGATGTGCATGACACAAATGACATCAATGTGTGCAATTGAATCATCATGAGCCAAGGATTCAGAGGAAACAAGAATTTATTGTCTAGGACTCACGGGTCAGAAGTTATGAGCATGAACATAAGTGGATTTTTGGACTGTTGGTGGCGCTAGAGGGTTTGAGTTAGACACACCAATGTTGCTATAGTAACTTCTAAGACTGTCCTCTACATGTGTGCCAAATTACATAACTTTCCTACGTACGGTTCTATGGGCTGCCATTGACTTCAATGGCGGAAGAACTAGGATGAATAATAATAAGAAAACTAACAATAACAATAGGTGTCTACGCCACTTCGTGGCTTGACCCCTAAATATAGCTGCAAGCAGCAATGCCGGGGTCAAGCCAAAAAGGGCACATAAGAAAGTAAAGTTGAATTCGGATGAGCAGTTTAAAGAACCTGGGAAAATCTCTTGATTTCAGTAAATAATATAACAGTTATCAGCTAAAAAGCTGTGTTTTCATTCAGTGTCATCTCTCCCTCTCTTTCGTCGAGCATTGATAACTAGAACACTGACGTAAAAATGAGTGGTGCTTCTAGTGGCAATACTCAGCTCACAAAATGTTACAGTGGTGTTAATGAGTCAAAAGAGCCCACCCCCATGTCTCTGCGATGTTCTGATGCAGAGAAAAAGCTCTTGCAAAAACAGTTGATAACGTATTCTCATTGGTTGCTAGAGAGTAAATGGACATCCACTAGTGATTATAGTCAAAGCCATGAAAGGAATAATCCATGATGACTCATGGTTTTAGATGTGTTGTTGCAGTAGTTTTAGGCAAAAAATGCGTTATTCTATCTCAAAACCAGTAGGTGGCGCAATGACAAAATTGTGCATGCAACCTCAGGTCATAACTGTGTTACATCTAGCTAGTTTTATGACTATACACTTTAGTTTAGTGAAGAAACAGTTGTATGACCATAGGGTGGCTTGATTTCAAAGGTTTTGTTAAATTATAAGGCCAACTAGTGGTGCAACCATACAATTTTTTTTGTGTAGCCTCAGACTGTGGTCGTACATCAGCGTATCAAATATGGTGAAAAAATCTCTTTGCGTTACGAAGTTATAACCATTTATGTGTAAAAACAGAAAATTTAAAGGTAATTTTTCGTTTTTTGCAATTTTCGGCCATTTCTGATGAAAATTTTAATACAACGCCAATAGAACTTTTTGTTCAGAAGGTAATGCAATATTCTTCCTATGATGTTTTCGAGTCGATCAGAATTACGCTCGCGGAGATATTCGCGCGTGTTTTTTAAGTGCTGTTTTGTTGCGCAGGGCTAACCGTAAGGCGAAATCTGGCATGTTTGGTAAGGTTGGACTCGGCAACTATTCTGGACTTCAGCGAAACAAGTCCCGTGAAAAAACACAGATCAGAGCCAAAGTTATAAGCATGTACAACATTCGTATGACCACTAGGTGGTGCTGTGACGAAACTCTGCATGCCCCCTCAGATCCTCACTGGCATCACAACTACCAAGTGTGGCGTCAATAGACATAAGATTGGCGAAGATACACACTAAAACCTGTTTTTTGGGCTCTACGTAAAATTTGTTGACGCGCTATACGAAAACGGAATGGTTTATCAAAATTCTTTTAATAACTTTTTGCCCTGAGTGTCTCTAGATGCTACATACCATTTTTCGTGGCAATTGGGCAAAAGCTCTAGGACAAGTTCGCAAAAGTAGGTTTTATGAATAAATCAAAATGGCGGAAAATTTTTCATGACGGAAAATGACGTCATAGGGTCCAATCGAATCGTCTTGAGCCAAGGAATCAGAGGATACAAGAATTTAGTGTCTAGGACTTACGGGTCAGAAGTTATAGGCAAATACATAAGTGCAAATTTGGACTGTTGGTGGCGCTAGCGGGTTAGAGATACAGACTTCAAATTTGCTGTGGAGACTTTTTGGAGAGTCCTCTATCAGTGTGCCAAATTTCATAACTTTCCTACGTACAGTTCTATAGGCTGCCATAGACCGCAATGGCGGAGGAAGAAAAAGAAAAAGAAAAAGAAAAAGAAAAAGAAAACTAACAGAAACAATAGGGGTCTTCGCCCATTCTGGGCTTGACCCCTAAATATAGCTGCAAGCAGCAATCACCGGGGTCAAGCCAAAAAGGGCACAGCAGAAAGTAAAGTTGACTTTGGATGAGCAGTTTAAAGAACCTGGGAAAATCTCATGATTTCAGAAAAAACAATATAACAGTTATCAGCAAAAAAGCTGTGTTCTCATTCAGTGAAGTCTCTCCCTCTCTTTCGACGAGCATTGATAACTAGAACACTGATGTAAAAATGAGTGGTGCTTGCAGTGGCAATACTCAGCTCACAAAATGTTACAGTGGTGTTAATGAGTCAAAAGAGCCCACCCCCGTGTCTCTACGATGTTCTGACACAGAGATATAGCTCTTGCAAAAACGGTTGATAAGGTATTCTCATTGGTTGCTAGGGAGTGAATTGGCAACCACCAGTGATTATAGTCAAAGCCATGAAAGGAATAATCCATGATGACTCATGGTTTTAGATGTGTTGTTGCAGTAGTTTTAGGCAAAAAATGTCATATTTCTATCTCAAAACCAGTAGGTGGCGCAATGACAAAATTGTGCATGCAACCTCAGGTCATAACTGTGTTACATCTAGCTAGTTTTATGACTATACACTTTAGTTTAGTGAAGAAACAGTTGTATGACCATAGGGTGGCTTGATTTCAAAGGTTTTGTTGAATTATAAGGCCAACTAGTGGTGCAAGCATACAATTTTTTTTGTGTAGCCTCAGACTGTGGTCGTACATCAGCGTATCAAATCTGGTGAAAAAATCTCTTTTCGTTGCGAAGTTATAACCATTTATGTGTAAAAAATGCAAAATTTAAAGGTAATTTTTCGTTTTTTGCATTTTTCGGCCATTTCTGATAAAAATTTTAATATAATGCCAATAGAACTTTTTGTTCAGAAGGTAACGCAATGTTCTTCCTATGGTGTTTTCGAGTCGATTGGAATAACGCTCGGCGAGATATTCGCGCGTGTTTTTTAAGTGCTATTTTGCTGCGCAGGGTTAACCGTATGACGAATCCTGGCATGTTTGGTATCGTTGGACTCGGCGACTACTCAGGACTCCAAAAAATCAAGTCCCGTGAAAATACTTTTATCGCAGTCAAAGTTATAGGCGTATAGAACATTCGTCTGGCCACTAGGTGGCGCTGCAACGAAACTGTGCATGCACCCTCAATTCCTGACTGGCATCTCAAGTACCAAGTGTCGTGTCAATAGGCCTAAGTTTGGCGAAGATACAGCCTAAATTCTGTTTTTTTGCGCTCTATGTAAAATTCGTTGACGCGCTATACGAGAACGGATTGGTTTATCGAAATTCTTTTAATAACTTTTTGCCTTGAGTGTCTCTAGATGCTGCATACCGATTTTCGTGGCAATCGGGTAAAAACTCTAGGACGAGTTCGCAAAAGTAGGTTTTACGAATAATTCAAAATGGCGGAAAAATTTTCATGACGGAAAATAACGTCATAGGGTCTAATCGAATCGTCTTGAGCCAAGGAATCAGAGGAAACAAGAATTTCGTTTCTAGGACTTACGGATCAACAGTTATAAGCAAAAACGTAAGTGCAACTTTGGACTGTTGGTGGCGCTAGCGGGTTTGAGATAGAGACTCCAAAATTGCTATGGATATTATTTAGACTGTCCTCTGTTAGTGTGCCAAATTTCATAACTTTCCTACATACGGTTCTATGGGCTGCCATAGACCGCAATGGAACAGGAAGAAGAATAATAGTTAAGAAAAAGAAAAAGAAAACTAACGGATACAATAGGGGTCTTCGCCCATTCTGGGCTTGACCCCTAATAATAATAAAAAGAAAACTAACGGATACAATAGGGGTCTTCGCCCATTCTGGGCTTGACCCCTAATAAAAAGAAAACTAACGGATACAATAGGGGTCTTCGCCCCTTCGGGGCTTGACCCCTAATAAATATAGCTGCAAGCAGCAATGCCGGGGTCAAGCCAAAAAGGGCACATAAGAAAGTAAAGTTGAATTCGGATGAGCAGTTTAAAGAACCTGGGAAAATCTCTTGATTTCAGACTAAATAATATAACAGTTATCAGCTAAAAAGCTGTGTTTTCATTCAGTGTCATCTCTCCCTCTCTTTCGTCGAGCATTGATAACTAGAACACTGACGTAAAAATGAGTGGTGCTTCTAGTGGCAATACTCAGCTCACAAAATGTTACAGTGGTGTTAATGAGTCAAAAGAGCCCACCCCCATGTCTCTGCGATGTTCTGATGCAGAGAAAAAGCTCTTGCAAAAACAGTTGATAACGTATTCTCATTGGTTGCTAGAGAGTAAATGGACATCCACTAGTGATTATAGTCAAAGCCATGAAAGGAATAATCCATGATGACTCATGGTTTTAGATGTGTTGTTGCAGTAGTTTTAGGCAAAAAATGCGTTATTCTATCTCAAAACCAGTAGGTGGCGCAATGACAAAATTGTGCATGCAACCTCAGGTCATAACTGTGTTACATCTAGCTAGTTTTATGACTATACACTTTAGTTTAGTGAAGAAACAGTTGTATGACCATAGGGTGGCTTGATTTCAAAGGTTTTGTTAAATTATAAGGCCAACTAGTGGTGCAACCATACAATTTTTTTTGTGTAGCCTCAGACTGTGGTCGTACATCAGCGTATCAAATATGGTAAAAAAATCTCTTTGCGTTACGAAGTTATAGCCATTTATGTGTAAAAACACAAAATTTAAAGGTAATTTTTCGTTTTTTGCAATTTTCAGCCATTTCTGATGAAAATTTTAATACAATGCCAATAGAAATTTTCATGACGGAAAATGACGTCATAGGGTCCAGTCGAATCGTCTTGAGCCAAGGAATCAGAGGAAACAAGAATTTCGTTTCAAGGACGTACGGGTCAGAAGTTATAAACAAAAACGTAAGTGCAACTTTAGACTGTTGGTGGCGCTAGAGGGTTGGAGTTAGAGACTCCAAATTTGCTGTGGGGACACATTGGACTGTCCTTTATCAGTGTGCCAAATTTCATAACTTTCCTACGTACGGTTCTATGGGCTGCCATAGACCGCAATGGCGGAAGAAGAAGAAGAAGAAGAAGAATAATAATTATAATAATAAGAAAACTAACAAATACAATAGGGGTCTTCGCCCCTTCGGGGCTTGACCCCTAATAATAATAAATATAGCTGCAAGCAGCAATCACCGGGGTCAAGCCAAAAGGGGCACAGCAGAAAGTAAAGTTGACTTCGGATGAGCATTTTAAAGAACCTAGGAAAATCTCTTGATTTCAGACAAAACAATATAACAGTTATCAGCAAAAAAGCTGTGTTCTCATCCAGTGAAATCTCTCCCTCTCTTTCGACGAGCATTGATAACTAGAACACTGAAGTAAAAATGAGTAGTGCTTGCAGTGGCAATACTCAGCTCACAACATGTTACAGTGGTGTTAATGAGTCAAAAGAGCCCACCCCCTTGTCTCTTCGATGTTCTGACGCAGAGATATAGCTCTTGCAAAAACGTTTGATAAGGTATTCTCATTGGTTGCTAGGGAGTGAATTGGCAACCACCAGTGATTATAGTCAAAGCCATGAAAGGAATAATCCATGATGACTTATGGTTTTAGATGTGTTGTTGCGGTAGTTT
This sequence comes from Paramisgurnus dabryanus, assembly GCF_030506205.2. NCBI lineage: Eukaryota > Metazoa > Chordata > Actinopteri > Cypriniformes > Cobitidae > Paramisgurnus > Paramisgurnus dabryanus. Next base: position 44,683,027 of record NC_133343.1, read on the forward strand.
TAGGCAAAAAATGCCATATTTCTATCTCAAAACCAGTAGGTGGCGCAATGACAAAATTGTGCATGCAACCTCAGGTCATAACTGTGTTACATCTAGCTAGTTTTATGACTATACACTTTAGTTTAGTGAAGAAACAGTTGTATGACCATAGGGTGCCTTGATTTCAAAGGTTTTGTTCAATTATAAGGCCAACTAGTGGTGCAAGCATACATTTTTTTTTGTGTAGCCTCAGACTGTGGTCGTACATCAGCGTATCAAATCTTGTGAAAAAATCTCTTTTCGTTGCGAAGTTATAACCATTTATGTGTAAAAAATGCAAAATTTAAAAGGTAATTTTTCGTTTTTTGCATTTTTCGGCCATTTCTGATAAAAATTTTAATATAACGCCAATAGAACTTTTTGTTCAGAAGGTAACGCAATATTCTTCCTATGGTGTTTTCGAGTCGATCGGAATAACGCTCGCCGAGATATTTGCGCGTAATTTTTAAGTGCTATTTTGCTGCGCAGGGCTAACCGTATGACGAATCCTGGCATGTTTAGTATCGTTGGACTCGGCGACTACTCAGGACTCCTAAAAATCAAGTCCCGTGAAAATACTTTTATTGCAGTCAAAGTTATAGGCGTATAGAACATTCGTCTGGCCACTTGGTGGCGCTGCAAAGAAACTGTGCATGCACCCTCAATTCCTGACTGGCATCTCAAGTACCAAGTGTCGTGTCAATAGGCCTAAGTTTGGCGAAGATACAGCCTAAACTCTATTTTTTTGCGCTCTATGTAAAATTCGTTGACGCGCTATACGAGAACGGATTGGTTTATCGAAATTCTTTTAATAACTTTTTGCCTTGAGTGTCTTTAGATGCTGCATACCGATTTTCTTCCTATGGTGTTTTCGAGTCGATCGGAATAACGCTCGCGGAGATATTCGCGCGTGTTTTTTAAGTGCTGTTTTGCTGCGCAGGGCTAACCGTAAGGCAAAATCTGGCATATTTGGTATCGTTGGACTCGGCGTCTACTCAGGACTCCTAAAAATCAAGTCCCGTCAAAATACGTTGATCACAACCAAAGTTATAGGCGTATAGAACATTCGTCTGGCCACTTGGTGGCGCTGCGACGAAACTGTGCAAGCACACTCATATCCTGACTGGCATCACAAGAACCAAGTGTCGTGTCAATAGGCCTAAGTTTGGCGAAGATACAGCCTTAAATCTGTTTTTTTGCGCTCTACGTAAAATTTGTTGACACGCTATACGACAACGGATTGGTTTATCAAAATTCTTTTAATAACTTTTTGCCGTGAGGGTCTCTAGATGCTACATACCAATTTTCGCGGCAATCGGGTAAAAACTCTAGGACGAGTTCGCAAAAGTAGGTTTTACGAATATTTCAAAATGGCGGAAAAATTTTTATGACGGAAAATGACGTCATAGGGTCCAATCGAATCGTCTTGAGCCAAGGAATCAGAGAAAACAAGAATTTCGTTTCTAGGACTTACGGATCAGAAGTTATAAGCAAAAACGTAAGTGCAACTTTGGACTGTTGGTGGCGCTAGCGAGTTTGAGATAGAGACTCCAAAATTGCTATGGGGACACATTGGACTGTCCTTTATCAATGTGCCAAATTTCATAACTTTCCTACGTACGGTTCTATGGGCTGCCATAGACCGCAATGGCGGAAGAAGAAGAAGAAGCAGAATAATAATAATAATAATAAGAAAACTAACAAATACAAAAGGGGTCTTCGCCCCTTCGGGGCTTGACCCCTAATAATAATAATAAGAAAACTAACAAATACAATAGGGGTCTTCGCCCCTTCGGGGCTTGACCCCTAAATATAGCTGCAAGCAGCAATGCCGGGGTCAAGCCAAAAAGGCACATAAGAAAGTAAAGTTGAATTCGGATGAGCAGTTTAAAGAACCTGGGAAAATCTCTTGATTTCAGACTAAATAATATAACAGTTATCAGCAAAAAAGCTGTGTTTTCATTCAGTGTCATCTCTCCCTCTCTTTTCGAGGAGCATTGACAACTAGAACACTGAAGAAAATGTGAGTGGAACTTGCAGTGGCAATTCTCAGCTCACAAAATGTTACAGTGGTGTTAATGAGTCAAAAGAGACCACCCCCATGTCTCTACGATGTTCTCATGCAGAGATATAGCTCTTGTAAAAAGGATTGATAAGGTATCCTAATTGGTTGCTAAGGAGTTAATTGGCATGCACCAATGATCTCCAAGCCATGAAAGGAATAATACATGATGACCCAAGATTTTAGATGTAATGTTGGAGTAGTTTTAGGCAAAAATGCCATATTCTATCTCAAAACCAGTAGGTGGCGCAATGACAAAATTCGTGCATGCAACCTCAGGTCATAAATGTGTTACATCTAGCTAGTTTTATGACTATACACTTTAGTTTAGTGAAGAAACAGTTGTATGACCATAGGGTGGCTTGATTTCAAAGGTTTTGTTCAATTATAAGGCCAACTAGTGGTGCAACCATACAATTTTTTTTGTGTAGCCTCAGACTGTGGTCGTACATCAGCGTATCAAATATGGTGAAAAAATCTCTTTGCGTTACGAAGTTATAAGCATTTATGTGTAAAAACAGAAAATTTAAAGGTAATTTTTCGTTTTTTGCAATTTTCGGCCATTTCTGATGAAAATTTTAATACAACGCCAATAGAACTTTTTGTTCAGAAGTTAATGCAATATTCTTCCTATGATGTTTTCGAGTCGATCAGAATTACGCTCGCGGAGATATTCGCGCGTGTTTTTTAAGTGCTGTTTTGCTGCGCAGGGCTAACCGTAAGGCGAAATCTGGCATGTTTGGTATCATTGGACTCGGCGACTATTCAGGACTCCTAAAAATCAAGTCCCGTCAAAATACGTTGATCACAGCCAAAGTTATAGGTGTAAAAATCATCTGTCTGGCCACTAGGTGGCGCTGCGACGAAACTGTGCATGCACACTCAGTTCCTGACTGGCATCACAAGTACCGAGTGTCGTGTCAATAGGCCTAAGTTTGACGAAGATACAGCCTAAAATCTGTTTTTTTGCGCTCTACGAAAATTTTGTTGACGCGCTATACGACAACGGATTGGTTTATCGAAATTCTTTTGATAAATTTTTGCCGTGAGGGTCTCTAGATGCTACATACCAATTTTCGTGGAAATCGGGTAAAAGCTCTAGGACGAGTTCGCAAAAGTAGGTTTTACGAATAATTCAAAATGGCGGAAAAAATTTCATGACGGAAAATGACGTCATAGGGTCTATTCGAATCGTCTTGAGCCAAGGAATCAGACGAAACAAGATTTTCGTTTCTAGGACCTACGGATCAGAAGTTATAAGCAAAAACATAAGTGCAACTTTGGACTGTTGGTGGCGCTAGAGGGTTAGAGATAGAGACTCCAAATTTGCTGTGGGGACACATTGGACTGTCCTTTATCAGTGTGCCAAATTTCATAACTTTCCTACGTACGGTTCTATGGGCTGCCATTGACTTTCGGCGGAAGAACGAGGAAGAAAAATAATAATAAATATAGCTGCAAGCAGCGATTAGCGGGGTTCAAGCTATTTGGGATCACAAGACGTTTAAGGACATGGCCATATAGATATTCTGCATTGTATATTATACACATACACGTTTACCTGAGAAAGGAGAAACAAGACTGTTAAAGAACAAGACTTAATACTGACATGGTTACACACTCATTTTGTATGTAGTTTTTTTTTATAAAAAACATAAAAATATAATTCTTACTGCAAATGTCGTGTAAGTGCCTCCAAAGTTATGTTCACGTTTCACAGCTATCATAAAGTGACATGAGTGATAAAACTGACAACTCAGAACAATTAGAGGGGTTGTCTTTCACTAAATTTGATTTTAATATTATAACAGTAAAATCATGAAGTTAAAGGTGCAGTGTGTACATTTTAGTGGCATCTAGTGGTGAGGTCACGAAATGCAACCAATGGCTTAGTCCACTGCTCACCCCTTGCTTTTGAAACACATAGAGAAGCTACGGTAGCCGCCACCAGACAAACCTGTCATCGTCGGAGATAACTTAGTAAAAAATTTGTCCGTTAGGGGCTTCTGTAGAAAAATGGCGCCACAAAATGTTGACTTCCATGTAAGGGGACCTTGGTGTTTGTAGATAAAAAGGTCTCGTTCTAAGCTAATAAACACATACCGGTTCATTATGAAAGGTCTTTATACACCCCTGATAATATAGTTTTGTATATCATTTTGCATTTCTGTCAAGAGATCCTTCTAAAAATTACACACTGCACCTTTAAATGTGAACAGATTTCTATTAATAGTAGAATTAGTTAAAGAGTAATCATATTCTGTGTTTTCTGTGAGTTCAAATGTCAGCCAGTGATTGATCCTCTTCTGCCATCTAGTGGACATAACGGAAAATTGCACCTAAAATCCACAATAAGGAATTTGAGTATATTGCCTGATCTCAATAATACATTGTATGCTTTGTCATAAGCTTTAGGGGCCGTTCGTCAGGGCCATTTTCAAAATGACTGTGTGATAGCTATACTTTTGCAAAGTTGTTTTTGTATTTGATATATATATATATATATATATACAGTGTAGAGAAAATTGTACTGCACTGGCTTTACTGTTGTTGAGTGTAAGAACTGAAACAATTTAATAAAACAACCAGATACGTTATCAGAATGGTGGATGGTGTTATTAAATCCTGTCAATAACAAATATCATTTCATTTAGCAGATTCATGTTCATGTCCTTTAATCGAGTACCATGAAGGCTTTCTGTTTTAATTAGGTAAATAAAGTGAGGTATGCAAGTTATTAAACCGTATATATTTTTATGGACAAAAGGAACATATACACAAACATGCTCTGCACATTTTGTATGTTTCTCTCATCTGAAACAGTCATTTTAGTTCATAAAGATCTATTCTGTAGGTCTTACTAAATGTTTGCTTGTTTAAATCTTTTAGACATTTTTTTAACAAAAGTAATTGTTCTTATAGAACATATATATTCTTTGACATAGATATTATGTGCAAACATACAAGTATTTCAGATAACAGCCTCTGTCATATTATAGTAGGCCTAAAAGTAGTACTAAAGCTCTACATTTTTTTATATTTAACCACTGGCTATGTCCATACATAACTGATACAGATGTGTTGTTTATATCAAATGGAGTTAATAACAAATGATGTCATTAAGCAAATGTCAGTCAGATTTGCTATTAAGCACTTATTAGTGTTCACACATGTGCTGTGCTAGAGTAAGTTTTCAGCAAATCATTTACATTTAAAATAACCAATTGTATCATAACATTACAATTTCATTGCAATAATTCTATAAACAATTATTAAAAACTTTATAAGATACATCATGACATGTTTATGTTCTGGAAAGTAGATTAGAATACTAAAGCTTCTGATAACCAAATATATATTCGTTTTATGTATGATTATTAGTTATTATTTCTAATGTTGGCCTATTATTGTTCTTTAAGGATCCACATATTTACAGCAATCTTTTTCATACCTTTAGGATTTGAAAAATTCTAAGACAACATTTGAAGCTTTATAACTTTATTGGGTTGTTTCCCACAGGTTTAGATTGATGCATGACTAGCCATTAGTTATGTAAAAACATTTAGGTACTTTTTACAAACAAACCTTATAAAAAACATTTCTGGTGTACATCTTAAGACAAAACTATGGCCCAGATATATTTAAAGGTAGGCCAGTGTAAGCTATTTTCAAGTAAGACAACTAAAACTTAAGCCTAAATTTTAGTCTGTAACTACACTTAAACCAATGGTCAGTAACATTAATCTCTAAGACTAGTATTCAAAGTTAGTCATACATTTTTGTCTTCATGATTGAACATAACTGCTTTAAGTATCATGTGAAAAAATATTTAAATTATTTAAAATATATTTAAATCCAAATAGTTAGACTGATTAGCCCTAACTAACTACTAATTCTTCAGACTAGTCCTTAAAACACAGTCTTAATTATGTTTTTTATATTATATAGTTTTTTTAAATAACATTACTAAAATATTAAATGTATCATTTTTTATTACGAGTTGAATTTGAATCCCGAGCAGTTTTAACCTTACGGACATGTTACTATAACAACAACTCTAGGATGACCTTCGAAGAAACAAATAATTCAACATGAAGCTAAATCGTCAACAATGAAATCCAGCTAACTGAGTAATCCACGTATGAACGACAGACCCAGCAGTGAAGCACTACATTAAAAAGTCAATTCTATGCAATCCAGTTGAGAAAGGAGGATACTTTTTTTACTAGATTTTAATACTGCTAACTGTGTTTTTAAAAATAAGTGGATAAAAAGTTACTGAAGTTGCAAAGGTAGTATATGGAACATCATACAAGAAATGATTTTTAAGAAATTGGGTGGTTTGGAATTTTTTTTGCGATACAATTTTGATATAAACAAGTTTCCCATAAAACTGTCAGGTTTCCATAAACAGGTTTGTTTTCTTGGATGCTCATATAAAAACATAACTTTTCTCCACATAGATCTGTTATTTGGAATAACAAGAATATTCTATACAAGAAACAGATCCTTATTTTATAGAAATTGGTATGATAATAATATAATATTAGTGAGGCAGTTATTTAAAGATGATGGTCACCTCTTTAATTATTGTGAATTCCTCAATCACTATAAGATTCCAGTAACTGCTAAGGAATTTGCAGTTGTATTTGATGCCATACCTAGTGGACTTATTCAACTCTTTCAATGTTATACATCTTATGATTGTAACTCCTTACATAATACTCAGTTATGTATTAATAGAGTAAATATTCTAGAAAAAAAAATTATAACTTTTTTATAAGAACAGAAATGAATGTAGAAGTGAATATTTGCCTAGATGTAAACCATACTAATCTGCAGTTCAACCTTTAAACAAGTTTTAATTTAAACTATTTGATTGTAATATTATAGTAATGAGTTTCTAAAATTAATATATATATATATATATATATATAAATTGTTCATATTTTAATTTGAAAACAGAAGTGGAGATAATTAGATTTTAATTAGTTTTAATACATTTTGATGATTTGATTATAAAATAAAATAGATATAGTACAGTAAATTCACAAAATAGTTTTTCATATAAACATAAACATCTAGAGAAGTACTTTCAACTCACTGAAACGCGGTGGTTTCTCGAGACCCAATGCTCGGCACATTTTGTATGATTCTCTCATCTGACACAATCAGTTCAGTTCATACAAATCTCTACTGATGATTAAAGTAGATTTGTTTAAAATAGAAGACTTTTGTATATGTGCAGAGCAGTGGGCCTCCAGGAATAATTTTGAGAACCACTGATCTAGGGTACAGTTAACGTAACACCCGTTGTTCTAGATGCAAATATTTCCGGAATGATGAGCCAAAAATCCTCACAGACACTTGAGAACATAAGACAAACAGGCCCATCAGTTTAGTTGTAATCTCACACCATTACGCTGGACTCGTACATGGTTAATGCTGGCTGGCTTTTGGTCGCATGTTTTCTAAGATATGTAATTATCCTAATAGACCCTTATAAGAATCTGAAAGCAGATGTTAAGTGCAAAATAACAAGTAGGTCAGACAAATATTTATGTGTCGTATACATATGCTATAGTCATCGTTCTTTGTTCTTAGGTTATAGCGCCACCTAGTGGACAATCTCTGAAATTTTTTGCATGTGACCTCGGCCTAGGTCTATACATATGTGTACCAAATTTCGTGTTGATATCTGATTCCTATCATAAATGATAGCCATTTAAGTATTTGTGGCACCGCCTCTTCGTACTTTTGACTGTGGTATTGCAACGACGAGTGCAAAGTTCAACTTTTTTTTGATAATTATTGATATTCAGTGTCTAAGGAATATTCCAGCACTGGATTGGTTCAGATCGGTCAAAAAACCTAGGACTAGTTCGCAAAAGTAGGTTTATAAGAAAATGATGAATATCTAACAAACGATTCGACTGAGACAAGTGCTGCTTGAGGGAAAGTTGTTCATTATAAGTACCTCTATTAAATGATATGAGGATCTTGTTGATATCTAAAACACTGCATAATACACAATCACTTAAACACTGAAAAAACGTGATAGCGCCTCCCGGAGGCCGAATTTTTTCTTACTCTGCACAGACCTTCATGGCCAAGAGACAAACAGGCCCAACGCGTTTCGTTTTGATCGGCCTCCGTTAACCCTGTCTAATACCTGCTTTTTCTTGATTGGCCGATGGCGGCCATGTTTTTTGAGCTACGCGAAATTGCTTTAAGACACAGATAGTACCCTAGACCAGGAGCACCGGTGCCAAATGTCAAGTTGATCGGTCCCATATTTCTGTAGTTACAGACCTTCAAAGTTGAGGTGGTCTTATAGCGCCAGCTAGTGGTCAAGCGGCGCAATTTTTGTTTCGTGACCCCAGAATAGTCCATTGTATATGTGTACCAAATTTGGTCTTGATACCTCTTTCCAATCCCAAGTTATAGCCATTTAAGTCCAAGAGGCTCCGCCCATTGGGGGCGTTTGGGCGTGGCTTGACGACGGCGAGTCTAAAGTTCCACTTTTTTTTGATAACTTTTCATATTCACACTCCAAGGAATATTACAGCACTGGAACGGTTCCGATCGGACGAAAAACCTAGGACTAGTTCGTTTTTATTTTTTTCGACAAAATCGAAAATAGCGAAAAATTTTCCATGGCGGAAATGAAATCGGAGATATACGTTTTGTTCGACTTGACGCAATGATTCCAGTGATATAAGACACTTGACATTTGGACAAGATTTGTGGGAGTTATGATCATCAACGCGTTTGTTATTGCTATAGCGCCACCTATAGGCCAATCGGGTTGATACTCTATCAACCTCTCCCCAAATTGGGTCCTACCATTTGACCAAGTTTCAAGTCTCTAGGCCTTACGGTTTGGTCTGCACGTTCCGTTTTACGGCAAAATAATAATAATAAATAAAAATCTTAACAATTACAATAGGGTTTCAGCCCTACGGGCTTGAACCCCTAATAATAATAATAATAATAATAATAATAATAATAAGAAAACTAACAATAACAATAGGGTTCTACGCCCCTTCGGGGCTTGACCCCTAAATATAGCTGCAAGCAGCGATACCGGGGTCAAGCCGAAAAGGGCACAGAAGGGTGTAAAGTTGAGTTTGGATAAGCAGACCAAAGAACCTAGGTAAACCTAATGATTTCAGATGAAAAAACGCAAAAGTAATCAACAAAAATAATCTATGTTCTAATCCACTGCAATCGTCCTTATGTTATTGACATTTATGGAACATTAGAGCACAGAAGGATATGTGAGTGATGTTTGCAGTGGCATAACATGGGTCACAACATGTTACAACAAGTTAAATCAGTCAAAAGAGACCATCCCCATGTCTCTACGATGTTCTGATGCAGAGAAAAAGCTCTTTCAAAATGGTTCATAAGGTATTCTCATTGGTTGCTAGAGAGTAAATTCACATCCACCAGTAATTATAGACCAAGCCATATGAAATGAAGAATCCATGATGACTCATGGTTTTAGATGTGTTGTTGCAGTAGTTTTAGGCAAATATAGCTATTTTCTATCTCCAAACCACTAGGTCGCGCTATGACAGAATCGTGCATGCAACCTCGGGTCATATCTGCCTTACATCTAGCTAGTTTCATGACTATACACTTTAGTTCAGCAAAGAAATAGTTGTATGACCATAGGGCTTGCTTGATATGAAAGATTTTGTTCAATTATAGGGCCACCTAGTGGTTCAGGCATACCAATTTTTTTGTGTGGCCTCAGACTCTGCTCATACATCAGCGTATCAAATCTGGTGAAAAAATGTCTTTTCGTTGCGAAGTTATAACCATTTATGTATAAAAACACAAATTGTAAAAGGTAATTGTTTGTTTTTTGCAATTTTCGGCCATTTCTGATAAAAATTTTAATATAACGCCAATAGAACTTTTTGTTCAGAAGGTAATGCAATGTTCTTCCTATGGTGTTTTCGAGTCGATCGGAATAACGCTCGCGGAGATATTCGCGCATGTTTTTTAAGTGCTGTTTTGCTGCGCAGGGCTAACCGTAAGGCGAAATCTGGCATGTTTGGTATCGTTGGACTCGGCGACTATTCAGGACTCCTAAAAATCAAGTCCCGTCAAAATACGTAGATCACAGCCAAAGTTATAGGTGTAAAAAACATCTGTCTGGCCACTAGGTGGCGCTGCGACGAAACTGTGCATGCACACTCAGTTCCTGACTGGCATCACAAGTACCAAGTGTCGTGTCAATAGGCTTAAGTTTGCCGAAGATACAGCCTCAAATCCGTTTTTTTTGCGCTCTACGTAAAATTTGTTGACGCGGTTTACGAAAACAAATTGACGAATTGACATGAATTCCATAACTTTTTGCCGTGAGGGTCTGTAGATGCTACATACCGATTTTCGTGGAAATCGAGCAAAAGCTCTAGGACGAGTTCGCAAAAGTAGGTTTTACGAATAAATCAAAATGGCGGAAAAATTTTCATGACGGAAAATGACGTCATAGGGTCCAATCGAATCGTCTTGAGCCAAGGAATCAGAGGAAACAAGAATTTTGTTTCTAGGACTTACGAATCAGAAGTTATAAGCAAAAACATAAGTGCAACTTTGGACTGTTGGTGGCGCTAGCAAGTTAGAGATAGAGACTCCAAATTTGCTATGGGGACACATTGGACTGTCCTTTATCAGTGTGCCAAATTTCATAACTTTCCTACGTACGGTTCTATGGGCTGCCATAGACCGCAATGGCGGAAGAAGAAACGGAAGAAGAATAACTAATAATAAATATAGCTGCAAGCAGCAATGCCGGGGTCAAGCCAAAAAGGGCACATAAGAAAGTAAAGTTGAATTCGGATGAGCAGTTTAAAGAACCTGGGAAAATCTCTTGATTTCAGACTAAATAATATAACAGTTATCAGCAAAAAAGCTGTGTTTTCATTCAGTGTCATCTCTCCCTCTCTTTTCGAGGAGCATTGACAACTAGAACACTGAAGAAAATGTGAGTGGTGCTTGCAGTGGCAATTCTCAGCTCACAAAATGTTACAGTGGTGTTAATGAGTCAAAAGAGACCACCCCCATGTCTCTACGATGTTCTCATGCAGAGATATAGCTCTTGTAAAAAGGATTGATAAGGTATCCTAATTGGTTGCTAAGGAGTTAATTGGCATGCATCAATGATCTCCAAGCCATGAAAGGAATAATACATGATGACCCAAGATTTTAGATGTACTGTTGGAGTAGTTTTAGGCAAAAATGCCATATTCTATCTCAAAACCAGTAGGTGGCGCAATGACAAAATTCGTGCATGCAACCTCAGGTCATAACTGTGTTACATCTAGCTAGTTTTATGACTATACACTTTAGTTTAGTGAAGAAACAGTTGTATGACCATAGGGTGGCTTGATTTCAAAGGTTTTGTTCAATTATAAGGCCAACTAGTGGTGCAACCATACAATTTTTTTTGTGTAGCCTCAGACTGTGGTCGTACATCAGCGTATCAAATATGGTGAAAAAATCTCTTTGCGTTACGAAGTTATAAGCATTTATGTGTAAAAACAGAAAATTTAAAGGTAATTTTTCGTTTTTTGCAATTTTCGGCCATTTCTGATGAAAATTTTAATACAACGCCAATAGAACTTTTTGTTCAGAAGGTAATGCAATATTCTTCCTATGATGTTTTCGAGTCGATCAGAATTACGCTCGCGGAGATATTCGCGCGTGTTTTTTAAGTGCTGTTTTGCTGCGCAGGGCTAACCGTAAGGCGAAATCTGGCATGTTTGGTATCATTGGACTCGGCGACTATTCAGGACTCCTAAAAATCAAGTCCCGTCAAAATACGTTGATCACAGCCAAAGTTATAGGTGTAAAAAACATCTGTCTGGCCACTAGGTGGCGCTGCGACGAAACTGTGCATGCACACTCAGTTCCTGACTGGCATCACAAGTACCGAGTGTCGTGTCAACAGGCCTAAGTTTGACGAAGATACAGGCTAAAATCTGTTTTTTTGCGCTCTACGAAAATTTTGTTGACGCGCTATACGACAACGGATTGGTTTATCGAAATTCTTTTGATAACTTTTTGCCGTGAGGGTCTCTAGATGCTACATACCAATTTTCGTGGAAATCGGGTAAAAGCTCTAGGACGAGTTCGCAAAAGTAGGTTTTACGAATAATTCAAAATGGCGGAAAAAATTTCATGACGGAAAATGACGTCATAGGGTCTATTCGAATCGTCTTGAGCCAAGGAATCAGACGAAACAAGAACTTCGTTTCTAGGACCTACGGATCAGAAGTTATAAGCAAAAACATAAGTGCAACTTTGGACTGTTGGTGGCGCTAGAGGGTTAGAGATAGAGACTCCAAATTTGCTGTGGGGACACATTGGACTGTCCTTTATCAGTGTGCCAAATTTCATAACTTTCCTACGTACGGTTCTATGGGCTGCCATTGACTTTCGGCGGAAGAACGAGGAAGAAAAATAATAATAAATATAGCTGCAAGCAGCGATACCGGGGTCAAGCCAAACATGGCAAAAAATGATTCATACGTGATGACTGTCATGATTTAAGATCTAAGTTTGCATTAGTTTTATGAAAAAAAGCAATTGTTTCGTATCTTGAGACCACTAGGTGGCACTGTGCCGAAAGAATAGATGGTGCCTCAGGTCATGACTGTGATGACACATACCAAATTTAGTGTAAAAACAATAAAGCGATACGGAGATATAGCCTTAAATGACTTGACCACTAGGGGGCACTGACCAAAAAATAAATTGTGACTCAGGTCTTGATTGTAATGACACCCACCAAATTTGGTGTAAATACAATAAAGAGATGCAGAGATATAGCCTTAAATGACTTGACCACTAGGGGGCACTGACCAAAAAATAAATTGTGACTCAGGTCTTGATTGTGATGACACCCACCAAATTTGGTGTAAATACAATAAAGAGATGCAGAGATATAGCCTTAAATGACTTGACCACTAGGGGGCACTGACCAAAAAATAAATTGTGACTCAGGTCTTGATTGTGATGACACCCACCAAATTTGGTTTAAATACGATAAAGAGATGCAGAGATATAGCTTCAAATCTCTTGACCACTAGGGGGCACCGGAAAGTTTACAAGTCCTTCCAGAACATGTTGCTGATGAACCATACCAAGTTTCATAAAAATATGCAATTGCGTTTCTGAAATACTTGAACTTAAAGAAAAATTCAAAATGGCCGACACACAAAATGGCCGACCAAAAAACATTTGGTATCGTTTGACTCGCCATTCCTCACGAAATCTAACAAGACCAGTCTCATTATTTTACATTCAAATTTGCAGTAGTTATAAGCAAAAATAGACATTTTTTATATCTCGTGACCAGTAGGGGGCAGTGTGACGAAATGGTGCATGCACCCTCAGGTCATCACTGTTATGACATATACCAAGTCTCATATTAATACGCAAAAGTTTTGCGAAGATACAGGCTCAAACACATTTTGGCGTGCTCGCCCTCGCATTCTTTGATGCGTTTTACGAGAACGGATAGGTCTAACGAAAATCTTTTGATAACTTTTTGTCTAGAGTGTCTCTAGATGATGCATACCAAAAATCAAGCCAATCACACGAGCGCTCTAGGAGGAGTTCAAAAAAGTAGGTGTTTAATATAATTCAAAATGGCCGACAGGAAGTAGGTTTGACTCAGACATATTTGGTACAGTCGGACTCAGCATGAGCCAAGGAATCAATAGAGTGAAGTCTTATGTCATAGTGGCAATTTAATCAAATGACATAAAGATTTTAAAAAAAAATGTACATATCCTGACCACTAGGTGGCGCCGTCCTAAAGATTTATAGGTGCGCTCAGAACATGTCACTGATGAACCATGCCAAATTTCGTAGCGATACGCCATTCTGTTTGTGAAATACTGAACTTAATGAGAAAATTCAAAATGGCCGACACCCAAAATGGCCGACCGAAAACCGTTTGGTATCGTTTGACTCGGCATGCCTCAAGGAATCTAACAAGACCATTTCATGATTTTAGACTCAAGTTTGAAGTAGTTATAAGCGAAAATAGGCATTTTTCGAATCTCGTGACCACTAGGTGGCGCTGTGACGAAACGTTGCAGGCACCCTCATGTAATGACTGTAATGACATATACCAAGTTTCGTGTCGATACAATAAAGTTTTGCGAAGATAAGGCCTCACGTCCGTTTTGGCGTGCTCGCCGCCATATATGTTGTCAATTTATATGAGACCGCATTGGTCTATCAAAAAGCTTTTGATAACTTTTTGTCTTGGGTGTCTCTAGATGCTACATACCAAAGGACATGCAAATCGGACAAACGGTCTAGGAGGAGTTCGAAAAAGTAGGTTTTACGAAAAATTCAAAATGGCGGAAAGATGTGCATGACACAAATGACATCATAGTGTGCATTTGAATCATCATGAGCCAAGGATTCAGAAGAAACAAGAATTTAGTTTCTAGGCCTCATGGGTCAGAAGTTATGAGCATGAACATAAGTGGATTTTTGGACTGTTGGTGGCGCTAGAGGGTTTGAGTCAGACACACCAATGTTGCTATAGTAACTTCTGAGACTGTCCTCTACATGTGTGCCAAAATTCATAACTTTCCTATGTACGATTCTATGGGCTGCCATTGACTTTCGGCGGAAGAACGAGGAAGAAAAATAATAATAATAATAATAATAATAATAATAATAATAAGAAAACTAACAATAACAATAGGGTTCTACGCCCCTTCGGGGCTTGACCCCTAATAATAATAATAATAATAATAATAATAAGAAGAAAACTAACAATAACAATAGGGTTCTACGCCCCTTCGGGGCTTGACCCCTAATAAGAAAACTAACAAATACAATAGGGGTCTTCGCCCCTTCGGGGCTTGACCCCTAATAACTAATAATAATAAGAAAACTAACAAATACAATAGGGGTCTTCGCCCCTTCGGGGCTTGACCCCTAAATATAGCTGCAAGCAGCAATACCGGGGTCAAGCCGAAAAGGGCACAGAAGGATGTAAAGTTGCGTTTGGATAAGCAGACTGAAGAACCTAGGTAAACCTAATGATTTCAGATGAAAAAATGCAAAGGTAATCAACAAAAATAATCTATATTCTTGTCTACTGCAACTGTCCTTCGGTTATTGACAATCATGGAACATTAGAGCACTGAAGGACATGTATGTGATGCTTACAGTGGGCACATGGGTCACAACATGTTACAACAAGTTAAAAGAGTCAAAAGAGACCATCCCCATGTCTCTGTGATGTTCTGATACAGAGAAAAAGCTCTTGCAAAAACAGTTGATAACGTATTCTCATTGGTTGCTAGAGAGTAAATGGACATCCTCTAGTGATTATAGTCAAAGCCATGAAAGGAATAATCCATGATGACTCATGGTTTTAGATGTGTTGTTGCAGTAGTTTTAGGCAAAAAATGCCATATTCTATCTCAAAACCAGTAGGTGGCGCAATGACAAAATTCGTGCATGCAACCTCAGGTCATAAATGTGTTACATCTAGCTAGTTTTATGACTATACACTTTAGTTTAGTGAAGAAACAGTTGTATGACCATAGGGTGGCTTGATTTCAAAGGTTTTGTTCAATTATAAGGCCAACTAGTGGTGCAACCATACAATTTTTTTTGTGTAGCCTCAGACTGTGGTCGTACATCAGCGTATCAAATATGGTGAAAAAATCTCTTTGCGTTACGAAGTTATAACCATTTATGTGTAAAAACACAAAATTTAAAGGTAATTTTTCGTTTTTTGCAATTTTCGGCCATTTCTGATGAAAATTTTAATATAACGCCAATAGAACTTTTTGTTCAGAAGGTAATGCAATGTTCTTCCTATGGTGTTTTCGAGTCGATCGGAATAACGCTCGCGGAGATATTCGCGCATGTTTTTTAAGTGCTGTTTTGCTGCGCAGGGCTAACCGTAAGGCGGAATCTGGCATGTTTGGTATCGTTGGACTCGGCGACTATTCAGGACTCCTAAAAATCAAGTCCCGTCAAAATACGTTGATCACAGCCAAAGTTATAGGTGTAAAAAACATCTGTCTGGCCACTAGGTGGCGCTGCGACGAAACTCTGCATGCCCCCTCAGATCCTCACTGGCATCACAACTACCAAGTGTTGCGTCAATAGACATAAGATTGGCGAAGATACACACTAAAACCTGTTTTTTTGGGCTCTACGTAAAATTTGTTGACGCGCTATATGAAAACGGAATGGTTTATCAAAATTCTTTTAATAACTTTTTGCCCTGAGTGTCTCTAGATGGTACATACCGTTTTTCGTGGCAATTGGGCAAAATCTCTAGGACAAGTTCGCAAAAGTAGGTTTTATGAATAAATCAAAATGGCGGAAAATTTTTAATGACGGAAAATGACGTCATAGGGTCCAATCGAATCGTCTTGAGCCAAGGATTCAGAGGAAACAAGAATTTGTTTATATGACTTATGGATCAGAAGTTATAAGCAAAAACATAAGTGCAACTTTGGACTGTTGGTGGCGCTAGCGGGTTAGAGATTAAGACTCCAAATTTGCTGTGGAGACTTTTTGGACAGTCCTCTATCAGTGTGCAAAATTTCATAACTTTCCTATGTACGCTGCTATAGGCTGCCATAGACTGCAATGGCGGAGGAAGAAAAAGAAAAAGAAAATATAGCTGCAAGCAGCGATTAGCGGGGTTCAAGCGATCTGGGACCTTAAAGGGGTCATAGCGTGAAAATCTGACTTTTTCCAAGTGTAAGTGCTATAATTGGGTCCCCAGTGCTTATATCAACCTAGAAAACATGAAAAAGATAAAAAATAAAATAATCGAGAGCACAATTGAATTTCAATTACAACAAACCACCATCATTGTGATCAGTGTTTGCATTTCATCCACTCATTTGCATTTTAAAGGAAACACCCAAAAACTGCACAATTTTGCTCAGGCCTACAAAGTGTCAATTTTAACATGCTATAATAAATGATCTGTGGAGTATTTTGAGATAACACTTCACATACACACTCTGGGTACACAAACAATTTATTTTACATCTTTAAAAAATCTCATTATATGAACCTTTAAGACCTTTAAGGGCATGCCTGTTTAGATTTGCTGCATTGTTATCAAATATACTTAGAATATGAAATACTAACATGTTACCAATTAGGTAAATTTTCTGAAGAGAAAATTATGTGGTGCATGCTGTTGCAAGATTTGTCACACAAAATGTTTCAAAAATTGTTAACATGAGACAAAACAGCCCACCACAATTTCTCTACGATGTTCTGATATAGAGATATAGGTCTCATATGGCTAATCTATAACACAGCAATGATGAAGAATAAGCTAAAACACATACATGCATTTACACACAGAAGCAGAAATGGCAGGGTTAGGAAATAAGACTTTGAAATAAATGACCAATCTCCATATGCTTGGTGTCCTTTAAGAGTTCATCAACCTATTTAAATGTTTATCCTATGTTCGAATGTCACATGACTGTTAAAACGGATACCGTCAGAATGATTGACGAAATGTTATTTTAACATAATAATACTGACTTCATAAAGTTAAATCATGCATCCATTGATGAAACCTGTGAACACAATTTCATTGAGTATACATTTTAAATACTAAATAATAATTTTAGCCAGCAGATGGCAGAAGATGACCTTCTGCCATCTGTTGGCTAAAATTATTGTTTTCCTTTTACAATTAATTTAACATAAAATTAGTATTGAATATTTAAAAGTAAATAAAGGTAGACACATTTTTAACTCAAATCCTGATAAGCATGCTCTTAAGTATATTAATGAGGGTCTGTGTTTCACACAGAGAGTATATATTTTTCATATAATCCTTTTATTGTGTTATTGTAAGAGAATACTAATTTATGGATTTGGAAACAATAAAGCAAAGTTACATATTTTAATAGAAACATTTTTAGGCTCTGTCATGTTAAATTGTCAAATAGTGGTATAGCTCTGCAATTATTTTCATGTGATTTTAGGCTGGGCCAATAAATAACTGATCCAGATATGTTTTCAATATCAAATTATGTCAATAACAAATGTCATGTTATTTAGTAGATTTGCAGCAGATTTGCTGGTGAGCATTTGTCTGTGTTACTTTCATAAAGTGCTGCTTTTTAGTTGGGTTCTAGCAGGTCATTTATGTGAATAATAACCAATTGCATTATCACATGAAGTTTTTGGTGCAATATTTGAAAAATAACATATAAAAATGTAACAACTTTGTATTATACATCATGTCAGGACACGTTTATGTCATGGAAGGTAGAATAGAATCCTAATGCTACTGATGTAAATAAATGGAGATAATGAAAAACTTTAATCCATATCTTTATGAGTTCCTTTAAACACACATGCTGCAATTCAGTCGTACAAATGGCACCTACACCAATGTGTGACATCACATGAAATCTATGCTTACAAAAGCAGGTATTCAAATTCATTACATTTTGTATTTGATATACCTTTACACACAGAGGACAGAAAAATGTACTGCGCTGATTTTATTGTTGTTGACTGAAAAAATTCTAGTAGTTTTGAAAAGTTGTTTTTGTAATTCAAAGCTAAACAACTAAAGGAATAAGACGTACAATTGGTGATAACAATTTGGCATTCATATTTGCTCACAGACTACAGGAAATTGTATTGCATTGGCTTTAGTGGTGTTGAGTGAAAAACCAAGTATTAGTTCACAAAATAGTTTTTTCATATAAACATAAACATATAGAGCAGTGGTTCTCTACTCCGTTTCTGGAGAACCACTGCTCTGCACATTTTGTATGTTTCTCTCATCTGACACAATCAGTTTAGTTAATAGAGATCTCTACTATTGTGCTGATTATGTGAAGCAGGTGTGTTGAGAACCACTGATCTAGAGAACTGTTTACTTTGCACACATTGTGTTAGATGCAAAGATTTTCAGAAAGATGAACTAAAAATCCTCACAGACACTTGGAAACATAAGACCAACAGTCCCATGAGTTTAGTTGTAATCACACACCATTAGGCTTGACTCGTACATGGTTAATACTGGTTGGCTGTTGAGTGGCATGTTTTCAAAGATAAATAATTATCCTCATAGACCATTATAAGAACCTGAAAGTAGATGTAATGTGCAAAATAACAAGTAGGTCAGACAAATATTTATGTGTCATATACATATGCTATAGTTATGGTTATTTGTTCTTAAGTTATAGCGCCACCTAATGGACAATCTCTGCAATTTTTTGCATGTGACCTCAGCTTGGGTCTATACATATGTGTACCAAGTTTCATGTTGATATCTCATTCCTATCATAAATGATAGCAATTTAAGTATTTGTGGCCCCGCCTCTTCGTACTTTTGACCGTAGTGTTGCGACGACGAGTGCAAAGTTCAACTTTTTTTTGATAATTATTGATATTCAGTGTCTAAGGAATATTCCAGCACTGGATTGGTTCAGATCGGTCAAAAAACCTAGGACTAGTTCGCAAAAGTAGGTTTAAGAGAAAATTATGAATATCTAACAAACGATTCGACTGAGACAAGTGCTTCTTGAGGAAAAGTTGTTCATTAAATGTAGCTCTATTAAATGATATAAAGATCTTGTTGATATCTGAAACACTGCATAATACACAATCACTTAAACATTGAAAAAACGTGATAGCGCCTCCCGGAGGCCGAATTTTTTCTTACTCTGCACAGACCTTCATGGCCAAGAGACAAACAGGTCCACCACGTTTCGTTTCGATCGGCCTCCGTTAACCCTGCCCAATAGCTGCTTTTTCTTGATTGGCCGATGGCGGCCATGTTTTTTGAGCTACGCGAAATTCCTTTCCCACACAGATAGTACCCTAGACCAAGAGCACCCGTGCCAAATCTCAAGTTGATCGGTCCCATATTTCTCTAGTTACAGCTCTTCAAAGTTGAAGTAGTGTTATAGCGCCAACTAGTGGTCAAGCGATGCAATTTTTTGCACGTGACCCCAGAATAGTCCGCTGTATATGTGTACCAAATTTGGTTTCGATACCTCTTTCCAATCCCAAGTTACAGCCAGTGAAGTCCAAGAGGCTCCGCCCATTGGGGGCGTTTGGGCGTGGCTTGACGACGACGAGTATAAAGTTCAACTTTTTTTTGATAACTTTTCATATTCACACTCCAAGGAATATTACAGCACTGGAACGGTTCCGATCGGACAAAAAACCTAGGACTAGTTCGTTTTTATTTTTTTCGACAAAATCGAAAATAGCGAAAAAATTTTCATGACGGAAATGAAATCGGAGATATACGTTTTGTTCGTCTTGACGCAAGGAATCCAGGGATATAAGACACTTGACATTTGGACAAGAATTCTGGGAGTTATGAGCATCAACGCGTTTGTTATCGCTATAGCGCCACCTATAGGCCAATCGGGTTGAAACTCTATCAACCTCTCCCCAAATTGGGTCCTACCATTTGGCCAAGTCTCAAGTCTCTAGGCCTTACGGTTTGGTCTGCACGATCCGTTTTACGGCAGAAGAAAAATAATAAAAAGAAATATAGCTGCAAGCAGCGATTAGCGGGGTTCAAGCGATCTGGGACCTTAAAGGGGTCATAGCGTGAAAATCTGACTTTTTCCAAGTGTAAGTGCTATAATTGGGTCCCCAGTGCTTATATCAACCTAGAAAACATGAAAAAGATAAAAAATAAAATAATCGAGAGCACAATTGAATTTCAATTACAACAAACCACCATCATTGTGATCAGTGTTTGCATTTCATCCACTCATTTGCATTTTAAAGGAAACACCCAAAAACTGCACAATTTTGCTCAGGCCTACAAAGTGTCAATTTTAACATGCTATAATAAATGATCTGTGGAGTATTTTGAGATAACACTTCACATACACACTCTGGGTACACAAACAATTTATTTTACATCTTTAAAAAATCTCATTATATGAACCTTTAAGACCTTTAAGGGCATGCCTGTTTAGATTTGCTGCATTGTTATCAAATATACTTAGAATACGAAATACTAACATGTTACCAATTAGGTAAATTTTCTGAAGAGAAAATTATGTGGTGCATGCTGTTGCAAGATTTGTCACACAAAATGTTTCAAAAATTGTTAACATGAGACAAAACAGCCCACCACAATTTCTCTACGATGTTCTGATATAGAGATATAGGTCTCATATGGCTAATCTATAACACAGCAATGATGAAGAATAAGCTAAAACACATACATGCATTTACACACAGAAGCAGAAATGGCAGGGTTAGGAAATAAGACTTTGAAATAAATGACCAATCTCCATATGC
The DNA here is from genome assembly GCF_030506205.2 of Paramisgurnus dabryanus. Lineage (NCBI taxonomy): Eukaryota > Metazoa > Chordata > Actinopteri > Cypriniformes > Cobitidae > Paramisgurnus > Paramisgurnus dabryanus. The sequence continues at coordinate 44,704,436 of NC_133343.1, forward strand.
TTGGTGTCCTTTAAGAGTTCATCAACCTATTTAAATGTTTATCCTATGTTCGAATGTCACATGACTGTTAAAACGGATACCGTCAGAATGATTGACGAAATGTTATTTTAACATAATAATACTGACTTCATAAAGTTAAATCATGCATCCATTGATGAAACCTGTGAACACAATTTCATTGAGTATACATTTTAAATAATAAATAATAATTTTAGCCAGCAGATGGCAGAAGATGACCTTCTGCCATCTGTTGGCTAAAATTATTGTTTTCCTTTTACAATTAATTTAACATAAAATTAGTATTGAATATTTAAAAGTAAATAAAGGTAGACACATTTTTAACTCAAATCCTGATAAGCATGCTCTTAAGTATATTAATGAGGGTCTGTTTCTCACACAGAGAGTATATATTTTTCATATAATCCTTTTATTGTGTTATTGTAAGAGAATACTAATTTATGGATTTGGAAACAATAAAGCAAAGTTACATATTTTAATAGAAACATTTTTAGGCTCTGTCATGTTAAATTGTCAAATAGTGGTATAGCTCTGCAATTATTTTCATGTGATTTTAGGCTGGGCCAATAAATAACTGATCCAGATATGTTTTCAATATCAAATTATGTCAATAACAAATGTCATGTTATTTAGTAGATTTGCAGCAGATTTGCTGGTGAGCATTTGTCTGTGTTACTTTCATAAAGTGCTGCTTTTTAGTTGGGTTCTAGCAGGTCATTTATGTGAATAATAACCAATTGCATTATCACATGAAGTTTTTGGTGCAATATTTGAAAAATAACATATAAAAATGTAACAACTTTGTATTATACATCATGTCAGGACACGTTTATGTCATGGAAGGTAGAATAGAATCCTAATGCTACTGATGTAAATAAATGGAGATAATGAAAAACTTTAATCCATATCTTTATGAGTTCCTTTAAACACACATGCTGCAATTCAGTCGTACAAATGGCACCTACACCAATGTGTGACATCACATGAAATCTATGCTTACAAAAGCAGGTATTCAAATTCATTACATTTTGTATTTGATATACCTTTACACACAGAGGACAGAAAAATGTACTGCGCTGATTTTATTGTTGTTGACTGAAAAAATTCTAGTAGTTTTGAAAAGTTGTTTTTGTAATTCAAAGCTAAACAACTAAAGGAATAAGACGTACAATTGGTGATAACAATTTGGCATTCATATTTGCTCACAGACTACAGGAAATTGTATTGCATTGGCTTTAGTGGTGTTGAGTGAAAAACCAAGTATTAGTTCACAAAATAGTTTTTTCATATAAACATAAACATATAGAGCAGTGGTTCTCTACTCCGTTTCTGGAGAACCACTGCTCTGCACATTTTGTATGTTTCTCTCATCTGACACAATCAGTTTAGTTAATAGAGATCTCTACTATTGTGCTGATTATGTGAAGCAGGTGTGTTGAGAACCACTGATCTAGAGAACTGTTTACTTTGCACACATTGTGTTAGATGCAAAGATTTTCAGAAAGATGAACTAAAAATCCTCACAGACACTTGGAAACATAAGACCAACAGTCCCATGAGTTTAGTTGTAATCACACACCATTAGGCTTGACTCGTACATGGTTAATACTGGTTGGCTGTTGAGTGGCATGTTTTCAAAGATAAATAATTATCCTCATAGACCATTATAAGAACCTGAAAGTAGATGTAATGTGCAAAATAACAAGTAGGTCAGACAAATATTTATGTGTCATATACATATGCTATAGTTATGGTTATTTGTTCTTAAGTTATAGCGCCACCTAATGGACAATCTCTGCAATTTTTTGCATGTGACCTCAGCTTGGGTCTATACATATGTGTACCAAGTTTCATGTTGATATCTCATTCCTATCATAAATGATAGCAATTTAAGTATTTGTGGCCCCGCCTCTTCGTACTTTTGACCGTAGTGTTGCGACGACGAGTGCAAAGTTCAACTTTTTTTTGATAATTATTGATATCCAGTGTCTAAGGAATATTCCAGCACTGGATTGGTTCAGATCGGTCAAAAAACCTAGGACTAGTTCGCAAAAGTAGGTTTAAGAGAAAATTATGAATATCTAACAAACGATTCGACTGAGACAAGTGCTTCTTGAGGAAAAGTTGTTCATTAAATGTAGCTCTATTAAATGATATAAAGATCTTGTTGATATCTGAAACACTGCATAATACACAATCACTTAAACATTGAAAAAACGTGATAGCGCCTCCCGGAGGCCGAATTTTTTCTTACTCTGCACAGACCTTCATGGCCAAGAGACAAACAGGTCCACCACGTTTCGTTTCGATCGGCCTCCGTTAACCCTGCCCAATAGCTGCTTTTTCTTGATTGGCCGATGGCGGCCATGTTTTTTGAGCTACGCGAAATTCCTTTCCCACACAGATAGTACCCTAGACCAAGAGCACCCGTGCCAAATCTCAAGTTGATCGGTCCCATATTTCTCTAGTTACAGCTCTTCAAAGTTGAAGTAGTGTTATAGCGCCAACTAGTGGTCAAGCGATGCAATTTTTTGCACGTGACCCCAGAATAGTCCGCTGTATATGTGTACCAAATTTGGTTTCGATACCTCTTTCCAATCCCAAGTTACAGCCATTGAAGTCCAAGAGGCTCCGCCCATTGGGGGCGTTTGGGCGTGGCTTGACGACGACGAGTATAAAGTTCAACTTTTTTTTGATAACTTTTCATATTCACACTCCAAGGAATATTACAGCACTGGAACGGTTCCGATCGGACAAAAAACCTAGGACTAGTTCGTTTTTATTTTTTTCGACAAAATCGAAAATAGCGAAAAAATTTTCATGACGGAAATGAAATCGGAGATATACGTTTTGTTCGTCTTGACGCAAGGAATCCAGGGATATAAGACACTTGACATTTGGACAAGAATTCTGGGAGTTATGAGCATCAACGCGTTTGTTATCGCTATAGCGCCACCTATAGGCCAATCGGGTTGATACTCTATCAACCTCTCCCCAAATTGGGTCCTACCATTTGGCCAAGTCTCAAGTCTCTAGGCCTTACGGTTTGGTCTGCACGATCCGTTCTACGGCAGAAGAAAAATAATAACTAGAAATATAGCTGCAAGCAGCGATTAGCGGGGTTCAAGCGATCTGGGACCTTAAAGGGGTCATAGCGTGAAAATCTGACTTTTTCCAAGTGTAAGTGCTATAATTGGGTCCCCAGTGCTTATATCAACCTAGAAAACATGAAAAAGATAAAAAATAAAATAATCGAGAGCACAATTGAATTTCAATTACAACAAACCACCATCATTGTGATCAGTGTTTGCATTTCATCCACTCATTTGCATTTTAAAGGAAACACCCAAAAACTGCACAATTTTGCTCAGGCCTACAAAGTGTCAATTTTAACATGCTATAATAAATGATCTGTGGAGTATTTTGAGATAACACTTCACATACACACTCTGGGTACACAAACAATTTATTTTACATCTTTAAAAAATCTCATTATATGAACCTTTAAGACCTTTAAGTGCATGCCTGTTTAGATTTGCTGCATTGTTATCAAATATACTTAGAATATGAAATACTAACATGTTACCAATTAGGTAAATTTTCTGAAGAGAAAATTATGTGGTGCATGCTGTTGCAAGATTTGTCACACAAAATGTTTCAAAAATTGTTAACATGAGACAAAACAGCCCACCACAATTTCTCTACGATGTTCTGATATAGAGATATAGGTCTCATATGGCTAATCTATAACACAGCAATGATGAAGAATAAGCTAAAACACATACATGCATTTACACACAGAAGCAGAAATGGCAGGGTTAGGAAATAAGACTTTGAAATAAATGACCAATCTCCATATGCTTGGTGTCCTTTAAGAGTTCATCAACCTATTTAAATGTTTATCCTATGTTCGAATGTCACATGACTGTTAAAACGGATACCGTCAGAATGATTGACGAAATGTTATTTTAACATAATAATACTGACTTCATAAAGTTAAATCATGCATCCATTGATGAAACCTGTGAACACAATTTCATTGAGTATACATTTTAAATAATAAATAATAATTTTAGCCAGCAGATGGCAGAAGATGACCTTCTGCCATCTGTTGGCTAAAATTATTGTTTTCCTTTTACAATTAATTTAACATAAAATTAGTATTGAATATTTAAAAGTAAATAAAGGTAGACACATTTTTAACTCAAATCCTGATAAGCATGCTCTTAAGTATATTAATGAGGGTCTGTGTTTCACACAGAGAGTATATATTTTTCATATAATCCTTTTATTGTGTTATTGTAAGAGAATACTAATTTATGGATTTGGAAACAATAAAGCAAAGTTACATATTTTAATAGAAACATTTTTAGGCTCTGTCATGTTAAATTGTCAAATAGTGGTATAGCTCTGCAATTATTTTCATGTGATTTTAGGCTGGGCCAATAAATAACTGATCCAGATATGTTTTCAATATCAAATTATGTCAATAACAAATGTCATGTTATTTAGTAGATTTGCAGCAGATTTGCTGGTGAGCATTTGTCTGTGTTACTTTCATAAAGTGCTGCTTTTTAGTTGGGTTCTAGCAGGTCATTTATGTGAATAATAACCAATTGCATTATCACATGAAGTTTTTGGTGCAATATTTGAAAAATAACATATAAAAATGTAACAACTTTGTATTATACATCATGTCAGGACACGTTTATGTCATGGAAGGTAGAATAGAATCCTAATGCTACTGATGTAAATAAATGGAGATAATGAAAAACTTTAATCCATATCTTTATGAGTTCCTTTAAACACACATGCTGCAATTCAGTCGTACAAATGGCACCTACACCAATGTGTGACATCACATGAAATCTATGCTTACAAAAACAGGTATTCAAATTCATTACATTTTGTATTTGATATACCTTTACACACAGAGGACAGAAAAATGTACTGCGCTGATTTTATTGTTGTTGACTGAAAAAATTCTAGTAGTTTTGAAAAGTTGTTTTTGTAATTCAAAGCTAAACAACTAAAGGAATAAGACGTACAATTGGTGATAACAATTTGGCATTCATATTTGCTCACAGACTACAGGAAATTGTATTGCATTGGCTTTAGTGGTGTTGAGTGAAAAACCAAGTATTAGTTCACAAAATAGTTTTTTCATATAAACATAAACATATAGAGCAGTGGCTCTCTACTCCGTTTCTGGAGAACCACTGCTCTGCACATTTTGTATGTTTCTCTCATCTGACACAATCAGTTTAGTTAATAGAGATCTCTACTATTGTGCTGATTATGTGAAGCAGGTGTGTTGAGAACCACTGATCTAGAGAACTGTTTACTTTGCACACATTGTGTTAGATGCAAAGATTTTCAGAAAGATGAACTAAAAATCCTCACAGACACTTGGAAACATAAGACCAACAGTCCCATGAGTTTAGTTGTAATCACACACCATTAGGCTTGACTCGTACATGGTTAATACTGGTTGGCTGTTGAGTGGCATGTTTTCAAAGATAAATAATTATCCTCATAGACCATTATAAGAACCTGAAAGTAGATGTTATGTGCAAAATAACAAGTAGGTCAGACAAATATTTATGTGTTGTATACATATGCTATAGTCATCGTTCTTTGTTCTTTGGTTATAGCGCCACCTGGTGGACAACCTCTGAAATTTTTTGCATGTGACCTCGGCCTAGGACTATACATATGTGTACCAAATTTCGTGTTGATATCTCATTCCTATCATAAATGATAGCCATTTAAGTATTTGTGGCACCGCCTCTTCGTACTTTTGACCATGGTGTTGCGACCACGAGTGCAAAGTTCAACTTTTTTTGATAATTATTGATATTCAGTGTCTAAGGAATATTCTAGCACTTGATTGGTTCAGATCGGTCAAAAAACCTAGGACTAGTTCGCAAAAGTAGGTTTATAAGAAAATTATGAATATCTAACAAACGATTCGACTGAGACAAGTGCTTCTTGAGGGAAAGTTGTTCATTATAAGTAACTCTATTAAATGATATGAAGATCTTGTTGATATCTGAAACACTGCATAATACACAATCACTTAAACACTGAAAAAACGTGATAGCGCCTCCCGGAGGCCGAATTTTTTCTTACTCTGCACAGACCTTCATGGCCAAGAGACAAACAGGCCCAAAGTGTTTCGTTTTGATCGGCCTCCGTTAACCCTGTCTAATACCTGCTTTTTCTTGATTGGCCGATGGCGGCCATGTTTTTTGAGCTACGCGAAATTCCTTTTAGACATAGATAGTACCCTAGACCAGGAGCACCGGTGCCAAAGGTCAAGTTGATCGGTCGCATATTTCTATAGTTACAGACCTTCAAAGTTGAGGTGGTGTTATAGCGCCAACTAGTGGTCAAGCGGCACAATTTTTTGCAGGTGACCCCAGAATAGTCCCCTGTATATGTGTACCAAATTTGGTGTCGATACCTCTTTCCAATCCCAAGTTATAGCTATTTAAGTCCAAGAGGCTCCGCCCATTGGGGGCGTTTGGGCGTGGCTTTACGACGGTGAGTCGAAAGTTCAAATTTTTTTTGATAACTTTTGATATTCACACTCCAAGGAATATTACAGCACTGGAACGGTTCCGATCGGACAAAAAACCTAGGACTAGTTCGTTTTTATTTTTTTCGACAAAATCGAAAATAGCGAAAAAAATTTCATGACGGAAATGAAATCGGAGATATACGTTTTGTTTGTCTTGACGCAAGGATTCCAGTAATATAAGACACTTGACATTTGGACAAGATTTGTGGGAGTTATGATCATCAACGCGTTTGTTATCGCTATAGCGCCACCTATAGGCCAATCGGGTTGATACTCTATCAACCTCTCCCCAAATTGGGTCCTACCATTTGACCAAGTTTCAAGTCTCTAGGCCTTACGGTTTGGTCTGCACGTTCCGTTTTACGGCAAAATAATAATAATAAATAAAAATCTTAACAATTACAATAGGGTTTCAGCCCTACGGGCTTGAACCCCTAATAATAATAAAAATCCATACAAATACAATAGGGTTTCAGCCCTACGGGCTTGAACCCCTAATAAAAATCCATACAAATACAATAGGGTTTCAGCCCTTCGGGCTTGAACCCCTAAAAAAAGAAAAAGAAAACTAACAGATACAATAGGGGTCTTCGCCCATTCTGGGCTTGACCCCTAATAATAAGAAAACTAACAAATACAATAGGGGTCTTCGCCCCTTCGGGGCTTGACCCCTAAATATAGCTGCAAGCAGCGATACCGGGGTCAAGCCGAAAAGGGCACAGAAGGGTGTAAAGTTGAGTTTGGATAAGCAGACCAAAGAACCTAGGTAAACCTAATGATTTCAGATGAAAAAACGCAAAAGTAATCAACAAAAATAATCTATGTTCTAATCCACTGCAATCGTCCTTCTGTTATTGACAGTCATGGAACATTAGAGCACAGAAGGATATGTGAGTGATGTTTGCAGTGGCATAACATGGGTCACAACATGTTACAACAAGTTAAATCAGTCAAAAGAGACCATCCCCATGTCTCTACGATGTTCTGATGCAGAGAAAAAGCTCTTTCAAAAACGGTTGATAAGGTATTCTCATTGGTTGCTAGAGAGTAAATTCACATCCACCAGAAATTATAGACCAAGCCATATGAAATGAAGAATCCATGATGACTCGTGGTTTTAGATGTGTTGTTGCAGTAGTTTTAGGCAAATATAGCTATTTTCTATCTCCAAACCACTAGGTCATGCTATGACAGAATCGTGCATGCAACCTCGGGTCATATCTGCCTTACATCTAGCTAGTTTCATGACTATACACTTTAGTTCAGCAAAGAAATAGTTGTATGACCATAGGGCTTGCTTGATATGAAAGATTTTGTTCAATTATAGGGCCACCTAGTGGTTCAGGCATACCAATTTTTTTGTGTGGCCTCAGACTCTGCTCATACATCAGCGTATCAAATCTGGTGAAAAAATCTCTTTTCGTTACGAAGTTATAACCCTTTATGTGTAAAAAACACAAAATGTAAAGGTAATTTTTCGTTTTTTGCAATTTTCGGCCATTTCTGATGAAAATTTTAATATAACGCCAATAGAGTTTTTTGTTCAGAAGGTAATGCAATGTTCTTCCTATGGCATTTTCGAGTCGATCGGAATAACGCTGGCGGAGATATTCGCGCATGTTTTTTAAGTGCTATTTTGCCACGCAGGGTTAACCGTAAGGCCAATTCTGGCATGTTTGGTATCGTTGGACTCGGCAACTATTCAGAACTCCAAAGAAACAAGTCCCGTGAAAATACGTCAATCGGAGCCAAAGTTATAGGCGTGTAAAGCATAAGTCTGACCACTAGGTGGCACTGTGACGAAACTCTGCATGCACTCGTAGTTCCTGAATGGCATCACAAGTACCAAGTATCGTGTCAATAGGCTTAAGTTTGCCGAAGATACAGCCTCAAATCCGTTTTTTTGCGCTCTACGTAAAATTTGTTGACACGCTATACGACAACGGATTGGTTTATCAAAATTCTTTTAATAACTTTTTGCCGTGAGGGTCTCTAGATGCTACATACCAATTTTCGCGGCTATCGGGTAAAAACTCTAGGACGAGTTCGCAAAAGTAGGTTTTACGAATAATTCAAAATGGCGGAAAAATTTTCATGACGGAAAATGACGTCTTAGGGTCCAATCGAATCGTCTTGAGCCAAGGAATCAGAGGAAACAAGAATTTCTTTTCTAGGACTTACGGATCAGAAGTTATAAGCAAAAACATAAGTTCAACTTTGGACTGTTGGTGGCGCTAGCGGGTTAGAGATAGAGACTCCAAATTTGCTGTGGGGACACATTGGACTGTCCTTTATCAGTGTGCCAAATTTCATAACTTTCCTAAGTACGGTTCTATGGGCTACCATAGACCGCAATGGCGGAAGAAGAAGAAGAAGAATAAATATAGCTGCAAGCAGCAATGCCGGGGTCAAGCCAAAAAGGGCACAGAAGAAAGTAAAGTTGAATTTGGATGAGCAGTTTAAAGAACCTGGGAAAATCTCTTGATTTCAGACTAAATAATATAACAGTTATCAGCAAAAAAGCTGTGTTTTCATTGTGTAATCTCTCCCTCTCTTCTCGAGGAGCATTGACAACTAGAACACTGAAGAAAATGTGAGTGGTGCTTGCAGTGGCAATTCTCAGCTCACAAAATGTTACAGTGGTGTTAATGAGTCAAAAGAGACCACCCCCGTGTCTCTACGATGTTCTGATGCAGAGATATAGCTCTTGTAAAAAGGATTGATAAGGTATCCTAATTGGTTGCTAAGGAATTAATTGGCATGCACCAATGATCTCCAAGCCATGAAAGGAATAATACATGATGACCCAAGATTTTAGATGTACTGTTGGAGTAGTTTTAGGCAAAAATACCATATTTCTATCTCAAAACCACTAGGTGGCGCAATGACAAAGTTGTGCATGCAACCTCAGTTCATAACTGTGTTACATCTAGCTAGTTTTATGACTACCCTTACGAAAATTAACCATGGTTTTATTGTGGTAAAAGTGTAGTAACCATGGTTTTTTGGTGAATTGATTACTATGAGCAAAACCATAGTTTTACTACACTAACCATGGTTTAACTATGGTTTTTGAAAACCATGATTGTCAAAACCATGGTTATTTTGTGGTAACCATGGTTTTACTACAGTAACCATGGTTTTTTGGTCTTAACTGTAGTAAAACCATGGTTAATTTTCGTAAGGGTATACACTTTAGTTCAGTAAAGAAATAGTTGTATGACCATAGGGCTTGCTTGATATGAAAGATTTTGTTCAATTATAGGGCCACCTAGTGGTTCAGGCATACCAATTTTTTTGTGTGGCCTCAGACTCTGCTCATACATCAGCGTATCAAATCTTGTGAAAAAATTTATTTTCGTTGCGAAGTTATAACCATTTATGTATAAAAACACAAATTGTAAAAGGTAATTTTTCGTTTTTTGCAATTTTCGGCCATTTCTGATGAAAATTTTTATATAACGCCAATAGAACTTTTTGTTCAGAAGGTTTTGCAATGTTCTTCCTATGGTGTTTTCGAGTCGATCGGAATAACGCTCGCGGAGATATTCGCGCATGTTTCTTAAGTGCTGTTTTGCTGCGCAGGGCTAACCGTAAGGCGAAATCTGGCATGTTTGGTATCGTTGGACTCGGCGACTATTCAGGACTCCTAAAAATCAAGTCCCGTCAAAATACGTTGATCACAGCCAAAGTTATAGGTGTAAAAAACATCTGTCTGGCCACTAGGTGGCGCTGCGACGAAACTGTGCATGCACACTCAGTTCCTGACTGGCATCACAAGTACCAAGTGTCGTGTCAATAGGCCTAAGTTTGACGAAGATACAGCCTAAAATCTGTTTTTTTGTGCTCTACGTAAAATGTGTTGACGCGCTATACGACAACGGATTGGTTTATCGAAATTCTTTTGATAACTTTTTGCCGTGAGTGTCTCTAGATGATACATACCAATTTTCGTGGCAATCGGACAAAAGCTCTAGGACGAGTTCGATAAAGTAGGTTTTACGAATAATTCAAAATGGCGGAAAAATTTTCATGACGGAAAATGACGTCATAAGGTCCAGTCGAATCGTCTTGAGCCAAGGAATCAGAGGAAACAAGAATTTCGTTTCTAGGACCTACGGATCAGAAGTTATAAGCAAAAACATAAGTGCAACTTTGGACTGTTGGTGGCGCTAGAGGGTTAGAGATAGAGACTCCAAATTTGCTGTGGGGACACATTAGACAGTCCTTTATCAGTGTGCCAAATTTCATAACTTTCCTACGTACGGTTCTATGGGCTGCCATAGACCGAAATGGCGGAAGAAGAAAAATTTACTAACAGAAACAATTGCCAATATAGCTGCAAGCAGCAATCACCGGGGTCAAGCCAAAAAGGGCACAGCAGAAAGTAAAGTTGACTTCGGATGAGCAGTTTAAAGTACCTAAGAAAATCTCTTGATTTCAGACAAAACAATATAACAGTTATCAGCAAAAAAGCTGTGTTCTCATTTAGTGAAATCTCTCCCTCTCTTTCAAAGAGCATTGATAACTAGAACACTGACGTAAAAATGAGTGGTGCTTGCAGTGGCAATACTCAGCTCTCAAAATGTTACAGTGTTGTTAATGAGTCAAAAGAGCCCACCCCCGTGTCTCTACAATGTTCTGACGCAGAGTTATAGCTCTTGCAAAATGGTTGATAAGGTATTCTCATTGGTTGCTAGGGAGTGAATTGGCAACCACCAGTGATTATAGTCAAAGCCATGAAAAGAATAATGCATGATGACTCATGGTTTTAGATGTGCCGTTGCAGTAGATTTAGGCAAAAATAGCTATTTTCTATCTCCAAACCACTAGGGGGCGCTATTACAGAATCGTGCATGCAACCTCATGACTGCGTTACATCTAGCTAGTTTCATGACTATACACTTTAGTTCGGCAAAGAAATAGTTATATGACCATAGGGCTTGCTTGATATGAAATATTTTGTTCAATTATAGGGCCACCTAGTGGTTCAGGCATACCAATTTTTTTGTGTGGCCTCAGACTCTGCTCATACATCAGCGTATCAAATCTGGTGAAAAAATCTCTTTTCGTTGTGAAGTTATAACCATTTATGTGTAAAAACCACAAATTTTAAAGGTAATTTTTCGTTTTTTGCAATTTTCGGCCATTTCTGATGAAAATTTTAATATAACGCCAATAGAACTTTTTGTTCAGAAGGTAATGCAATGTTCTTCCTATGGTGTTTTCGAGTCGATCGGAATAACACTCGCGGAGTTATTCGCGCGTGTTTTTTAAGCGCTATTTTAATGCACAGGGCTAACCATAAGACGAAATCTGGCATGTTTGGTATCGTTGGACTCGGAATCTACTCAGGACTCTTAAAAATCAAGTCCCGTCAAAATACGTTGATCGCAGCCAAAGTTATAGGTGTATAAAACATCTGTCTGGCCACTAGGTGGCGCAGCGACGAAACTGTGCATGCACACTCAGTTCCTGACTGGCATCACAAGTACCAAGTGTCGTGTCAATAGGCCTAAGTTTGACGAAGATACAGCCTAAAATCTGTTTTTTTGCGCTGTACGTAAAATTTGTTGACGCGCTATACGACAACGGATTGATTTATCAAAATTCTTTTAATAACTTTTTGCCTTGAGTGTCTCTAGATGCTGCATACCGATTTTTGAGGCAAACGGGCAAAAACTCTAGGACGAGTTCGCAAAAGTAGGTTTAACGAATAATTCAAAATGGCGGAAAAATTTTTATGACAGAAAAAGTCGTCATAGGGTCATATCGAATCGTCTTGAGCCAAGGAATCAGAGGAAACAAGAATTTTATTTCTGGGACTTACGGTTCAGAAGTTATAAGACAAAACGTAAGTGCAACTTTCGACTGTTGGTGGCGCTAGTGGGCTTCAGATAGAGACTCCAAATTTGCTGTGGATATTATTTGGACTGTCCTCTATCAGTGTGCCAAATTTCATAACTTTCCTACGTACGGTTCTATGGGCTGCCATAGACCGCAATGGCGGAAGAAGAAAAATTTACTAACAGAAACAATTGCCAATATAGCTGCAAGCAGCAATCACCGGGGTCAAGCCAAAAAGGGCACAGCAGAAAGTAAAGTTGACTTCGGATGAGCAGTTTAAAGTACCTAAGAAAATCTCTTGATTTCAGACAAAACAATATAACAGTTATCAGCAAAAAAGCTGTGTTCTCATTTAGTGAAATCTCTCCCTCTCTTTCGACGAGCATTGATAACCAGAACACTGACGTAAAAATGAGTGGTGCTTGCAGTGGCAATACTCAGCTCTCAAAATGTTACAGTGTTGTTAATGAGTCAAAAGAGCCAACCCCCGTGTCTCTACGATGTTCTGATGCAGAGTTATAGCTCTTGCAAAACGGTTGATAAGGTATTCTCATTGGTTGCTAGGGAGTGAATTGGCAACCACCAGTGATTATAGTCAAAGCCATGAAAGGAATAATCCATGATGACTCATGGTTTTAGATGTGCTGTTGCAGTAGATTTAGGCAAAAATAGCTATTTTCTATCTCCAAACCACTAGGGGGCGCTATGACAGAATCGTGCATGCAACCTCAGGTCATGACTGCGTTACATCTAGCTAGTTTCATGACTATACACTTTAGTTCGGCAAAGAAATAGTTGTATGACCATAGGGCTTGCTTGATATGAAATATTTTGTTCAATTATAGGGCCACCTAGTGGTTCAGGCATACCATTTTTTTTGTGTGGCTTCAGACTCTGCTCATACATCAGCGTATCAAATCTGGTGAAAAAATCTCTTTTCGTTGCGAAGTTATAACCATTTATGTGTAAAAACCAAAAATTTTAAAGGTAATTTTTCGTTTTTTGCAATTTTCGGCCATTTCTGATGAAAATTTTAATATAACGCCAATAGAACTTTTTGTTCAGAAGGTAATGCAATGTTCTTCCTATGGTGTTTTCGAGTCGATCAGAATAACGCTGGCGGAGTTATTCGCACGTGTTTTTTAAGCGCTATTTTAATGCACAGGGCTAACCGTAAGACGAAATCTGGCATGTTTGGTATCGTTGGACTCGGCGACTATTCAGGACTCTTAAAAATTAAGTCCCGTCAAAATACGTTGATCGCAGCCAAAGTTATAGGTGTATAAAACATCTGTCTGGCCACTAGGTGGCGCAGCGACGAAACTGTGCATGCACACTCAGTTCCTGACTGGCATCACAAGTACCAAGTGTCGTGTCAATAGGCCTAAGTTTGACGAAGATACAGCCTAAAATCTGTTTTTTTGCGCTCTACGTAAAATTTGTTGACGCGCTATACAACAACGGATTGATTTATCAAAATTCTTTTAATAACTTTTTGCCGAGAGGGTCTCTAGATGCTACATACCAATTTTTGCGGCAATCGGGTAAAAACTCTAGGACGAGTTCGCAAAAGTAGGTTTTACGAATAATTCAAAATGGCGGAAAAATTTTCATGACGGAAAATGACGTCATAGGGTCCAATCGAATCGTCTTGAGCCAAGGAATCAGAGGAAACAAGAATTTCGTTTCTAGGACTTACGGATCAAAAGTTATAAGCAAAAACATAAGTGCAACTTTGGACTGTTGGTGGCGCTAGCGGGTTTGAGATAGAGACTCCAAATTTGCTGTGGATAATATTTGGACTGTCCTTTATCAGTGTGCCAAATTTCATAACTTTCCTACGTACGGTTCTATGGGCTGCCATAGACCGCAATGGCGGAAGAAGAAGAAGCAGAATAATAATAATAATAATAATAATAAGAAAACTAACAAATACAATAGGGGTCTTCGCCCCTTCGGGGCTTGACCCCTAATAAATATAGCTGCAAGCAGCAATGCCGGGGTCAAGCCAAAAAGGGCACATAAGAAATTAAAGTTGAATTCGGATGAGCAGTTTAAAGAACCTGGGAAAATCTCTTGATTTCAGACTAAATAATATAACAGTTATCAGCAAAAAAGCTGTGTTTTCATTCAGTGTCATCTCTCCCTCTCTTCTCGAGGAGCATTGACAACTAGAACACTGAAGAAAATGTGATTGGTGCTTGCAGTGGCAATTCTCAGCTCACAAAATGTTACAGTGGTGTTAATGAGTCAAAAGAGACCACCCCCATGTCTCTGCGATGTTCTGATGCAGAGATATAGCTCTTGTAAAAAGGATTGATAAGGTATCCTAATTGGTTGCTAAGGAGTTAATTGGCATGCATCAATGATCTCCAAGCCATGAAAGGAATAATACATGATGACCCAAGATTTTAGATGTACTGTTGGAGTAGTTTTGGGCAAAAATACCATATTTCTATCTCAAAACCACTAGGTGGCGCAATGACAAAGTTGTGCATGCAACCTAGTTCATAACTGTGTTACATATAGCTAGTTTTATAACTATACACTTTAGTTTAGTGAAGAAATAGTTGTATGACCACAGGGCTTGCTTGATATGTAAGATTTTGTTCAATTATAGGGCCACCTAGTGGTTAAGGCATACCAATTTTTTTGTGTGGCCTCAGACTGTGGTCGTACATCAGCGTATCAAATCTGGTGAAAAAATCTCTTTTCGTTGCGAAGTTATAACCATTTATGTGTAAAAAATGCACAATTTAAAGGTAATTTTTCGTTTTTTGCATTTTTCGGCCATTTCTGATGAAAATTTTAATATAACGCCAATAGAACTTTTTGTTCAGAAGGTAATGCAATATTCTTCCTATGGTGTTTTCGTGTCGATCGGAATAACGCTCGCGGAGTTATTCGCGCGTGTTTTTTAAGTGCTATTTTGATGCACAGGGCTAACCGTAAGGCGAATCCTGGCATGTTTGGTATCGTTGGACTCGGCGACTACTCAGGACTCCAAAAAATCAAGTCCCGTGAAAATACTTTTATCGCAGCCAAAGTTATAGGCGTATAGAACATTCGTCTGACCACTAGGTGGCGCTGCAACGAAACTGTGCATGCACCCTCAGTTCCTGACTGGCATCTCGAGTACCAAGTGTCGTGTCAATAGGCCTAAGTTTGGCGAAGATACAGCCTAAAATCAGTTTTTTTGCGCTCTATGTAAAATTCGTTGACGCGCTATACGAGAACGGATTGGTTTATCGAAATTCTTTTAATAACTTTTTGCCTTGAGTGTCTCTAGATGCTGCATACCGATTTTCGTGGCAATCGGGTAAAAACTCTAGGAGGAGTTCGCAAAAGTAGGTTTTACGAATATTTCAAAATGGCGGAAAAATTTTCATGACGGAAAATAACGTCATAGGGTCTAATCGAATCGTCTTGAACCAAGGAATCAGAGGAAACAAGAATTTCGTTTCTAGGACTTACGGATCAGAAGTTATAAGCAAAAACGTAAGTGCAACTTTGGACTGTTGGTGGCGCTAGCGGGTTTGAGATAGAGACTCCAAAATTGCTAGGGATATTATTTGGACTGTCCTCTGTCAGTGTGCCAAATTTCATAACTTTCCTATGTACGGTTCTATGGGCTGCCATAGACCGCAATGGAACAGGAAGAAGAATAATATTTAAAAAGAAAAAGAAAAAGAAAAAGAAAAAGAAAAAGAAAACTAACGGATACAATAGGGGTCTTCGCCCATTCTGGGCTTGACCCCTAATAATAAATATAGCTGCAAGCAGCAATACCGGGGTCAAGCCGAAAAGGGCACAGAAGGATGTAAAGTTGCGTTTGGATAAGCAGACTGAAGAACCTAGGTAAACCTAATGATTTCAGATGAAAAAATGCAAAGGTAATCAACAAAAATAATCTATATTCTTGTCTACTGCAACTGTCCTTCGGTTATTGACAATCATGGAACATTAGAGCACTGAAGGACATGTATGTGATGCTTACAGTGGGCACATGGGTCACAACATGTTACAACAAGTTAAAAGAGTCAAAAGAGACCATCCCCATGTCTCTGTGATGTTCTGATACAGAGAAAAAGCTCTTGCAAAAACAGTTGATAACGTATTCTCATTGGTTGCTAGAGAGTAAATGGACATCCTCTAGTGATTATAGTCAAAGCCATGAAAGGAATAATCCATGATGACTCATGGTTTTAGATGTGTTGTTGCAGTAGTTTTAGGCAAAAAATGCCATATTCTATCTCAAAACCAGTAGGTGGCGCAATGACAAAATTCGTGCATGCAACCTCAGGTCATAAATGTGTTACATCTAGCTAGTTTTATGACTATACACTTTAGTTTAGTGAAGAAACAGTTGTATGACCATAGGGTGGCTTGATTTCAAAGGTTTTGTTCAATTATAAGGCCAACTAGTGGTGCAACCATACAATTTTTTTGTGTAGCCTCAGACTGTGGTCGTACATCAGCGTATCAAATATGGTGAAAAAATCTCTTTGCGTTACGAAGTTATAACCATTTATGTGTAAAAACACAAAATTTAAAGGTAATTTTTCGTTTTTTGCAATTTTCGGCCATTTCTGATGAAAATTTTAATATAACGCCAATAGAACTTTTTGTTCAGAAGGTAATGCAATGTTCTTCCTATGGTGTTTTCGAGTCGATCGGAATAACGCTCGCGGAGATATTCGCGCATGTTTTTTAAGTGCTGTTTTGCTGGGCAGGGCTAACCGTAAGGCGGAATCTGGCATGTTTGGTATCGTTGGACTCGGCGACTATTCAGGACTCCTAAAAATCAAGTCCCGTCAAAATACGTTGATCACAGCCAAAGTTATAGGTGTAAAAAACATCTGTCTGGCCACTAGGTGGCGCTGCGACGAAACTCTGCATGCCCCCTCAGATCCTCACTGGCATCACAACTACCAAGTGTTGCGTCAATAGACATAAGATTGGCGAAGATACACACTAAAACCTGTTTTTTTGGGCTCTACGTAAAATTTGTTGACGCGCTATATGAAAACGGAATGGTTTATCAAAATTCTTTTAATAACTTTTTGCCCTGAGTGTCTCTAGATGCTACATACCGTTTTTCGTGGCAATTGGGCAAAATCTCTAGGACAAGTTCGCAAAAGTAGGTTTTATGAATAAATCAAAATGGCGGAAAATTTTTAATGACGGAAAATGACGTCATAGGGTCCAATCGAATCGTCTTGAGCCAAGGAATCAGAGGAAACAAGAATTTTGTTTATATGACTTATGGATCAGAAGTTATAAGCAAAAACATAAGTGCAACTTTGGACTGTTGGTGGCGCTAGCGGGTTAGAGATTAAGACTCCAAATTTGCTGTGGAGACTTTTTGGACAGTCCTCTATCAGTGTGCAAAATTTCATAACTTTCCTTTGTACGCTGCTATAGGCTGCCATAGACTGCAATGGCGGAAGAAGAAAAAGAAAAAGAAAATATAGCTGCAAGCAGCAATCACCGGGGTCAAGCCAAAAAGGGCACAGCAGAAAGTAAAGTTGACTTCGGATGAGCAGTTTAAAGAACCTAAGAAAATCTCTTGATTTCAGACAAAACAATATAACAGTTATCAGCAAAAAAGCTGTGTTCTCATTTAGTGAAATCTCTCCCTCTCTTTCGACGAGCATTGATAACTAGAACACTGACGTAAAAATGAGTGGTGCTTGCAGTGGCAATACTCAGCTCTCAAAATGTTACAGTGTTGTTAATGAGTCAAAAGAGCCCACCCCCGTGTCTCTACGATGTTCTGACGCAGAGTTATAGCTCTTGCAAAACGGTTGATAAGGTATTCTCATTGGTTGCTAGGGAGTGAATTGGCAACCACCAGTGATTATAGTCAAAGCCATGAAAGGAATAATCCATGATGACTCATGGTTTTAGATGTGCTGTTGCAGTAGATTTAGGCAAAAATAGCTATTTTCTATCTCCAAACCACTAGGGGGCGCTATAACAGAATCGTGAATGCAACCTCATGACTGCGTTACATCTAGCTAGTTTCATGACTATACACTTTAGTTCGGCAAAGAAATAGTTGTATGACCATAGGACTTGCTTGATATGAAATATTTTGTTCAATTATAGGGCCACCTAGTGGTTCAGGCATACCAATTTTTTTGTGTGGCCTCAGACTCTGCTCATACATCAGCGTATCAAATCTGGTGAAAAAATCTCTTTTCGTTGCGAAGTTATAACCATTTATGTGTAAAAACCACAAAATCTAAAGGTAATTTTTCGTTTTTTGCAATTTTCGGCCATTTCTGATGAAAATTTTAATATAACGCCAATAGAAATTTTTGTTCAGAAGGTAATGCAATGTTCTTCCTATGGTGTTTTCGAGTCGATCGGAATAACGCTCGCGGAGATATACGTGCGTGTTTTTTAAGTGCTGTTTTGCTGCGCAGGGCTAACCGTAAAGCGAAATCTGAAATCTTTGGTATCGTTGGACTCGGCGACTACTCAGGACTCCTAAAAATCAAGTCCCATCAAAATACGTTGATCGCAGCCAAAGTTATAGGTGTATAAATCATCTGTCTGGCCACTAGGTGGCGCTGCGACGAAACTGTGCATGCACACTCAGTTCATGACTGGCATCACAAGTACCAAGTGTCGTGTCAATAGGCTTAAGTTTGACGACGATACAGCCTAAAATCAGTTTTTTTGCGCTCTACGTAAAATTTGTTGACGTGCTATACGACAACGGATTGATTTATCGAAATTCTTTTAATAACTTTTTGCCGTGAGTGTCTCTAGATGCTACATACCAATTTTTGCGGCAATCGGGTAAAAACTCTAGGACGAGTTCGCAAAAGTAGGTTTTACGAATAATTCAAAATGGCGGAAAAATTTTCATGACGGAAAATGACGTCATAGGGTCCAATCGAATCGTCTTGAGCCAAGGAATCAGAGGAAACAAGAATTTCGTTTCTAGGACTTACGGATCAAAAGTTATAAGCAAAAACATAAGTGCAACTTTGGACTGTTGGTGGCGCTAGCGGGTTTGAGATAGAGACTCCAAATTTGCTGTGGATAATATTTGGACTGTCCTTTATCAGTGTGCCAAATTTCATAACTTTCCTACGTACGGTTCTATGGGCTGCCATAGACCGCAATGGCGGAAGAAGAAGAAGCAGAATAATAATAAATATAGCTGCAAGCAGCGATACCGGGGTCAAGCCAAACATGGCAAAAATGATTCATACGTGATGACGGTCATGATTCAAGATCTAAGTTTGCATTAGTTTTAGGGAAAAAATTGCAATTTTTTGTATGTTGAGACCACTAGGTGGCACTGTGCCGAAACAATAGATGGTGCCTCAGGCCATGACTGTGATGACACATACCAAATTTAGTGTAAATACGATAAAGCGATACGGAGATATAGCCTTAAATGACTTGACCACTAGGGGGCACTGACCAAAACAATAGATGGTGACTCAGGTCATGATTGTGATGACACCCACCAAATTTGGTGTAAATACGATAAAGAGATGCAGAGATATAGCTTCAAATCTCTTGACCACTAGGGGGCGCCAAAAAGTTTACAAGCCCTCTAAGAACATGTTGCTGATGAACCATACCAAGTTTCATAACAATACGCAATTGCGTTTCTGAAATGCTTGAACTTAAAAAAAACTCAAAATGGCCGACACACAAAATGGCCGACCAAAAACCATTTGGTATCGTTTGACTCGGCATGCCTCACGAAATCTAACAAGACTACTCTCATAATTTTACATTTAAGTTTGCAGTAGTTATAAGCAAAAATAGAAATTTTTATATCTCGTGACCACTAGGGGGCGCTGTGACGAAACGGTGCATGCACCCTTACGTCATCACTGTTATGACATATACCAGGTCTCATATCAATACGCAAAAGTTTTGTGAAGATACAGGCTCAAACACGTTTTGGCGTGCTCGCCCTCGCATTCTTTGATGTGTTATACGACAACGGATAGGTCTACCGAAAAGCTTTTGATAACTTTTTGTCTAGAGTGTCTCTAGATGATGCGTACCAAAAATCAAGCCAATCAAACAAGCGCTCTAGGAGGAGTTCGAAAAAGTAGGTGTTCAATATAATTCAAAATGGCCGACAGGAAGTAGGTTTGACTCAGACATATTTGGTACCGTCGGACTTAGCACGAGCCAAGGAATCAATAGAGTGAAGTCTCATGTCAGTGTGGCAAATGAATCAAATGCTATAAAGATTTTAAACAATTTCTTTACATATCCTGACCACTAGGTGGCGCTGTCCTAAAGATTTATAGGTGCGCTCAGAACATGTCACTGATGAACCATGCCAAATTTCGTAGCGATACGCCATTTTGTTTGTGAAATACTGAACTTAATGAGAAAATTCAAAATGGCCGACACCCAAAATGGCCGACCGAAAACCGTTTGTTATCGTTTGACTCGGCATGCCTCAAGGAATCTAACAAAACCACCTTCATGATTTTAGACTCAAGTTTGAAGTAGTTATAAGCAAAAATAAGCATTTTTCGAATCTCGTGACCACTAGGTGGCGCTGAGACGAAACGTTGCAGGCACCCTCAGGTCATGACTGTAATGACATATACCAAGTTTCGTGTCGATACACAAAAGTTTTGCGAAGATACGGCCTCACGTCCGTTTTGGCGTGCTCGCCGCCTTATATGTTGTCACTGTATACGAGAACGCATTGGTCTATCAAAAAGCTTTTGATAACTTTTTGTCTGGGGTGTCTCTAGATGCTACATACCAAATGACATGCAAATCGGACAAACGCTCTAGGAGGAGTTCGAAAAAGTAGGTTTTACGGAAAATTCAAAATGGCGGAAAGATGTGCATGACACAAATGACATCAATGTGTGCAATTGAATCATCATGAGCCAAGGATTCAGAGGAAACAAGAATTTATTGTCTAGGACTCACGGGTCAGAAGTTATGAGCATGAACATAAGTGGATTTTTGGGCTGTTGGTGGCGCTAGAGGGTTTGAGTTAGACACACCAATGTTGCTATAGTAACTTCTAAGACTGTCCTCTACATGTGTGCCAAATTACATAACTTTCCTACGTACGGTTCTATTGGCTGCCATTGACTTCAATGGCGGAAGAACTAGGATGAATAATAATAAGAAAACTAACAATAACAATAGGTGTCTACGCCACTTCGTGGCTTGACCCCTAATAAATATAGCTGCAAGCAGCAATCACCGGGGTCAAGCCAAAAAGGGCACAGCAGAAAGTAAAGTTGACTTCGGATGAGCAGTTTAAAGTACCTAAGAAAATCTCTTGATTTCAGACAAAACATTATAACAGTTATCAGCAAAAAAGCTGTGTTCTCATTTAGTGAAATCTCTCCCTCTCTTTCGACGAGCATTGATAACTAGAACACTGAAGTAAAAATGAGTGGTGCTTGCAGTGGCGATACTCAGCTCTCAAAATGTTACAGTGGTGTTAATGAGTCAAAAGAGCCCACCCCCGTGTCTCTACGATGTTCTGACGCAGAGTTATAGCTCTTGCAAAACGGTTGATAAGGTATTCTCATTGGTTGCTAGGGAGTGAATTGGCAACCACCAGTGATTATAGTCAAAGCCATGAAAGGAATAATCCATGATGACTCATGGTTTTAGATGTGCTGTTGCAGTAGATTTAGGCAAAAATAGCTATTTTCTATCTCCAAACCACTAGGGGGGGCTATGACAGAATCGTGCATGCAACCTCATGACTGCGTTACATCTAGCTAGTTTCATGACTATACACTTAAGTTTAGTGAAGAAATAGTTGTATGACCATAGGGCTTGCTTTATATGAAAGATTTTGTTCAATTATAGGGCCACCTAGTGGTTCAGGCATTCCAATTTTTTTGTGTGGCCTCAGACTCTGCTCATACATCAGCGTATCAAATCTGGTGAAAAAATTTATTTTCGTTGCGAAGTTATAACCATTTATGTATAAAAACACATTGTAAAAGGTAATTTTTCGTTTTTTGCAATTTTCGGCCATTTCTGATGAAAATTTTAATATAACACCAATAGAACTTTTTGTTCAGAAGGTAATGCAATGTTCTTCCTATGGTGTTTTCGAGTCGATCGGAATAACGCTCGCGGAGATATTCGCGCATGTTTTTTAAGTGCTGTTTTGCTGCGCAGGGCTAACCGTAAGGCGAATTCTGGCATGTTTGTTATCGTTGGACTCGGCGACTATTCAGGACTCCTAAAAATCAAGTCCCGTCAAAATACGTTGATCACAGCCAAAGTTATAGGTGTAAAAAACATCTGTCTGGCCACTAGGTGGCGCTGCGACGAAACTGTGCATGCACACTCAGTTCCTGACTGGCATCACAAGTACCAAGTGTCGTGTCAATAGGCCTAAGTTTGACGAAGATACAGCCTAAAATCTGTTTTTTTGCGCTCTACGTAGAATTTGTTGACGCGCTATACGACAACGGATTGGTTTATCGAAATTCTTTTGATAACTTTTTGCCGTGAGGGTCTCTAGATGCTACATACCAATTTTCGTGGCAATCGGGTAAAAGCTCTAGGACGAGTTCGCAAAAGTAGGTTTTACGAATAATTCAAAATGGCGGAAAAATTTTCATGACGGAAAATGACGTCATAGGGTCTATTCGAATCGTCTTGAGCAAAGGAATCAGACGAAACAAGAGTTTCGTTTCTAGGACCTACGGATCAGAAGTTATAAGCAAAAACATAAGTGCAAATTTGGACTGTTGGTGGCGCTAGAGGGTTAGAGATAGAGACTCCAAATTTGCTGTGGGGACACATTGGACTGTCCTTTATCAGTGTGCCAAATTTCATAACTTTCCTACGTACGGTTCTATGGGCTGCCATTGACTTTCGGCGGAAGAACGAGGAAGAAAAATAATAATAATAATAATAATAAGAAAACTAACAATAACAATAGGGTTCTACGCCCCTTCGGGGCTTGACCCCTAATAATAAGAACACTAACAAATACAATAGGGGTCTTCGCCCCTTCGGGGCTTGACCCCTAAATATAGCTGCAAGCAGCAATCACCGGGGTCAAGCCAAAAAAGGCACAGCAGAAAGTAAAGTTGACTTCGGATGAGCAATTTAAAGCACCTAGGAAAATCTCTTGATTTCAGACAAAACAACATAATAGTTATCAGGAAAAAGCTGTGTTCTCATTTAGTGAAATCTCTCCCTCTTTTTCGACGAGCATTGATAACTAGAACACTGAAGTAAAAATGAGTGGTGCTTGCAGTGGCAATACTCAGCTCACAAAATGTTACAGTGGTGTTAATGAGTCAAAAGAGCCCACCCCCGTGTGTCTACGATGTTCTGACGCAGTGATATAGCTCTTGCAAAAACGGTTGATAAGGCATTCTCATTGGTTGCTAGAGAGTAAATTCACATCCACCAGTGATTATAGTCCAAGCCATGAAATGAAGATTCCATGATGACTCATGGTTTTAGATGTGTTTTTGCAGTAGTTTTAGGCAAAAATAGCTATTTTCTATCTCCAAACCACTAGGTGGCTCTATGACAGAATCGTGCATGCAACCTCGGGTCATATCTGCCTTACATCTAGCTAGTTTCATGACTATACACTTTAGTTCAGCAAAGAAATAGTTGTATGACCATAGGGCTTGCTTGATATGAAAGATTTTGTTCAATTATAGGGCCACCTAGTGGTTCAGGCATACCAATTTTTTTGTGTGGCCTCAGACTCTGCTCATACATCAGCGTATCAAATCTGGTGAACAAATCTCTTTTCGTTGCGAAGTTATAACCATTTATGTGTAAAAAACACAAAATTTAAAGGTAATTTTTCGTTTTTTGCAATTTTCGGCCATTTCTGATGAAAATTTTAATATAACGCCAATAGAACTTTTTGTTCAGAAGGTAATGCAATGTTCTTGCTATGGTGTTTTCGAGTCGATCGGAATAACGCTCGCGGAGATATTCGCGCGTGTTTTTTAAGTGCTGTTTTGCTGCGCAGGGCTAACCGTAAGGCGAAATCTGGCATGTTTGGTATCGTTGGACTCGGCGTCTGCTCAGGACTCCTAAAAATCAAGTCCCGTCAAAATACGTTGATCGCAGCCAAAGTTATAGGTGTATAAAACATCTGTCTGGCCACTAGGTGGCGCTGCGACGAAACTGTGCATGCACACTCAGTTCCTGACTGGCATCACAAGTACCAAGTGTCGTGTCAATAGGCCTAAGTTTGACGAAGATACAGCCTAAAATCTGTTTTTTTGCGCTCTATGTAAAATTTGTTGACGCACTATACGACAACGGATTGGTTTATCAAAAATCTTTTAATAAATTTTTGCCGTGAGGGTCTCTAGATGCTACATACCAATTTTCGCGGCAATCGGGTAAAAACTCTAGGACGAGTTCGCAAAAGTAGGTTTTCCGAATATTTCAAAATGCCGGAAAATTTTTCATGACGGAAAATGACGTCATAGGGTCCAATCGAATCGTCTTGAGCCAAGGAATCAGAGGAAACAAGAATTTCGTTTCTAGGACTTACGGATCAATAGTTATAAGCAAAAACATAAGTGCAACTTTGGACTGTTGGTGGCGCTAGCGGGTTTGAGATAGAGACTCCAAATTCGCTGTGGATAATATTTGGACTGTCCTTTATCAGTGTGCCAAATTTCATAACTTTCCTACGTACGGTTCTATGGGCTGCCATAGACCGCAATGGCGGAAGAAGAAGAAGAAGAAGAAGAAGAATAAATATAGCTGCAAGCAGCAATGCCGGGGTCAAGCCAAAAAGGGCACATAAGAAAGTAAAGTTGAATTCGGATGAGCAGTTTAAAGAACCTGGGAAAATCTCTTGATTTCAGACTAAATAATATAACAGTTATCAGCAAAAAAGCTGTGTTTTCATTCAGTGTCATCTTTCCCTCTCTTCTTGAGGAGCATTGACAACTAGAACACTGAAGAAAATGTGAGTGGTGCTTGCAGTGGCAATTCTCAGCTCACAAAATGTTACAGTGGTGTTAATGAGTCAAAAGAGATCACCCCCATGTCTCTACGATGTTCTGATGCAGAGATATAGCTCTTGTAAAAAGGATTGATAAGGTATCCTAATTGGTTGCTAAGGAGTTAATTGGCATGCACCAATGATCTCCAAGCCATGAAAGGAATAATACATGATGACCCAAGATTTTAGATGTACTGTTGGAGTAGTTTTAGGCAAAAATACCATATTTCTATCTCAAAACCACTAGGTGGCGCAATGACAAAGTTGTGCATGCAACCTCAGTTCATAACTGTGTTACATCTAGCTAGTTTTATGACTATACACTTTAGTTTAGTGAAGAAATAGTTGTATGACCATAGGGCTTGCTTGATATGAAAGATTTTGTTCAATTATAGGGCCACCTAGTGGTTCAGGCATACCAATTTTTTTGTGTGGCCTCAGACTCTGCTCATACATCAGCGTATCAAATCTGGTGAAAAAATTTCTTTTCGTTGCGAAGTTATAACAATTTATGTATAAAAACACAAATTGTAAAAGGTAATTTTTCGTTTTTTGCAATTTTCGGCCATTTCTGATGAAAATTTTAATATAACGCCAATAGAACTTTTTGTTCAGAAGGTAATGCAATGTTCTTCCTATGGTGTTTTCGAGTCGATCGGAATAACGCTCGCGGAGTTATTCGCGCGTGTTTTTTAAGTGCTGTTTTGCTGCGCAGAGCTAATCGTAAGGCGAAATCTGGCATGTTTGGTATCGTTGGACTCGGCGTCTACTCAGGACTCCTAAAAATCAAGTCACGTAAAAATACGTTGATCGCAGCCAAAGTTATAGGTGTATAAAACATCTGTCTGGCCACTAGGTGGCGCTGCGACGAAACTGTGCATGCACACTCAGTTCCTGACTGGCATCACAATTACCAAGTGTCGTGTCAATAGGCCTAAGTTTGACGAAGATACAGCCTAAAATCTGTTTTTTTGCGCTCTATGTAAAATTTGTTGACGCACTATACGACAACGGATTGGTTTATCAAAAATCTTTTAATAAATTTTTGCCGTGAGGGTCTCTAGATGCTACATACCAATTTTCGCGGCAATCGGGTAAAAACTCTAGGACGAGTTCGCAAAAGTAGGTTTTCCGAATATTTCAAAATGCCGGAAAATTTTTCATGACGGAAAATGACGTCATAGGGTCCAATCGAATCGTCTTGAGCCAAGGAATCAGAGGAAACAAGAATTTCGTTTCTAGGACTTACGGATCAATAGTTATAAGAAAAAACATAAGTGCAACTTTGGACTGTTGGTGGCGCTAGCGGGTTTGAGATAGAGACTCCAAATTCGCTGTGGATAATATTTGGACTGTCCTTTATCAGTGTGCCAAATTTCATAACTTTCCTACGTACGGTTCTATGGGCTGCCATAGACCGCAATGGCGGAAGAAGAAGAAGAAGAAGAAGAAGAAGAAGAATAAATATAGCTGCAAGCAGCAATGCCGGGGTCAAGCCAAAAAGGGCACATAAGAAAGTAAAGTTGAATTCGGATGAGCAGTTTAAAGAACCTGGGAAAATCTCTTGATTTCAGACTAAATAATATAACAGTTATCAGCAAAAAAGCTGTGTTTTCATTCAGTGTCATCTTTCCCTCTCTTCTTGAGGAGCATTGACAACTAGAACACTGAAGAAAATGTGAGTGGTGCTTGCAGTGGCAATTCTCAGCTCACAAAATGTTACAGTGGTGTTAATGAGTCAAAAGAGATCACCCCCATGTCTCTACGATGTTCTGATGCAGAGATATAGCTCTTGTAAAAAGGATTGATAAGGTATCCTAATTGGTTGCTAAGGAGTTAATTGGCATGCACCAATGATCTCCAAGCCATGAAAGGAATAATACATGATGACCCAAGATTTTAGATGTACTGTTGGAGTAGTTTTAGGCAAAAATACCATATTTCTATCTCAAAACCACTAGGTGGCGCAATGACAAAGTTGTGCATGCAACCTCAGTTCATAACTGTGTTACATCTAGCTAGTTTTATGACTATACACTTTAGTTTAGTGAAGAAATAGTTGTATGACCATAGGGCTTGCTTGATATGAAAGATTTTGTTCAATTATAGGGCCACCTAGTGGTTCAGGCATACCAATTTTTTTGTGTGGCCTCAGACTCTGCTCATACATCAGCGTATCAAATCTGGTGAAAAAATTTCTTTTCGTTGCGAAGTTATAACAATTTATGTATAAAAACACAAATTGTAAAAGGTAATTTTTCGTTTTTTGCAATTTTCGGCCATTTCTGATGAAAATTTTAATATAACGCCAATAGAACTTTTTGTTCAGAAGGTAATGCAATGTTCTTCCTATGGTGTTTTCGAGTCGATCGGAATAACGCTCGCGGAGTTATTCGCGCGTGTTTTTTAAGTGCTGTTTTGCTGCGCAGAGCTAATCGTAAGGCGAAATCTGGCATGTTTGGTATCGTTGGACTCAGCGTCTACTCAGGACTCCTAAAAATCAAGTCACGTAAAAATACGTTGATCGCAGCCAAAGTTATAGGTGTATAAAACATCTGTCTGGCCACTAGGTGGCGCTGCGACGAAACTGTGCATGCACACTCAGTTCCTGACTGGCATCACAATTACCAAGTGTCGTGTCAATAGGCCTAAGTTTGACGAAGATACAGCCTAAAATCTGTTTTTTTGTGCTCCACGTAACATTTGTTGACGCGCTATACGACAACGGATTGGTTTATCAAAATTATTTTAATAACTTTTTGCCGTGAGGGTCTCTAGATGCTACATACCAATTTTCGCGGCAATCGGGTAAAAACTCTAGGACGAGTTCGCAAAAGTAGGTTTTACAAATAATTCAAAATGGCGGAAAAATTTTCATGACGGAAAATGACGTCATAGGGTCCAATCGAATTGTCTTGAGCCAAGGAATCAGAGGAAACAAGAATTTCGTTTCTAGGACTTACGGATCAAAAGTTATAAGCAAAAACATAAGTGCAACTTTGGACTGTTGGTGGCGCTAGCGGGTTTGAGATAGAGACTCCAAAATTGCTGTGGGGACACATTGGACTGTCCTTTATCAGTGTGCCAAATTTCATAACTTTCCTACGTACGGTTCTATGGGCTGCCATAGACCGCAATGGCGGAAGAAGAAGAAGAAGAAGAAGCAGAATAATTATTATAATAATAATAATAAATATAGCTGCAAGCAGCGATACCGGGGTCAAGCCAAACATGGCAAAAAATGATTCATACGTGATGACTGCCATGATTTAACATCTAAGTTTGAATTAGTTTAATGAAAAAAAGCAATTTTTTCGTATCTTGAAACCACTAGGTGGCACTGTGCCGAAAGAATAGATGGTGCCTTAGGTCATGACTGTGATGACACATACCAAATTTAGTGTAAATACAATAAAGCGATACGGAGATATAGCCTTAAATGACTTGACCACTAGGGGGCACTGACCAAAAAATAAATTGTGACTCAGGTCTTGATTGTGATGACACCCACCAAATTTGGTGTGAATACAATAAAGAGATGCTGAGATATAGCCTTAAATGACTTGACCACTAGGGGGCACTGACCAAAAAATAAATTGTGACTCAGGTCTTGATTGTGATGACACCCACCATATTTGGTGTAAATACGATAAAGAGATGCAGAGATATAGCTTCAAACCTCTTGACCACTAGGGGGCACCGAAAAGTTTACAAGTCCTCCCAGAACATGTTGCTGATGAACCATACCAAGTTTCATAACAATAAGCAATTGCTGTTCTGAAATACTTGAACTTAAAGAAAAATTCAAAATGGCCGACACACAAAATGGCCGACCAAAAACCATTTGGTATCGTTTCACTCGGCATGCCTCATGAAATCTAACAAGACCAGTCTCATAATTTTACATTCAAATTTGCAGTAGTTATAATCAAAAATAGACATTTTTTATATCTCGTGACCAGTAGGGGGCAGTGTGACGAAATGGTGCATGCACCCTCAGGTCATCACTGTTATGACATATACCAAGTCTCATATTAATACACAAAAGTTTTGCGAAGATACAGGCTCAAACACATTTTGGCGTGCTCGCCCTCGCATTCTTTGATGCGTTATACGACAACAAATAGGTCTACCGAAAAGCTTTTGATAACTTTTTGTCTAGAGTGTCTCTAGATGATGCATACCAAAAATCAAGCCAATCACACGAGCGCTCTAGGAGGAGATCGAAAAAGTAGGTGTTCAATATAATTCAAAATGGCCGACAGGAAGTAGGTTTGACTCAGACATATTTGGTACAGTCGGACTTAGCATGAGCCAAGGAATCAATAGAGTGAAGTCTTATGTCATAGTGGCAATTTAATCAAATGATATAAAGATTTTAAACAATTTATTTACATATCCTGACCACTAGGTGGCGCCGTCCTAAAGATTTATAGGTGCGCTCAGAACATGTCACTGATGAACCATGCCAAATTTCGTAGCGATACACCATTCTGTTTGTGAAATACTGAACTTAATGAGAAAATTCAAAATGGCCGACACCCAAAATGGCCGACTGAAAACCGTTTGGTATCGTTTGACTCGGCATGCCTCAAGGAATCTAACAAGACCAACTTCATGATTTTAGACTCAAGTTTGAAGTAGTTATAAGCGAAAATAGGCATTTTTCGAATCTCGTGACCACTAGGTGGCGCTGTGACGAAACGTTGCAGGCACCCTCAGTTCATGACTGTAATGACATATACCAAGTTTCGTGTCGATACACCAAAGTGTTGCGAAGATACAGCCACACGTCTGTTTTGGCGTGCTCGCCGCCATATATGTTGTTAATTTATACGAGAACGCATTGGTCTATAAAAAAGCTTTTGATAACTTTTTGTCAGAGGTGTCTCTAGATGCTATATATCAAAGGACATGCAAATCGGACAAACGCTCTAGGAGGAGTTCGAAAAAGTAGGTTTTACGGAAAATTCAAAATGGCGGAAAGATGTGCATGACACAAATGACATCAATGTGTGCAATTGAATCAACATGAGCCAAGGATTCAGAGGAAACAAGAATTTAGTTTCTAGGACTCACGGGTCAGAAGTTATGAGCATGAACATAAGTGGACTTTTGGACTGTTGGTGGCGCTAGAGAGTTTGAGTTAGACACACCAAATTTGCTATAGTAACTTCTAAGACTGTCCTGTACATGTGTGCCAAATTTCATAACTTTCCTATGTACGGTTCTATGGGCTGCCATTGACTTCAATGGCGGAAGAGGAAGAATAATAATAATAATAATAATAAGAAAACTAACAATAACAATAGGGTTCTACGCCCCTTCGGGGCTTGACCCCTAATAAGAAAACTAACAAATACAATAGGGGTCTTCGCCCCTTCGGGGCTTGACCCCTAATAAGAACACTAACAAATACAATAGGGGTCTTCGCCCCTTTGGGGCTTGACCCCTAATAATAATAATAAGAAAACTAACAAATACAATAGGGGTCTTCGCCCCTTCGGGGCTTGACCCCTAAATATAGCTGCAAGCAGCAATGCCGGGGTCAAGCCAAAAAGGGCACAGAAGAAAGTAAAGTTGAATTCGGATGAGCAGTTTAAAGAACCTAGGAAAATGTATTGATTTCAGACTAAATAATATAACAGTTATCAGCAAAAAAACTGTGTTTTCATTCAGTGTAATCTCTCCCTCTCTTCTCGAGGAGCATTGACAACTAGAACACTGAAGAAAATGTGAGTGGTGCTTGCAGTGGCAATACTCAGCTCACAAAATGTTACAGTGGTGTTAATGAGTCAAAAGAGACCACCCCCATGTCTCTACAATGTTCTGACGCAGAGATATAGCTCTAGCAAAAACAGTTGATAAGGTATCCTAATTGGTTGCTAAGGAGTTAATTGGCATGCACCAATGATCTCCAAGCCATGAAAGGAATAATACATGATGACCCAAGATTTTAGATGTACTGTTGGAGTAGTTTTAGGCAAAAATACCATATTTCTATCTCAAAACCACTAGGTGGCGCAATGACAAAGTTGTGCATGCAACCTCAGGTCATAACTGTGTTACATCTAGCTAGTTTTATGACTATACAGTTTAGTTTAGTGAAGAAACAGTTGTATGACCATAGGGTGGCTTGATTTCAAAGGTTTTGTTCAATTATAAGGCCAACTAGTGGTGCAAGCATACAATTTTTTTTGTGTAGCCTCAGACTGTGGTCGTACATCAGCGTATCAAATATGGTGAAAAAATCTCTTTGCGTTACGAAGTTATAACCATTTATGTGTAAAAACTGAAAATTTAAAGGTAATTTTTCGTTTTTTGCAATTTTCGGCCATTTCTGATTAAAATTTTAATATAACGCCAATAGAACTTTTTGTTCAGAAGGTAATGCAATGTTCTTCCTATGGTGTTTTCGAGTCGATCGGAATAACGCTCGCGGAGTTATTCGCGCGTGTTTTTTAAGCGCTTTTTTAATGCACAGGGCTAACCGTAAGACGAATCCTGGCATGTTTGGTATCGTTGGACTCGGCGACTACTCAGTCAAAGTTATAGGCGTATAGAACATTCGTCTGGCCACTAGGTGGCGCTGCAACGAAACTGTGCATGCACCCTCAATTCCTGACTGGCATCTCAAGTACCAAGTGTCGTGTCAATAGGCCTAAGTTTGGCGAAGATACAGCCTAAACTCTGTTTTTTTGCGCTCTATGTAAAATTCGTTGACGCGCTATACGAGAACGGATTGGTTTATCGAAATTCTTTTAATAACTTTTTGCCTTGAGTGTCTCTAGATGCTGCATACCGATTTTCGTGGCAATCGGGTAAAAACTCTAGGACGAGTTCGCAAAAGTAGGTTTTACGAATAATTCAAAATGGCGGAAAAATTTTCATGACGGAAAATGACGTCATAGGGTCCAATCGAATTGTCTTGAGCCAAGGAATCAGAGGAAACAAGAATTTTGTTTCTAGGACTTACGGATCAGAAGTTATAAGCAAAAACGTAAGTGCAACTTTGGACTGTTGGTGGCGCTAGCGGGTTAGAGATAGAGACTCCAAATTTGCTATGGGGACACATTGGACTGTCCTTTATCAGTGTGCCAAATTTCATAACTTTCCTACGTACGGTTCTATGGGCTGCCATAGACCGCAATGGCGGAAGAAGAAGAAGAAGAAGAAGAAGCAGAATAATTATTATAATAATAATAATAAGAAGAAAACTAACAAATACAATAGGGGTCTTCGCCCCTTCGGGGCTTGACCCCTAAATATAGCTGCAAGCAGCAATCACCGGGGTCAAGCCAAAAAAGGCACAGCAGAAAGTAAAGTTGACTTCGGATGAGCAATTTAAAGCACCTAGGAAAATCTCTTGATTTCAGACAAAACAACATAATAGTTATCAGGAAAAAGCTGTGTTCTCATTTAGTGAAATCTCTCCCTCTTTTTCGACGAGCATTGATAACTAGAACACTGAAGTAAAAATGAGTGGTGCTTGCAGTGGCAATACTCAGCTCACAAAATGTTACAGTGGTGTTAATGAGTCAAAAGAGCCCACCCCCGTGTGTCTACGATGTTCTGACGCAGTGATATAGCTCTTGCAAAAACGGTTGATAAGGCATTCTCATTGGTTGCTAGAGAGTAAATTCACATCCACCAGTGATTATAGTCCAAGCCATGAAATGAAGATTCCATGATGATTCATGGTTTTAGATGTGTTTTTGCAGTAGTTTTAGGCAAAAATAGCTATTTTCTATCTCCAAACCACTAGGTGGCTCTATGACAGAATCGTGCATGCAACCTCGGGTCATATCTGCCTTACATCTAGCTAGTTTCATGACTATACACTTTAGTTCAGCAAAGAAATAGTTGTATGACCATAGGGCTTGCTTGATATGAAAGATTTTGTTCAATTATAGGGCCACCTAGTGGTTCAGGCATACCAATTTTTTTGTGTGGCCTCAGACTCTGCTCATACATCAGCGTATCAAATCTGGTGAAAAAATCTATTTTCGTTACGAAGTTACAACCATTTATGTGTAAAAACACAAATTTAGAAGGTAATTTTTTGTTTTTTGCAATTTTCGGCCATTTCTGATGAAAATTTTAATATAACGCCAATGGAACTTTTTGTTCAGAAGGTAATGCAATGTTCTTCCTATGGTGTTTTCGAGTCAATCGGAAAAACGCTCGCGGAGATATTCGCACGTGTTTTTTAAGTGCTGTTTTGCTACGCAGGGCTAACCGTAAGGCGTAATCTGGCATGTTTGGTATCGTTGGACTTGGCGACTACTCAGGACTCCTAAAAATTAAGCCCCATGATAATACATCGATCACAGCCAAAATTATAGGCATATAAAACATTGGTCTGGCCACTAGGTGGTGCTGTGACGAAACTGTGCATGCAACCTCAGTTCCTGACTGGCATCACAAGTACCAAGTGTCGTGTCAATAGGCCTAAGTTTGACGAAGATACAGCCTAAAATCTGTTTTTTTGTGCTCTATGAAACATTTGTCAAGGCGGTCGGTATACGACAACGGATTGGTGTATCGAAATTCTTTTGATAACTTTTTGCCAGGAGCGTCTCTAGATGATACATACCAATTTTCGTGGCAATCGGAAAAAAGCTCTGGGACGAGTTTGAAAAAGTAAGTTTTTCGAATAAATCAAAATGGCGAAAAAAATTTCATGACGGAAAATTACGTCATAGGGTCAAATCGAATTGTCTTGAGCCAAGGAATCAGAGGAAACAAGAATTTTGTTTCTAGGACTTATGGATCAAAAACATAAGTGCAACTTTGGACTGTTGGTGGTGCTAGCGGGTTAGACATAGAGACTCCAAACTTGCTGTGTGGACACATTGGAGTGTCCTTTATCAGTGTGCCAAATTTCATAACTTTCCTACGTACGGTTCTATGGGCTGCCATAGACCGCAATGGCGGAAGAAGAAGAAGAATAACTAATAATAATAATAATTGTTATTATAAGAAAACTAACGAATACAATAGGGGTCTTCGCCCCTTCGGGGCTTGACCCCTAATAATAATTGTTATTATTATAAGAAAACTAACGGATACAATAGGGGTCTTCGCCCCTTCGGGGCTTGACCCCTAAAAAGAAAACTAACAGATACAATAGGGGTCTTCGCCCATTCTGGGCTTGATCCCTAAAAAGAAAACTAACAGATACAATAGGGGTCTTCGCCCATTCTGGGCTTGACCCCTAATAATTGTTATTATTATAAGAAAACTAACGGATACAATAGGGGTCTTCGCCCCTTCGGGGCTTGACCCCTAATAAGAAAACTAACAAATACAATAGGGGTCTCCGCCCCTTCGGGGCTTGACCTCTAAAAAGAAAAAGAAAAGGGAATAATAATAATAAGAAAACTAACGGATACAATAGGGGTCTTCGCCCATTCTGGGCTTGACCCCTAAAAAGAAAACTAACAGATACAATAGGGGTCTTCGCCCATTCTGGGCTTGACCCCTAAAAAGAAAAAGAAAACTAACAGATACAATAGGGGTCTTCGCCCATTCTGGGCTTGACCCCTAATAATAAGAAAACTAACAAATACAATAGGGGTCTTCGGCCCTTCGGGGCTTGACCCCTAATAATAATAAGAAAACTAACAAATACAATAGGGGTCTTCGCCCCTTCGGGGCTTGACCCCTAATTAGAAGACAACGGAAATATTTGACATGGGAGTCCAGCAGACAGCCAGAGACACGACACACACGGAGCTGAAGCGCGTTTGACTGACGCGTACGGAAGATCAGGCACGTGCACTGGAGCTCGTGCACGCACACACAAACACGGAGCACAGGAAAATTACAACTGTTCAATTAAAATAAAAGAACTTTGTGGTAAACAATGTTTAGCGTGTCTGATTTCATTGGTTGTAATGAAATAAAACGATGTGCTGAGGACTTTAGGCGAACGTCCCCTAAATGTCCCAAAAGTCCACTGACCGTCCTGCAAACGTCCTTGTGAAAGTCCGGAGGACGTCTTCACGGACGTCCGCTCGACGTAACAGGGGACCCTAAACGATAACGTCCAGGGGACGTTCGCAGAGGACATTTAGGGGACGTCCAGGGGACCTTTTTTTGTTAGCTGGGTAAGCGGACCTGTAAACGTTTACATCAATAATAAAACGAATACACAACTAAGGAAATAAAAATCTTTCTGAGGGCCGAAATATGTTATGTTTGACAAAAGAACGCGGAGACTTCCGGCACTTAATTTGTTCGTGTGGACACACGAAAATTGACCTATGTTCCGCACACAAAAGACTGCATTCGGCGCACATGTGCACCTTGTCGAAAGCCATGTACCGAAACGGTCCGGTATGAAAACACGTACATTCCCCCCTAGTAAATACAGATTATGCACGGGAATATTGTCTTATTTCAAGTCGGGGTGGCTGTTGAGCAGGTCTGAAAGTGAGTAACTTCTGGTTCGCTGCTGTTTGGAGACACAAATGTTCACAAACTAAACAGACATCATTAGTCATCACAAATAGTATTTTGGGATGGGAGGCTTTCAAAGTAGCCGGGTTTAAACCGTGCTCAAGGCCAGGCAATGAATACTGATGGTAAAGCGAAGCTTTGAATTTAATTGCTTCAACAATGATTCACTGTTTCAAAGCACTAGAAAAGCCTAGATATGGCCTCATCTGCTGGTAAAAACGTAGTACACATTTTATTTAAACTTCACCAAGCAGAGGCAGGCTCTCTCTTGGGGGGCAAGAGAATAGAAAAAGGGAGCTGAGGAAGAATATAGGGCGTCCGGGCTTGTGCCGGTAGCGGAGGCAGCCTCACGCTACAGTTTTCAGTCAGGCCACAGTCGTAGGAAAGGATTATAAGGAGAAGCCTGTGCCACTAGCGGAGGCATGCTCACACTTGTCCTT
This sequence comes from Paramisgurnus dabryanus, assembly GCF_030506205.2. Classification (NCBI taxonomy): domain Eukaryota; kingdom Metazoa; phylum Chordata; class Actinopteri; order Cypriniformes; family Cobitidae; genus Paramisgurnus; species Paramisgurnus dabryanus. Next base: position 44,740,770 of record NC_133343.1, read on the forward strand.
GGCAAATAAAGGAAGAAGGGAGATGAGGAAGAAAATAGGGCGTCTGGGCTTGTGCCGGTGGTGGAGGCAGCCTCATTTTCAGTTGGGCCACGGACAGAGGACACGATTAGAATGAGATGGATCCTGAGTCTGAGCCACTAGCGGAGCCATGCTCACGCTGCGAGTTCGTCATGTGTTGCCGATGGCTGTTGCTGCATGGAGAGCAGTGTTGGGGAAAGCTACAACAAGAAGTTCGGCAGAGCGAAGAGGAGCGGCGGATTCCATGGCATGATCCTGCCGTGCTGGAGACTGTAAGATCTAGAGCAAGGGTCTAAGCATAGCACATTCTTTTAATAGTCTTAAATGTAATATTTATTTATTTATTACGTATTTTAGCTTGGATTGGTTTACATATGTTAACATTTTAAACAACACTAAAACATATCAACAAGTAAAACAACAAGTTTTTAGTAGACTATATCAAAAAGTAGCCCTCCAGATTGTTTTATTAATTGTGGTAGCCCTTGCTCACAAAAAGTTTGGAGACCCCTGGTCTAGAGCTTCTGAAGACGGTAGAGAATCCTTTGGTGAGTTTGACTGTTAGTATATATGGGCTTGCCTTCATGCTGATTGGGTAGATATGTTGATTACTGATTGTAGACAGCTGGTGATACTAGAGTATTATTGATTACTGATTGTAGACTTAAGTGGTTTATTTGACGTGTTCCTCCCAAACTAGGTTAATAAACATCATTTATAGTCATAGCGCCACCAGCTGGCAACAGGAAGTGACATGTTTTACACCGATTACACAATGTCTGATTTGTCCCAAACTTCTCATGATTCATAAGAGTCCTAACCAAAACACATCTACATGCCAAAATTAACTTATAGTGATAGTGCCACCTGCTGGCATTACAAACAGGCATGTTTTACATTAGCTTAAACACACAGGGGCAGTTTCCCAGACAGGGATTAGACTAGTCCTAGACTAAAATAAACGTAACAGCTGTCCAAACTGAAAATAACTTGCACTGACATATCTTAAAATACATCAGTGCCCTTTGTTTTGCCTCAAAATGCACACACGTAAAATTTTTAGTAAGGCATGTTTGTTAAAACTAGTTATATTTCCTAATTAAACTAAGGCCTAGTCCTGGTTTAAGCTAATCCCTGTAGGGGAAACCACCCCACAGTGTTCAATATGTGCTCTAATTAATGTTTAATAAGCCTCTAGGACTGAAGGCATTTATGTGCACTATTCAGTTTTAGTTACTGCATCACTTGCTGCCAAAAGGAGGTGTGGCACATTAAAATAACATTGCCATATTCCTCCTATATTCGCCACTTAAATACATATCATCCACTGTTCACTGCTTTCCTAAGGCCATCGGCTGGTGGTGACCATAGGTGCGAGGGCCTTTTCATCGCTGCATGCAGCGCTTATTGCATATATATTTGTAAATATTGATACACTGATCATGTAGTGAAATGTCTCTGTAAGGATTACTAGGGTGTGTATAGCTATCAGAATCTGCCATCCCTCTGTGTATTATAAGCTCACTTTTAGCTGTTTGCATCTAATTTGTGTTTTTAATTGCAGAAGTTTGATTAAGCCCAGCCTCAAGTGTTAAATGGCATGAGGCACAGCCATATGTTTTGCTAGTAATATGCAGATATCCATTCTCATCTTATTTTCTTGTTTCTTGCTCCCTATTGCCTGTAAAGTTGTTATGATTGCATCTGCCCTAACTTAACCAATGTTTCCTCCAGTTGTGTGCAATCTCGAGCTGTGACCTTTAATCTGACACTAACAGAATGCTCCCAACTATCATGGTTGTCAATTTGAAAATTGTAATCTCCTCTGAAATGTCTTTGCAAGTGAAGCTGGATTACTCCGAGGTGATTAATCATATTCAGGCGCATGAAAACAAAATTTGTTTACATCTTTAGGATTACGTGCAATGAGGGGAAAATAAGTAAAATTCTGCAAGGAGCTATGTAAACAAGGTAAAGCGTTTAGCTGCACAGGATGATCGTGGAGGCAGTAATGTTAAAGGAAAATAAAATGGTAAATGGCTCATTGAAGCTGCCTCAGGGTTTAAGACACGCTTTATTTCAAAAACCTGGGCAGTAAACGAGGTGAGCTTTCATTCTTTGACTCAAAATAAAAATTCACATTCGTGGTGGGCCCTCTTTTAATTTACAAAATCCAGCTCTGGTTATGTGTTTTCTTGTTGAAAAGAACAAATTCTTCTCAAAGAGAAGAAGGAAAAATTGGTTTCTTTTTCAATTACCCCATCTACTTCATCTTCCCAGTTCTGCTTCGCTCAGAGAGAGAGAGAGAGAGAGAGAGAGAGAGGGAGAGAGAGAGAGAGAGAGAGAGAGAGAGAGAGAGAGAGAGAGAGAGAGAGGAAAGCAGCTGGAGGGAGGCTTGCTTTTCACAGGCCCCCTTCCTCGCCAAATTGCTCAGACCTCCACTTTTATGCATGAAACACAGAAGTAGATTAAAAGCATTCAGTGGCCATTCAGACACTGAAGAAAAGAGATCCTCTGAGCTTTATTAGATATGAAGATCTACAATAAAAATCAATTTCTGGCCTCTTTATGCAGTTAAAATGACAAAGCTTCCATCCATTCATCCGGCATTGTGTGGCAGAAAGTAATTCTGCAGCAGTGGGCGAGACAAGAGCCCTGTATACTTTCTGACCCGATTGCAGATTCTAATATGATACAGACCTACAGAGATAATGGCAGGCACTTAATATCATCCGTGGATAGGAAGAAAAAGTTATCTGGTATCTTTTGGGGGGGTTAAACACTTTCATGGTCAGAATATTAAGTAGACAAAGACAAAGTTTTCTCTAAACGTGGTCCTGCTGTATCCTGACATACATCTGAATATAAAAATTTGCCATAAAGTCAGAAGACATACTGGATTGAGGGGGCTAATATTTGTGCTATTTGTGAATCTGTGGCATTAATTATATTAATTAGATTAAATGCTAAGAAGAAATGGAGCATATTTGCATGCTTTTGTCATTTATAGATACAGATATACTCATGAATATGAAAGGTTGTTTCTCTAAAATCTAAAAGGTCATCACACATTTAGTTCATAGGCTCGTTGAATGATCCCTCTGTAAGCAATGCAATCTCTCAAATCAAATGGATTTTACAGATATCTTAACACTATTTTGCAGTTAAATGCTGGCACAAACAATACAACCAGTATTTGGTATTTAGCAGAAGTTTTAGAGAGGTAGCAAAGCTGGCGTCAAAAAATGTTAACTCTTATGTGTTTGTTGGGTATGTTTTCATTGACTAGATGTTTTTTTTTATTTGGCCACAACTTTCTCTCTGTTTCAGCAAATTTAATTAATTTTGGTGACAAGTCTTATATTAAAGGGGACATTCCATGAAAATCAGACTTTTTCCATGTTTAAGTGCTATAATCGGGTCCCCAGTGCTTCTACCAACCCAGAAAACATGAAAAATAGCAACCCTGTAACTTTGTTTTGGTAAGGCTCTCACTGCAAGCATGTGAATATATAGGTCATTCGGATTTCGCTCCCCCCATGACGTAGGTAGGGGCTCTTATTATAATGATACCGCCCCTTCAACTGTGCTATCCAACCATAAACGGCCTCACGAGTGCGATAGACAGAGAGAAAGAATGACTGACAGCAGCACGACGCGTTTGTATTCCCTCAAACACAAACAGGAGCCTACAATCTTATAACTTGTAGTTTTAATAATCTTTCTAAAGATTGAGTTAACCTTCTAAAGGATTAACCTTACCGTAGTGCAAGAGAGAGAGCGAGTGAGTGAGAGAGAGAGAGCGAACGAACGAGAGAGAGAGAGAGCAACGCGACGGTTCCCTTTCAAGTATGTTGTTTAATATGTTTCTCTGAAGTTTATATAAATGAACACAAGGATTAATGCACTGCACGAGACAGAGTGAGGGAACAACGCGTATTCACTATCATACACAATAAGCATAAATATGTTGTTTAATGTTTCTCTGAAGTTTCAAATGAATACAAGGAGTTACAAGATAGAGAGTGAGAGACTGACAGAAACACGAATGTGTTCAATATGTGTACACAATAAACTTAAAGGGACCATTTAACATGTCCGCCCAAAAAAAAATCAATTCATACTCCACACGCCAAACAGACGGGGGCAGTATACCTCCAGAAAAGTGAGTTGGTCTATTTTAATTTAGCAGCTGCAAATTCAGTAGCATATATCAAGTTTGATTTACATTAGCAACTAAGTTATCATTAGTCACAAAAAAAACATTCGGTCTCATTAAAATTGCAATGTTTTCCGCTACGTTTCGTGCGTCCATTTGGTGTTCATTATAATCGAAGACATTTCAAGCTTCTTAGCTAATGTTACATTTTAGCATCAGCTTGGTAGATAACGGGTGAAAACCGGATCGGATCCGTGGGTAGAGCTAACTATTAAACGTTAACAGCTAAGGATGCGCAATAATTTGCATGTGATAGTCATTGCGCTTCTCGTCAGTGAAGCCGGTTTATTGATTAAAAGTTAATCGCCATCAGCTGCTTTCAGATGGAGCCACATTTACTGCACAAAGCCGTAGTTCATGTACAAGCTGAGCATAGGTTATGGCAATGCCTATTATAAGTGAACTTCTAGCGAAATACTAACAGCATCTTACTTACCAATCGAAAAGAAAAGTTGTCATTTCGGAGTCGAACCTCATTTCTTTCATGTCCATTAGTTGTCTCCAGCGATGAAAAGCAGTGCCAGTATTTACTCTGGTTCGGTTACTTTATTTATCATATTTTATTTGTGATTCCGAGCGCGTTGTTCCCTGCAGCAAATGTTTGTGGTAGTGGTAAATGTCTCTTGCTTTAGCCATTCTTCCGCTCTCTTCCCTGAACTGAAATACGTCCAAAACCCCTATTGCAAGGCAGGAAGGCATCAAGGCATGTCCGAATCCATGGCTGTCCGAATTGCATTTCTCTGAGCTGCATTCATAAATCTTAAATCAACAAGTCAGCTGCCTTACCGCTCGGACGCAGCGGTAGTAGTAGAGGGCTGTACTCCCACACATGCGACTTATTCGTGTATTGCAGTTTGGCTGGCGGTTATGTGCGTGGCCCGCATACCGCCTCCCATGGTCGAAACTGGTATTACAACACCAGTCGGGCTGTAGCTAGTAATTTAGCATGCTAATTCAGATTGATATTTCTGCAGCACTATACCTTGTCGTTTTTTTATGACATCTTTGCCCTTATTTCTTCTCATTCTTTTGATGCGTGTAACTAATTTTTAAAAATCTTTTACCTCAATTATTACAAATGGCACCTTTAAACATGTCATTTGATCTGTTTCTCTAAAGTTTAAGCATTAAACGTGTTGTTTTATTACAGATCATTTAAATGTGCTCACGTGGTTTGGTCAAAAAATAAACTTCTGAGTGTTTGTGGAAGTGGATTTAATTGTTACATGCTGAAAATCATTGTGCCTGTTTAAAACACTGGCAGCCTAAAAGACTTTATTTTTATTCCACAATGTTCCCCATCTGCTGATAAACATGTATTTAGTATGCATAAAACAGATGATTGACCTTTTAAACTTGTTCAAATATATATAACTTCTTTTGTGAGAATATCTCCCTGATGCTCTGTCATGTCTACAGCGTGAGCGCTTGAGACTCTGCCCACCTGAGCAGCCCGTTTGGATTTAAAGGGATACACACCAAGACGGTGCATTTTTGCTCAGACCCATAAAGTGCCTATTTTAACATGCCACAATAAATTACCTATATGGTATTTTGAGCTAACACTTCACATATGTACTCTGGGGAAATCAAATATTTATTTAATATCTTAAAAATGTCTTGTGGAGTGTCCCCTTTAATATACATTTTAAGAAAATGCTTTGAAATTTTTCAAAAATTCAACGATATACCGTTGGCAAATTTACTACCCTTATGTGTTGTTAGTGGATTAAAACATCTACTAAATTAATCAGCTCTAAAATTGTATCAGATGAATTTTCTTTTTAAAAAAAATTCATAAATCTGTTAATTAACCTTAGTACTGATCAAAACAACCAAATCTTCACAAAAATTCCATGATTTTAACTCTTTAATTGCCAAGTTCCTAAGTGGTGTCACTGATTTGGAGAAAAACACACACAAAATGATCGATTTTCAATAATAAAATTGATTGTACTTATTTCACAGTCTTGGACATGTAAAAGATTGGTAAAAACATTGATGCATTTTTAGTTTTTGTATAGCATCAGTTTTTATTTTTTTCTCCCTTATTTATTGTTAATAGTGGCTGTTTTTGCCCAACTGACTTCCATTATAACCACATTTTTTGATTGCAGAGCCATGACACCTTATTATCATGCAATCTTGAATGAATGTAGTTTTTCCTTGTCCCCACAAAACATGGAAACCCGAATGTGTGTGTGCGTGTGTGCATGAAAAAAGATTTTCTGTAAAAATCTTCTCTGCATAAGATTTATGAACATCATTGATTATGAACACAAAAACAACTTCAAATAAATTAAACAATGAGCCAAGAGTAGAGGATGGATGTAGAACTAAACAATCAAACTAACTTTTAGTGTGTATGTGTGCACGTGTGTGTGTTTAGTCTTTCCAGCAGGACTTGCAGCATATCAATTGGTACTCTCCTCAAGTGTGTCCACCACAACAGATGCAAGCAGGGACGTGCACAGGGGGTTGCTCAGGTTGCCCGGACAACTGCCCATATGCCCTTCTCGTCAAATCATACTTTTACTTCGTTACACTGGGAGGCGTTCCTTCGTTCCTGTATTTTAATTAATTAAGAAATTTGTATTTTATTTTTAAATTGCTGTCTCGTGTTTCTGGGACATTTGCGAATTAATGACCCGTTTGAGTCGATTCCTTACTTAGTATTGCAAATAAATGAGTCTTTTGAGTCGTTTCTTTAAAAAGCAAATGGGCCAAACGTTTTGAATTGGTTCTCGAATCAGTTTGATTGAATTGTTCAAATCGCTGCAAAAACTGAATCGTCTGATGCGGTTTTACTTGTAGCCTATGTAGAAACATGGAGAACATAAAAAATGTTGGATGACGTGAATACTTATTTACTAATCTTTTAACTAAAAGCAAAACTTCACACATGTACCCGCCACCTTTGGAGAAACCTATCAGTGACTTGATAGGATATTGATAGGAATATTGATTTAGGGATTTTCGTGACTCAAGTAATGTTTTTCTGTGTTATTATTAGTAGTAGTTAAGGTGATTAAGTGCTGTATTTCAGTGTTTTACTTCTTTGTGTGTATATATTTTAATAAAGACCCTGTTATTCTCAGTCCTTCATATAGCCGGTGAGTTTTTTTTTTTTTTTGGAGGGTGCCCTTTATTAGGTCAGAGCAACTGCCCCTCAAGATTCTTGTGCACGTCCCTGGATGCAAGTGCTGACTCTTCTTCTTTTTTGTTCTGTGCACCAATTGCATATGTTCCTCTCTGCACTCCTGAGCTGCTGGTGCCTGCTGGTGTCTGTGGATTTGTGTCTAGAAGGACAGCTACAGGTTGAATCTCTCACCAGTGCAGTAGCAACTGGTAAAAAGCTGTTTAGGAGAAGGCTTTTCTTAGAAGACCTGGGAAAATCTCTGGCCTCTGCAGCAATATTGAGGAGAGAGCATCTCCCTCACACACCAGTTGCTACTGCACTGGTGAGAGAGATTCATTCTCATGCAGCTGTCCCTCCAGACAAACTTGCAGAGAGCACCAGGTGAAATGCTGCAAGCCACACACACACACACACACTCACACACACACACACACACACACACACACACACACGCACACACACACACACACGCACATTCTGGTTTCCATGTGTTGTGGGGACATTTCATAGACGTAATGCATTTTATACCATACAAACTGTATATTCTATTTCCCTTACCTACCCCATTCTCTAACCCCAACCATCACAGAAACCCTTCTACTACTTTACATTTTCAAGAAACATCATTCTGTTTGATTTATAAGCTTGTTTTCTCATGGGGACCTTAAAATGTCCCCACAAGGTCACAAAAATACTGGTACTCCTATCTTTGTGCGGACAATTGGTCACCACAACGTGATAATTACCAGGTACACACGCACATACACATACAATTTTCAGTACACACATACAAACCACACTCTGACATCCATACCAAGACACCCACACAATTATAGCTTCATAATATATCTAATTGGCTCTATAATATGCATAAGCAGAAAACAACAATAAAGCGATAATTTGCTTTATATGCCAAACCTAAAAAAATGGCACCATCTGGTAAAAAATAGTAAAAATTTACATTTTGAAGCCTTGCCAACAGAATGAAAGCCTGTTAACAATCATTTTATAGTTGAATGGCACCGGCATTAAAAATTGCAGTTTTAATGGGTTTAAATGGGGACATTTTTGTCCAAAAGGTCCTGAGAGGAAGTATTTTGTGTACCTAGTAGAAAATAGATTTTTTAAAGGAAATGAATGTGAAATATTAAAATTCCAATAGAAATGCACACCTGTGGCAAATTTTATGCAGTTAGCATTAACGCAGGCAAAGTTATCAAAAAAACAAAACTGAAAAGGACAAAAATGTCCTCAAGGATGCACAAGGGTTAAGTCAATGGAAATTTTGGGGTGTTTAAGCGCCCCGTTTAGGAATTCGGAAGGTCCCATCAGTTAGAAAAGATATAGCACACCTCGTCAGATCAGACCGAAGGTCTGTCCAAAGTTTGGTGGCTGTAGCTTGAAAGCTCTAGGACGAGTTAGAGTTAGAAATTTTAGTAAAAAAAAAGAAGATGGAATAATAACTAGATGAGGTTAAAGTTTGTGAACAAACTATATGTTGGCTTGAGAAAGCCTAGTCAGTAGAGTAATAGATGGAGCTGCAGTTGAGTTAGTTGGGGCAGAATTGGGCAGTTGGGGCATTTGGGGCAGAATTGGGCAGTTGGGGCATTTGGGGCAGAATGGGGCAGATGAGGCATTTGGGGCAGAATTGGGCAGTTGGGGCAGATGAGGCATTTGGGGCAGAATGGGGCAGATTGGGCATTTAGGCGAGTTAGGGCATTTGGGGCAGAATTGGGCAGATGGGGCATTTAGGGCAGTTGTGTGTGGTTGTGTGTCTGTGTGTGGTTGTGTGTCTGTGCATGTCTGTGTTTTCGTGACAGTATGTTATATATAATTTTGCGTTTGTGTGTGTAATTGTGTGTCTGTGTGTAGTTGTGTGGTTGTGTCTGTGTGTGATTGTGTGTGTGCATGTCTGTGTTTTTGTGAAAGTATGTTATATATAATTTTGTGTTTGTGTGTGTAATTGTGTGTCTTTGTGTAGTTGTCTGTCTGTGTGTAGTTGTGTTTGGTTGTGTGTCTGTGTGTGATTGTGTGTGTGTGTGTGTGTGTGTGTGTGTGTGTGTGTGTGTGTGTGTGTGTGTGTGTGTGTGTGTGTGTGTGTGTGTGTGTGTGTGTGTGTGTGTGTGTGTGTGTGTGTGTGTGTGTGTGTGTGTGTGTGTATGTGTGTGTGTGTGTATGTGTGTGTGCATGTTTGTGTTTTTGTGACAGTATGTTATATATAATTTTGTGTTTGTGTGTGTAATTGTATCTGTGTGTAGTTGTGTGTCTGTGTGTAGTTGTGTGGTTGTGTGTATTGTGTGTAGTTGTGTGTGTGTTTGTGCTATTGAGTGAGTTTTGTGAGACAGAGATAGACTGAGAGAGGTTGAGAGATGATGTAATGTATTTGTATGAATGAGAGTTGACAGTTAGAATTTGAAAATAAACACTCAGCCTAAACATTCTATGAATGTAAGTCTATGGGACTTTTTTGGGATGTTTGATCGGACAGTTTAGGAGAACCGTAAGTCTGATCCCTTAGAAAAGATATAGCAACTCAAGTCAGATCAGACTGAAGGTCTGTGCAAAGTTTGGTGGCTGTAGCTTGAAAGCTCTAGGAGGAGTTAGAGTTAGAAATTTTTAGGTCAGAAGAAAAAGAAGAATAAAAATAAAAACTAGATGGGTACATTTCCTGAAGAAAATGTGAAGTGGTGCTTGCCATGGCAAATTTCGGGGGGAGGGGCAATATATGAATATACTCTAAGCCACAAGTAAAACGATCCAACCGCCATGTCTTTACGATGTTCTGATGCGGAGATATAAGGCTTTGTTTATTCGGTTGCTAGGGTACTGTATTTGTTTACTATGGAGAAAATTTGGCATCCACTGGTGATTACCCTCCGAGTCACGAGTCAAACGGTCCAACCCCCATGTCTCTATGATGTTCTGAGGCGGAGTTATAAGGCTTTGTTTACTCTGTTGCTAGGGTACTGTATTTGGTTGCTATGGAAAAAAATGGCATCCACTAGTGATTTCCCTCCGAGTCACGAGTCAAACGGTCCAACCCCCATGTCTCTATGATGTTCTGAGGCGGAGTTATAAGGCTTTGTTTACTCTGTTGCTAGGGTCCTGCATTTGGTTGCTAGGGGGAAAAATGGCATCCACTAGTGATTACCCTCCGAGTCACGAGTCAAACGGTCCAAACCCCATGTCTCTACGATGTTCTGATGCGGAGATGTAAGGCTTTGTTTATTCCGTTGCTAGGGTACTAAGTTTGGTTGCTAGGGAGAAAATTGGCATCCCATAGTGATTACACTCTGAGTCACGAGTCAAACGGTCCAACACCCGTGTTTCTACAATGTTCTGATGCGGAGATATAAGGCTTTGTTTACTCTGTTGCTAGGGTACTGTATTTGGTTGCTAGGGAAAAAATTTGGCATCCCATAGTGATTACACTCTGAGTCACGAGTCAAACGGTCCAACCCACGTGTCTCTACGATGTTCTGATGCCGAGATATAAGGCATTGTTTACTCTGTTGCTAGAGTACTGTATTTGGTTGCTAGGGAAAAAATTGGCATCCCATAGTGATTACACTCTGAGTCACGAGTCAAACGGTCCAACCCCCGTGTCTCTACGATGTTCTGATGCGAAGATATAAGGCTTTGTTTACTCTGTTGCTAGGGTACTGTATTTGGTTGCTAGGGAAAAAATTGGCATCCCATAATGATTACACTCCGAGTCACAAGTAAACCGGTCCAACCCCCATGTCTCCATGATGTTCTGATGCAGAGATATAACTGTTTGAATTTTATGTTGCTAGGGTGCTCAAAAGTGGTTGCTAGGGGCGTGGCTTAAAAGCTTTGGGAATATCCTGATAGACTGATTGGATGTCTGAGTAAAATGAGCCCACCCCCTTGTCTTTACGACATTGTAAATCAAAGATATCCCATCTGGAACTTTTTTATTCCCTTATATGGGCATGTTTCCTGCTCCATTATAAGTCAATGGGAAATTTCGGATGCCTCTTACATCCCAGTGGTACAACTTACACCCCAATGTCATGTATGTTCTTACAGAGTCTACCACCCTCTTTAAATAATGTAACCCACATGTTTCTACAAAATCCTCGCTCGTACCTATGACCCGTAAAAGTTTTTGCAATGTTAAGTCTATGGGATTTTCCCCCATTGACTTTTCATTGGGGCACTTTTGGGCGCCTCTTACACCCCAGGGGTACAACTTACACCACATTGTGATATATGTTCTTACAGAGTCTACCACCCTCTCCAAATGTTGTAACCTACATGTTTCTACAAAATCCTCGAGTGGAGATATGACTCGTCAAAGTTGGGCTCAATGTTAAGTCAATGGGATTTTTCGGGTGGTTTTTCGCCCCCCTTTCAAAAGTCCTGCACCCGATCGCTTATAAAAGTCATAGCAGTCGTGTCCTTAATAAGCCCGTTGATTTGAGCCCTCTTTCATGGGCCTACGACAAACCGTGCGGGACGAGTTAGGTGCCGAAAAAACGTGCAGATGTAAGAATAAAATATAACTAGAAATGCAATTCCCAAGGAATTACCAGTGCATGAAAATGCAAAAAAGTTGATTGACAGAAATGTAAAAGAAACTTAGTCTAGTAGTTTACCTGGCTGTTGACATGTTTTAGTGTGAAGCTAGCATGATTTAAAAAAGTTATCATGATGAAATATGAAGCTAGCATGAGTTAACATGATTTACCATGAAGTTAACATGATTTATCATGAAGCTAGCATGATTTATCATGAAGCTAACATGATTTAGCATGAAGCTAACATGATTTAACATGAAGATAACATGACGTTAACATGATTTAGCATGATTTAGCATGAAGCTAACATGAAGCTAGCATGATTTAACATGAAGCTAGCATGATGTTAACATGATTAGCATGAAGCTAACATGATTTAACATGAAGCTAACATGACGTTAACATGATTTAGCATGATTAGCATGAAGCTAGCATGATGTTAACATGATTAGCATGAAGCTAGCATGATGCTAGCATGATTAGCATGAAGCTAGCATGATGCTAGTATGATTAGCATGAAGCTAGCATGAAGCTAGCATGATTAGCATGATTAGCATGATGGTAGCATGATTAGCATGAAGCTAGCATGATTAGCATGAAGCTAGCATGATGCTAGCATGATTAGCATGAAGCTAGCATGAAGCTAGCATGATTAGCATGAAGCTAGCATGAAGCTAGCATGATTAGCATGAAGCTAGCATGATTAGCATGAAGCTAGCATGATGCTAGCATGATTAGCATGAAGCTAGCATGATGCTAGCATGATTAGCATGAAGCTAGCATGATTTTAGCATGATTAGCATGAAGCTAACATGAAGCTAGCATGATTAGCATGAAGCTAGCATGATGCTAGCTAACATGATTCTAGCATGATTAACACGAAGGTAGCATGAAGCTAGCATGATTAGCACGAAGCTAGTATGATTAGCATGAAGCTAGCAAGATGCTAGCATGATTAGCACAAAGCTAGCATAAAGCTAGCATGATTAGCACGAAGCTAGCATGAAGTTAGCATGATTAGCACAAAGCTAGCATGATGTTAGCATGATTAGCACGAAGCTAGCATGATGTTAGCATGATTAGCACGAAGCTAACATGATGCTAGCATGATAAGCACGAAGCTAGCATGATGCTAGCATGATAAGCACGAAGCTAGCATGATGCTAGCATGATTAGCACGAAGCTAGCATGATGCTAGCATGATTAGCACGAAGCTAGCATGATGATAGCATGATTAGCACGAAGCTAGCATGATGCTAGCATGATTAGCATGAAGCTAGTATGATTAACATGATGTTAGCATGATTAGCATGAAGTTAGCATGATGTTAGCATGATTAGCATGAAGCTAGCATGATGTTAGCATGAAGCTAGCATGATGTTAGTATGATTAGCATGAAGCTAGCATAATTTGCATGAAGCTAGCATGATGTTAGCATGATTACCATGAAGTTAGCATGAATTTAGCATGAAATTAACATGATGCTAGCATGATTAAGATGATGCTAGCATGGTTAGCATGAAGCTAGCATGATTTAGCATGAAGCTAACAAGATTTAACATGAAGTTAGCATGATTTAGCATCAAGTTAGCAAGATTTATTATGAAATTAGCATAAAGCTAGCATGAAACTAGCATGAAGCTAGTATGACTTAGCATGAAGCTAGCATGAAGCTAATATTACCCAAAGACCCAACCCCCATGTCTCTATGATGTTCGGATCCAGAGATATAAGGCTTTGTTTATTATGTTGCTAGGCTGCTCATATTTGGTTGCTAGGGGCGTGGCTTAATACCTCAATAAGGATGGTGAGAGACAGATTGGATGCCTGAGTAAAATGAGCCCACCCCCATGTCTCTGTGACACTGTGCTGCAAAGATATCCATCTGGGCATTTTATAATGGCAGTCTATGGGAAATGTTGCTAGGGTGCCCAAAATGGTTGCTAGGGGCGTGGCTTAATAGCTCAATAAGGATCCTAAGGGACTGATTGGATGCCTGAGTAAAATGAGCCCACCCCCACGTCTCTACGACACTGCGCTGCAAAGATATCCCATCTGGGACGTTTTTATTTCCTTATATGGGCATGATTCCTGCCCCATTATAAGTCTATGGGGAAATTTGGGGGCCTCTTACACCCCAGGGGTACAACTTACACCCCATTGTGAGGTATGTTCTTACAGAGCCTGCCAGCCTCTTCAAATGTGGCAAGTCACAAGTTTCTGTGAAATTCTAGGTCTGAGCTACGACTCGTCAAAGTTTGTCTCCATGTTAAGTCAATGGGATTTTTCGGCTGCATTTTCGCCCCTGGGGCGAAGACCGTACCCCCGATCGCTTATAAAAGTCATAGCACACTATTCCCGAATAGTCCGCACGTTTGAGAGTTTGAATGAAGTTTCTAAGTTAAGCGGTTCGAGCCGTATTAATTGCGGAAATTTGGTTGGAAGAATAATAATAATAAAAAGCCCAGTAAGAACAGTACAGCGCATTTTCAATGCACTGTAATAATAATAACTAGATGGGTACATTTCCTGAAGAAAATGTGAAGTGGTGCTAGCTGTGGCAAAATTCGGCTGACAATATATGATTATACACCAAACCACAAGTAAAACGGTTTAACCCCCGTGTCTCTACGATGTTCTGATGCGGAGATATAAGGCCTTGTTTACTCTGTTGCTAGGGTACTGTATTTGGTTGCTATGGAAAAATTGCCATTCACTAGTCATTACACTCTGACTCCCGAGTAAAACTGTCCAACCCGCGTGTCTCTACGATGTTCTGATGTGGAGATATAAGGCTTTGTTTTTTCGGTTGCTAGGGCACTGGATTTGGTTGCTAGGGGAAAAATTGGCATCCATTAGTGATTACATGCCGAGTCACGAGTCATACGGTCCAACCCCTGTGTCTCTACGATGTTCTGATGCGGAGATATAAGGCTTTGTTTGCTCTGTTGCTAGGGTACTGCATTTGGTTGCTAGGGAAAAAATTGGCATCCCATAGTGATTACACTCTGAGTCACAAGTCAAACGGTCCAACCCCTGTGTCTCTACGATGTTCTGATGCGGAGATATAAGAGTTTGTTTACTCTGTTGCTAGGGTACTGTATTTGGTTGCTAGGGAAAAAATTGGCATCCACTAGTGATTACATGCCGAGTCACGAGTAAAACGGTCCAACCCCCGTTTCTCTACGATGTTCTTATGCGGAGATATAAGGCTTTGTTTACACTGTTGCTAGGGTACTGTATTTGGTTGCTAGGGAAAAAATTGGCATCCATTAGTGATTACCCTCCGAGTCACGAGTCAAACGGTCCAACCCCCGTGTCTCTACGATGTTCTGATGCGGAGTTATAAGGCTTTGTTTACTCTGTTGCTAGGGTACTGTATTTGGTTGCTAGGGAAAAAATGGCATCCACTAGTGATTACCCTCCGAGCCACGAGTCAAACGGTCCAACCCTGTGTCTCTACGATGTTCTGATGCGGAGATATAAGGCTTTGTTTACTCTGTTGCCAGGGTACTGTATTTGGTTGCTAGGGACAAAAATGGCATCCACTAGTGATTACCCTCCGAGTCATGAGTCAAACGGTCCAAACCCTGTGTCTCTACGATGTTCTGATGCGGAGATATAAGGCTTTGTTTACTCTGTTGCTAGGGTCCTGCATTTGGTTGCTAAGGAAAAAAATGGCATCCACTAGTGATTACCCTCCGAGTCACACTGTCCAAACCCTGTGTCTCTTCGATGTTCTGATGCGGAGATTTAAGGCTTTGTTTACTCTGTTGCTAGGGTCCTGCATTTGGTTGCTAGGGGAAAAAATTGGCACCCACTAGTGATTACATGCCGAGTCACAAGTAAAATGGTCCAACCCCCGTGTCTCTACGATGTTCTGATGCGGAGATATAAGGCTTTGTTTACTCTGTTGCTAGGGCACTGTATTTGGTTGCTAGGGGAAAAAATGGCATCCACTAGTGATTACCCTCAGAGTCACGAGTCAAACGGTCCAAACCCCGTGTCTCTACGATGTTCTGATACGGAGATATAAGGCTTTGTTTACTCTGTTGCTAGGGTCCTGCATTTGGTTGCTAGGTAAAAAATTGGCACACACTAGTGATTACCTCCGAGTCACGAGTCAAACGGTCAAACCCCCATGTCTCTACAATGTTCTGATGCGGAGATATAAGGCTTTGTTTACTCTGTTGCCAGGGAACTGTATTTGGTTGCTAGGGAAAAAAATGGCATCCACTAGTGATTACCCTCCGAGTCATGAATCAAACGGTTCAAACCCCGTGTCTCTACTATGTTCTGATGCGGAGATATAAGGCTTTGTTTACTCTGTTGCTAGGGTACTGTATTTGGTTGCTAGGGAAAAAATTGGCATCCCATAGTGATTACACTCTGAGTCACGAGTCAAACGGTCCAACCCCCGTGTCTCCATGATGTTCTGATGCGGAGATATAAGGCTTTGTTTACTCTGTTGCTAGGGTACTATATTTGGTTGCTAGGGGAAAAAATGGCATCTACTAGTGATTACACTCTGAGTCACAAGTCAAACGGTCCAACCCCCATGTCTCTACGATGTTCTGATGCGGAGATATAAGGTTTTGTTTACTCTGTTGCTAGGGTACTGTATTTGGTTGCTAGGGAAAAAATTGGCATCCCATAATGATTACACTCTGAGTCACGAGTCAAACGGTCCAACCCCCGTGTCTCTACGATGTTCTGATGCGGAGATATAAGGCTTTGTTTACTCTGTTGCTAGGGTACTGTATTTGGTTGCTAGGGAAAAATTGGCATCCCATAAGGATTACACTCCGAGTCACGAGTCAAACGGTCCAACACCTGTGTCTCTACGATGTTCTGATGCCGAGATATAAGGCTTTGTTTACTCTGTTGCTAGGGTACTGTATTTGGTTGCTAGGGAAAAAATTGGCATCCCATAATGATTACACTCCGAGTCACGAATCAAACGGTCCAACACCTGTGTCTCTACGATGTTCTGATGCCGAGATATAAGGCTTTGTTTACTCTGTTGCTAGGGTACTGTATTTGGTTGCTAGGGAAAAAATTGGCATCCCATAATGATTACACTCTGAGTCACGAGTCAAACGGTCCAACCCCCGTGTCTCTACGATGTTCTGATGCGGAGATATAAGGCTTTGTTTACTCTGTTGCTAGGGTACTGTATTTGGTTGCTAGGGAAAAAATTGGCATCCCATAATGATTACACTCTGAGTCACGAGTCAAACGGTCCAACCCCCGTGTCTCTACGATGTTCTGATGCGGAGATATAAGGCTTTGTTTACTCTGTTGCTAGGGTACTGTATTTGGTTGCTAGGGAAAAAAATTGGCATCCCATAATATTACACTCTGAGTCACGAGTCAAACGGTCCAACCCCCGTGTCTCTACGATGTTCTGATGCCGAGATATAAGGCTTTGTTTACTCTGTTGCTAGAGTACTGTATTTGGTTGCTAGGGAAAAAATTGGCATCCCATAATGATTACACTCTGAGTCACGAGTCAAACGGTCCAACCCCCGTGTCTCTACGATGTTCTGATGCCGAGATATAACTGTTTGAATTTTAAGTTGCTAGGGTGCTCAAAAGTGGTTGCTAGGGGCGTGGCTTAATACCTATGTAAGGATCCTGAGAGACTGATTGGGTGCCTGAGTAAAATGAGCCCACCCCCATGTCTCTGTGACAGTGTGATGCAAAGATATCCATCTGGGCATTTTATAATGGCAGTCTATGGGAGATGTTGCTAGGGTGCCCAAAATTGTTGCTAGGGGCGTGGCTTAATAGCTCTGGGATGATCCTGAGAGACTGATTGGATGCCTGAGTGAAATGAGCCCACCCACTTATCTCTATGACACTGTAAAGCAAAGATATCCCATCTGGAACTGTTTTATTCCCTTATATGGGCATGTTTCCTGCCCCATTATAAGTCAATGGGAATTTTTGGGTGCCTCTTACACCCCAGGGGTACAACTTACACCCCATTGTGATCCATGTTCTTACAGAGCCTACCACCCTCTTCAAATGTTGTAACCCACATGTTTCTATAAAATCCTCTAGCGGAGCTATGACCTGTCAAAGTTGGGCACAATGTTAAGTCAATGGGATTTTTCGGGTGGTTTTTTGCCCCCCTTTCAGAAATCCTGCACCCGATCCCTTATAAAAGTCATAGCACACCTCTCCTCAATAATCCGGTCGATTTGAGCCCTCTTTCGTGGGACTACGTTAAACCGTGCGGGACGAGTTACGCGCCGAAAAAGTGTCCAGAAAAAGAAGAAGAATAACTAGATAGGTACATTTCCTGAAGAAAATGTGAGTGGTGCTTGCCGTGGCAAATTTCGGGGGACAATATATGATTATACTCCAAGCCAAAAGTAAAACAATTCAACCCACATGTCTCTACGATATTCTGATGCGAAGATATAAGGCTTTGTTTATTCGGTTGCTAGGGTACTGTATTTGGTTGCTAGGGAGAAAATTGGCATCCACTAGTGATTACACTCCGAGTCACGAGTCAAACGGTCAAACCCCCGTGTCTCTACGATGTTCTGATGCGGAGATATAAGGCTTTGTTTACTCTGTTGCTAGGGTACTGTATTTGGTTGCTAGGGAAAAAATTGGCATCCACTAGTGATTACACTCCGAGATACGAGTCAAAAGGTCCAACCCCCGTGTCTCTGCGATGTTCTGATGTGGAGATAAAAGGCTTTGTTTACTCTGTTGCTAGGGTAATGTATTTGGTTGCTAGGGAGAAAATTGGCATCCACTAGTGATTACACTCCGAGTCACGAGTCAAACGGTCCAAACCCCGTGTCTCTACGATGTTCTGATGCGGAGATATAAGGGCTTGTTTACTCTGTTGCTAGGGTACTGTATTTGGTTGCTAGGGAAAAAATGGCATCCACTAGTGATTAACCTCCGAGTCATGAGTCAAACGGTCCAACCCCCGTGTCTCTACGATGTTCTGATGCGGAGATATAAGGCTTTGTTTACTCTGTTGCTAGGGTACTGTATTTGGTTGCTAAGGAAAAAAATGGCATCCACTAGTGATTACCCTCCGAGTCACGACTCAAACGATCCAACCCCCGTGTCTCTACGATGTTCTGATGCGGAGATATAAGGCTTTGTTTACTCTGTTGCTAGGGTACTGTATTTGGTTGCTAGGGAAAAAATGGCATCCACTAGTGATTACTCTCCGAGTCACGAGTCAAACGGTCCAAACCCCGTGTCTCTACGATGTTCTGATGCGGAGATATAAGGCTTTGTTTACTCTGTTGCTAGGGTACTGTATTTGGTTGCTAGGGGAAAAAATGGCATCCACTAGTGATTACCCTCCGAGTCACGAGTCAAACGGTCCAACCCCCGTGTCTCTACGATGTTCTGATGCGGAGATATAAGGCTTTGTTTACTCTGTTGCTAGGGTACTGTATTTGGTTGCTAGGGAAAAAAATGGCATCCACTAGTGATTACCCTCCGAGTCACGAGTCAAACGGTCCAACCCCCGTGTCTCTACGATGTTCTGCTGCGGAGATATAAGGCTTTGTTTACTCTGTTGCTAGGGTACTGTATTTGGTTGCTAGGGAAAAAAATTGCATCCACTAGTGATTACCCTCCGAGTCACGAGTCAAACGGTCCAAACCCCGTGTCTCTACGATGTTCTGATGCGGAGATATAAGGCTTTGTTTACTCTGTTGCTAGGGTACTGTATTTGGTTGCTAGGGGAAAAAATGGCATCCACTAGTGATTACCCTCCGAGTCACGAGTCAAACGGTCCAACCCCCGTGTCTCTACGATGTTCTGATGCGGAGATATAAGGCTTTGTTTACTCTGTTGCTAGGGTACTGTATTTGGTTGCTAGGGAAAAAAATGGCATCCACTAGTGATTACCCTCCGAGTCACGAGTCAAACGGTCCAACCCCCGTGTCTCTACGATGTTCTGATGCGGAGATATAAGGCTTTGTTTACTCTGTTGCTAGGGTACTGTATTTGGTTGCTAGGGAAAAAAATTGCATCCACTAGTGATTACCCTCCGAGTCACGAGTCAAACGGTCCAACCCCCGTGTCTCTACGATGTTCTGATGCGGAGATATAAGGCTTTGTTTACTCTGTTGCTAGGGTACTGTATTTGGTTGCTAGGGGAAAAAATGGCATCCACTAGTGATTACCCTCCGAGTCACGAGTCAAACGGTCCAAACCCCATGTCTCTACGATGTTCTGATGCGGAGATATAAGGCTTTGTTTACTCTGTTGCTAGGGTACTGTATTTGGTTGCTAGGGAAAAAAATGGCATCCCATAATGATTACACTCTGAGTCACGAGTCAAACGGTCCAACCCCCGTGTCTCTACGATGTTCTGATGCGGAGATATAAGGCTTTGTTTACTCTGTTGCTAGGGTACTGTATTTGGTTGCTAGGGAAAAAATTGGCATCCCATAATGATTACACTCTGAGTCACTAGTCAAACGGTCCAACCCCCGTGTCTCTACGATGTTCTGATGCGGAGATATAAGGCTTTGTTTACTCTGTTGCTAGGGTACTGTATTTGGTTGCTAGGGAAAAAATTGGCATCCCATAATGATTACACTCTGAGTCACTAGTCAAACGGTCCAACCCCCGTGTCTCTACGATGTTCTGGTGCGGAGATATAAGGCTTTGTTTACTCTGTTGCTAGGGTACTGTATTTGGTTGCTAGGGAAAAAAATGGCATCCCATAATGATTACACTCCGAGTCACAAGTCAAAAGGTCCAACCCCCGTGTCTCTACGATGTTCTGGTGCGGAGATATAAGGCTTTGTTTACTCTGTTGCTAGGGTACTGTATTTGGTTGCTAGGGAAAAAATTGGCATCCCATAATGATTACACTCTGAGTCATGAGTAAAACGGTCCAACCCCCGTGTCTCTACGACATTGTAAAGCGAAGATATCCCATCTGGAACTTTTTTATTCCCTTATATGGGCATGTTTCCTGCCCCATTATAAGTCAATGGGAATTTTCGGGTGTCGCTTACACCCCAGGGGTACAACTTACACCCCATTGTGATCCATGTTCTTACAGAGTCTACCACCCTCTTCAAATGTTGTAACCCACATGTTTCTACAAAATCCTTGAGCGGAGCTATGACCCATCAAAGTTGGGCGTAATGTTAAGTCAATGGGATTTTTTGGGTGGTTTTTCGCCCCCCTTTCGAAAACCTTGCACCCGATCGCTTATAAAAGTCATAGCAGACGTGTCCTCAATTAGCCGGTCGTTTTGAGCACTGTTTCATTGGTCTACGACAAACCGTGCGGGACGAGTTACGCGCCGAAAAAGTGTCCAGATATAAGAATAATAAATAAATAAATAATAAGTATGAGCAATAATAATAGTGATGCCTTGCATAAATGCAAGCACCACTAACTAGATAGGTACATTTCCTGAAGTAAATGTGAAGTGGTGCTTGCCGTGGCAAATTTCTGGGGATCATGTATGTTTATACTCCAAGCCAAAAGTAAAACAATCCAACTCCCGTGTCTCTACAATGTTCTGATGCGGAGATATAAGGCTGTGTTTATCCGGTTGCTAGGGTACTGTATTTTGTTGATAGGGATAAAATTTGCACCTACTAGTGATTACACTCCGAGTCACAAGTCAAACGGTCCAACCCCCGTGTCTCTACCATGTTCTGATGCGTAGATATAAGTCTTTGTTTACTCTGTTGCTAGGGTACTGTATGTGGTTGCTAGGGGGAAAATTGGCATCCACTGGTAATTACACTCCAAGTCACAAGTTAAACGGTCCAACCCTCATGTCTTTACGATGTTCTGATGCGGAGATATAACGCTTTGTTTACTCTGTTGCTAGGGTACTGTATTTGGTTGCTAGGGGAAAAATGGCATCCACTGGTGATTACATGCTGAGTCACGAGTAAAATGGTCCAACTCCCGTGTCTCTACGATGTTCTGATGCGGAGATATAAGGCTTTGTTTACTCTGTTGCTAAGGTACTGTATTTGGTTGCTAGGGAAAAAATGGCATCCACTAGTGATTACCCTAAGAGTCACGAGTCAAACGGTCCAAACCCCGTGTCTCTACGATGTTCTGATGCGGAGATATAAGGCTTTGTTTACTCTGTTGCTAGGGTACTGTATTTGGTTGCTAGGGGAAAAAATGGCATCCACTAGTGATTACCCTCCGAGTCACGAGTCAAACGGTCCAACCCCCGTGTCTCTACGATGTTCTGATGCGGAGATATAAGGCTTTGTTTACTCTGTTGCTAGGGTACTGTATTTGGTTGCTAGTGAAAAAAATTGCATCCACTAGTGATTACCCTCCGAGTCATGAGTCAAACGATCCAACCCCCGTGTCTCTACGATGTTCTGATGCGGAGATATAAGGCTTTGTTTACTCTGTTGCTAGGGTACTGTATTTGGTTGCTAGGGAAAAAAATGGCATCCACTAGTGATTACCCTCCGAGTCACGAGTCAAACGGTCCAAACCCCATGTCTCTACGATGTTCTGATGCGGAGATATAAGGCTTTGTTTACTCTGTTGCTAGGGTACTGTATTTGGTTGCTAGGGGAAAAAATGGCATCCACTAGTGATTACCCTCCGAGTCATGAGTCAAACGGTCCAACCCCCATGTCTCTACGATGTTCTGATGTGGAGATATAAGGCTTTGTTTACTCTGTTTCTAGGGTACTGTATTTGGTTGCTAGGGGCGTGGCTTGGGAGTGGCCAATGATGTGCCCAGTGATTACACTCCGAGTCACAAGTAAAACGGTCCAACCCCCGTGTCTCTACGATGTTCTGATGCGGAGATATAAGGCTTTGTTTACTCTGTTGCTAGGGTACTGTATTTGGTTGCTAGGGGAAAAAATGGCATCCACTAGTGATTACCCTCCGAGTCACGAGTCAAACGGTCCAACCCCCGTGTCTCTACGATGTTCTGATGCGGAGATATAAGGCTTTGTTTACTCTGTTGCTAGGGTACTGTATTTGGTTGCTAGGGAAAAAATTGCATACACTAGTGATTACCCTCCGAGTCATGAGTCAAATGGTCCAACCCCCGTGTCTCTACGATGTTCTGATGCGAAGATATAAGGCTTTGTTTACTCTGTTGCTAGGGTACTGTATTTGGTTGCTAGGAAAAAAATGGCATCCACTAGTGATTACCCTCCGAGTCACGAGTCAAACGGTCCAAACCCCATATCTCTACGATGTTCTGATGCGGAGATATAAGGCTTTGTTTACTCTGTTGCTAGGGTACTGTATTTGGTTGCTAGGGAAAAAAATGGCATCCACTAGTGATTACCCTAAGAGTCATGAGTCAAACGGTCCAACCCCCATGTCTCTACGATGTTCTGATGTGGAGATATAAGGCTTTGTTTACTCTGTTGCTAGGGTACTGTATTTGGTTGCTAGGGGCGTGGCTTG
This sequence comes from Paramisgurnus dabryanus, assembly GCF_030506205.2. NCBI lineage: Eukaryota > Metazoa > Chordata > Actinopteri > Cypriniformes > Cobitidae > Paramisgurnus > Paramisgurnus dabryanus. The sequence continues at coordinate 44,764,108 of NC_133343.1, forward strand.
GGAGTGGCCAATGATGTGCCCAGTGATTACCCTCCGAGTCATGAGTCAAACGGTCCAACCCCCATGTCTCTACGATGTTCTGATGTGGAGATATAAGGCTTTGTTTACTCTGTTGCTAGGGTACTGTATTTGGTTGCTAGGGGCGTGGCTTGGGAGTGGCCAATGTTGTGCCCAGTGATTACACTCCGAGTCACAAGTAAAACGGTCCAACCCCCGTGTCTCTACGATGTTCTGATGCGGAGATATAAGGCTTTGTTTACTCTGTTGCTAGGGTACTGTATTTGGTTGCTAGGGGCGTGGCTTGGGAGTGGCCAATTATGTGCCCAGTGATTACACTCCGAGTCACAAGTAAAACGGTCCAACCCCCGTGTCTCTACGATGTTCTGATGCGGAGATATAAGGCTTTGTTTACTCTGTTGCTAGGGTACTGTATTTGGTTGCTAGGGGCGTGGCTTGGGAGTGGCCAATGATGTGCCCAGTGATTACACTCCGAGTCACAAGTAAAACGGTCCAAACCCCGTGTCTCTACGATGTTCTGATGCAGAGATATAAGGCTTTGTTTATTCGGTTGCTAGGGTGCTCAAATTTGGTTGCTAGGGGCGTGGCTTGGGAGTGGCCAATGATGTGCCCAATTTTTACACCCCTAGTCACAAGTAAAACGGTCCAACCCCCGTGTCTCTACGATGTTCTGATGCTGAGATATAACTGTTTGTATTTTATGTTGCTAGGGTGCTCAAAAGTGGTTGCTAGGGGCGTGGCTTAGTAAGTCTGTAAGGATCCTGAGAGACTGATTGGATGCCTGAGTAAAATGAGCCCACCCCCCTGTCTCTATGACACTGTGGTGCAAAGATATCCATCCGGGCATTTTATAATGGCAGTCTATGGTATAGGTTGCTAGGGTGCCCAAAATGGTTGCTATGGTAACCTTACACCCCATTGTGGGGGACGTCCTGACAGAGTCTAGCACCTTCTTCAAATTTAGTGACCCACATGTTTCTATGAAATCCTGGCTCGGACCTATGACCCGTCAAAATTTTTGCAATGGTAAGTCTATGGGATTTTGCCCCATTGACAGAGGTGGGTAGTAACGAATTACATTTACTTCGTTACATGTACTTGAGTAAATTTTTTGTGTAACTAGTACTTTTAGAGTAAATTTAAGGATAGGTACTTTTTACTCTTACTCAAGTACATTTCTAGTGAAAAAACTGTACTTTTACTTCGCTACATTCGGCGGCGTTACTGCGCTACTTTCAAATGGTAATAATTAATGAATATATATTTTTAAAAAAGTTTAAAGCGCGTGTTCGAAAGTTTTGCGAGACAGGCTGCGTCACCCTTTAGCGCGTAGATGATAGTAGAAGCAGATGAGGGTGCGTGTGCATTGTGCGAGATATCAGAGGCAGGTCATGCATGGCGGCTTCAAGTTCGGTCTATGTTTTCACTCCAAGAGGTCAAAAAGAATAGTTTCATGATGCGATGCATGCTTTGTTCAATAAACGAGCTGACATCTCAGCGTACAGGAATTCAAGATCCAACCTGAAGTAAGTGTCAGTAATGTCTATTTGAACACTATTAATGGTCATTTCACATACTATCCGAGTTATTTTGCCATATGCACTCTTGTGCAAGCGATGACAAAATCTAGTGTAAGTTAAACCATACAAACAGCACGTTCATATGCACATTTCCATATCATTTCCCCACAACTAAACAAACTGAACAGCAAAATGTAAGGACGTCTTGCATTTATACACAAATCCTGACACCTCACTAATGTGTAGAAAATACATTCAAATAAAAACGGGATTATATTTTATTTAAATCCTTCCTATGAATGAATAAAAATAAATGAATAAAGTTTGATTTTAAAGAAACGTGTATTATATATTATACTAAATGTAGAGTTAATTTGCACAAACAGATAAGTTCCATATGAAATTCTAAAATGATCATTTTTATTAAACTTGTGTTTATGTTCAGTAATTGCACTTTAATGGCAATGAAAATAACCTATTCATATAAAAACATGATAACAAACAGACACACACGTTCTTTTTTGTTTACTGTTTGCATGTTTAAAGGCAGATGCTGACAAGTTTGTGTTGTGAACATGAAAATAAATACAGAGTTAACCGTCAGAAAAACATCTGTGTGTGTGTGTGTGTGTGTGTGTGTGTGTGTGTGTGTGTGTGTGTGTGTGTGTGTGTGTGTTGAGATGTTTTCTCAAATGACACGTCATGTGATCTTAATGTACCCATTGCAGGACTGTGATAGGCTGCTTTACTTATATATAAGCAGAACAATGAGACTTTTAAGGAGAGGTTTGTGAAAACCTACCAAGTAGTCTGAAATTCAGTGCTTTTGCGCTACTTCTTTATCAGATCAGAAGTAACGAGTAACTAACTACTTGAGTAGTTTTTTCATCTAATACTTTTTTACTCTTACTCAAGTAAATAATTAGATTGATACTTTTACTTTTACTTGAGTACATTTTTGTATAAGTACTTGTACTTTTACTTGAGTACAGATTTTGGGTACTCTACCCACCTCTGCCCATTGACTTTTCATTGGGGCACTTTTGGGCACCTCTTACACCCCAGGGGTACAACTTACACCCCATTGTGATCCAAGTTCTTACAGAGCCTACCACCCTCTTCAAATGTTGTAACCCACATGTTTCTACAAAATCCTCGAGCGGAGCTATGACTCGTCAAAGTTGGGCGCAATGTTAAGTCAATGGGATTTTTTGGGTGGTTTTTCGCCCCCCTTTCGGAAATCCTGCACCCGATCGCTTATAAAAGTCATAGCACACCTCTCCTCAATAAGCCGGTCGATTTGAGCCCTAATTTATGGGTCTACGACAAAGCGTGCGGGACGAGTTACGCGCCGAAAAAGTGTCCAGAAAAAGAAGAATAATAACTAGATAGGTACATTTCCTGAAGAAAATGTGAAGTGGTGCTTGCCGTGGCAAAATTCTCGGGACAATATATGATTATACTCCAACCCAAAAGTAAAACGTTCCAAACACCTTGTCTCTATGAGGTTTTGATGCAGAGATATAAGGCTTTGTTTATGCGGTTGCTAGGGTACTGTATTTGGTTGCTATGGAAAAATTTGGCATCCACTAGTGATTACACTCAGAGTCACGAGTTAAACGGTCCAACCCCCGTGTCTCTACGATGTTCTGATGCGGAGATATAAGGCTTTGTTTACACTGTTGCTAGGGTACTGTATTTGGTTGCTAGGGAAAAAATTGGCATCCACTGGTGATTACACTCTAAGTCACAAGTCAAACGGTCCAACCCCCGTGTCTCTACGATGTTCTGATGCGGAGATATAAGGCTTTGTTTACACTGTTGCTAGGGTACTGTATTTGGTTGCTAGGGAAAAAATTGGCATCCCATAGTGATTACACTCTGAGTCACGAGTCAAACGGTCCAACCCCCGTGTCTCTACGATGTTCTGATGCCGAGATATAACTGTTTGAATTTTGTGTTGCTAGGGTGCTCAAAAGTGGTTGCTAGGGGCGTGGCTTAATACCTATGTAAGGATCCTGAGAGACTGATTGGATGCCTGAGTAAAATGAGCCCACCCCCATGTCTCTATGACACTGTGGTGCAAAGATATCCATCTGGGCATTTTATAATGGCAGTCTATGGGAGATGTTGCTAGGGTGCCCAAAATTGTTGCTAGGGGCGTGGCTTAATAGCTCTGGGATGATCCTGAGAGACTGATTGGATGCCCGAGTAAAATGAGCCCACCCACTTATCTCTACGACACTGTAAAGCAAAGATATCCCATCTGGAACAGTTTTTTTTCCCTTATATGGGCGTGTTCCCTGCCCCATTATAAGTCAATGGGAAATTTCGGGGGCCTCTTACACCCCAGGGGTACAACTTACACCCCAATGTCATGTATGTTCTTACAGAGTCTACCACCCTCTTCAAATGTTATAACCCACATGTTTCTACAAAATCCTCGAGCGGAGCTATGAGTTGTCAAAGTTGGGCCCAATGTTAAGTCAATGGGATTTTTCGGGTGGTTTTTCGCCCCCCTTTCGGAAATCCTGCACCCGATCCCTTATAAAAGTCATAGCAGACGTGTCCTCAATAAGCCGGTCGTTTTGAGCCCTGTTTCATTGGTCTACGACAAACCGTGTGGGACGAGTTACGCGCCGAAAAAGTGTCCAGATATAAGAATAAATAAATAAAGATATAATAATAAGTATGAGCAATAGTAATAGTGATGCCTTGCATAAATGCAAGCACCACTAATAATAATTTTTGGAATAGTAATAGTGATGCCTTGCATGAATGCAAGCACCACTAATAATAAGTATGCAAGATAGTAATAGTGATGCTTTGCATAAATGCAAGCACCACTAATAAGTTTAATAGCAACTAGATATTAAAGTTTGAGGACAAACTTTATGTTGGCTTGAAAAAGCGTAGCCTGAACATTTAAAATGGTTTGACAGAAGTTTATTTTAGTAGGCTATCTGGCTGTTAGCATGATTAGCATGAAGTTAACATGATTAGCATGAAGCTAGCATGATTAGCATGAAGCTAGCATGATGTTAGCATGATCAGTATGAAGCTAGCATGAAGCTAACATGATTAGCATGAAGCTAACATGAAGCTAACATGATTAGCATGAAGCTAGCATGAAGCTAACATGATTAGCATGAAGCTAGAATGAAGCTAACATTTATTCCGTTGCTAGGGTACTAAGTTTGGTTGCTAGGGAGAAAAATGGCATCCCATAATGATCAACCTTCAAGCCACAAGTAAAACGGTCCAACCCCCGTGTCTCTATGATGTTCTGAAGCGGAGATATAAGGCTTTGTTTATTCCGTTGCTAGGGTACTAAGTTTGGTTGCTAGGGAGAAAATTGGCATCCCATAATGATCAACCTTCAAGCCACAAGTAAAACGGTCAAACCCCCGTGTCTCTAAGATGTTCTGAAGCGGAGATAAAAGGCTTTGTTTATTCCGTTGCTAGGGTACTAAGTTTGGTTGCTAGGGAGAAAATTGGCATCCCATAATGATCAACCTTCAAGCCACAAGTAAAACGGTCCAACCCCCGTGTCTCTATGATGTTCTGAAGCGGAGATATAAGGCTTTGTTTATTCCGTTGCTAGGGTACTAAGTTTGGTTGCTAGGGAGAAAATTGGCATCCCATAATGATCAACCTTCAAGCCACAAGTAAAACGGTCCAACCCCCGTGTCTCTATGATGTTCTGAAGCGGAGATATAAGGCTTTGTTTATTCCGTTGCTAGGGTACTTAGTTTGGTTGCTAGGGAGAAAATTGGCATCCCATAATGATCAACCTTCAAGCCACAAGTAAAACGGTCCAACCCCCGTGTCTCTATGATGTTCTGAAGCGGAGATATAAGGCTTTGTTTATTCCGTTGCTAGGGTACTAAGTTTGGTTGCTAGGGAGAAAATTGGCATCCCATAATGATCAACCTTCAAGCCACAAGTAAAACGGTCCAACCCCCGTGTCTCTATGATGTACTGAAGCAGAGATATAAGGCTTTGTTTATTCCGTTGCTAGGGTACTTAGTTTGGTTGCTAGGGAGAAAATTGGCATCCCATAATGATCAACCTTCAAGCCACAAGTAAAACGGTCCAACCCCCGTGTCTCTATGATGTTCTGAAGCGGAGATATAAGGCATTGTTTATTCCGTTGCTAGGGTACTAAGTTTGGTTGCTAGGGAGAAAATTGGCATCCCATAATGATCAACCTTCATGCCACAAGTAAAACGGTCCAACCCCCGTGTCTCTATGATGTTCTGAAGCGGAGATATAAGGCTTTGTTTATTCCGTTGCTAGGGTACTAAGTTTGGTTGCTAGGGAGAAAATTGGCATCCCATAATGATCAATCTTTAAGCCACAAGTAAAACGGTCCAACCCCCGTGTCTCTATGATGTTCTAAAGCGGAGATATAAGGCTTTGTTTATTCCGTTGCTAGGGTACTAAGTTTGGTTGCTAGGGAGAAAAATGGCATCCCATAATGATCACACTTAAAGCCACAAGTAAAACGGTCCAACCCCCGTGTCTCTACAATGTTCTGATGCTGAGATATAAGGCTTTGTTTATTCCGTTGCTAGGGTACTAAGTTTGGTTGCTAGGGAGGAAATTGGCATCCCAAAATAATCAACCTTCAAGCCACAAGTAAAACGGTCCAACCCCCGTGTCTCTAAGATGTTCTGAAGCGGAGAAATAAGGCTTTGTTTATTCCGTTGCTAGGGTACTAAGTTTGGTTGCTAGGGAGAAAATTGGCATCCCATAATGATCAACCTTCAGGCCACAAGTAAAACGGTCCAACCCCCGTGTCTCTATGATGTTCTGAAGCGGAGATATAAGGCTTTGTTAATTCCGTTGCTAGGGTACTTAGTTTGGTTGCTAGGGAGAAAATTGGCACCCCATAATGATCAACCTTAGCCTAGAAATCTAGACGCACCCTAGCGGCCGCAAAATATATTTGCTGCCAGGGTTTAGTCTAGGCACTCTCAATACACTTAACCGGTCCAAAAACCAAAATTTGGTCAGGCCAATCACATCGTGTGTAGCGTCTGTGGGGCGGGCTTAACATGATGACGACAGAGCTGCAACGGTTCCTACTTGAAAACAGAGAATGGCTGCTGCTGGCGAACAGCTATCTTTTGAAGCGGCTTTGGCCGCGACTCTGGAGGACTTAGACTTATGTTTTTCTTTGAGAGAAGAGCAAATAAACCCTACTGAAGTCCTTTTTAAGCAAGAAAGATGTGTTTGGAGTTTTGCCGACTGGTTACGGTAACTACGTCACCTTCTTCGTTGCTCTGATCCGTCATAGCGCTATCCTATTGCGTGCAGAGGCATTTTGAGGGACAACCTTATATCCCGCCCCTTGCATTGAGCCGTTTGTGTGAAGAGTTGCCAGACCTTACATCTTGATGTAGGTCTGGCTAACCAGGCTAGATCAACCTTCAAGCCACAAGTAAAACGGTCAAACCCCCGTGTCTCTATGATGTTCTGAAGCGGAGATATAAGGCTTTGTTTATTCCGTTGCTAGGGTACTAAGTTTGGTTGCTAGGGAGAAAATTGGCATCCCATAATGATCAACCTTCAAGCCACAAGTAAAACGGTCCAACCCCTGTGTCTCTATGATGTTCTGAAGCGGAGATATAAGGCTTTGTTTATTCCGTTGCTAGGGTACTAAGTTTGGTTGCTAGGGAGAAAATTGGCATCCCATAATGATCAACCTTCAAGCCACAAGTAAAACGGTCCAACCCCCGTGTCTCTATGATGTTCTGAAGCGGAGATATAAGGCTTTGTTTATTCCGTTGCTAGGGTACTAAGTTTGGTTGCTAGGGAGAAAAATGGCATCCCATAATGATCACACTTACAGCCACAAGTAAAACGGTCCAACCCCCGTGTCTCTATGATGTTCTGATGCTGAGATATAAGGCTTTGTTTATTCCGTTGCTAGGGTACTAAGTTTGGTTGCTAGGGAGAAAATTGGCATCCCATAATGATCAACCTTCAAGCCACAAGTAAAACGGTCCAACCCCCGTGTCTCTATGATGTTCTGATGCTGAGATATAAGGCTTTGTTTATTCCGTTGCTAGGGTACTAAGTTTGGTTGCTAGGGAGAAAATTGGCATCCCATAATGATCAACCTTAAGCCACAAGTAAAACGGTCCAACCCCCGTGTCTCTATGATGTTCTGAAGCGGAGATATAAGGCTTTGTTTATTCCGTTGCTAGGGTACTAAGTTTGGTTGCTAGGGAGAAAATTGGCATCCCATAATGATCAACCTTCAAGCCACAAGTAAAACGGTCCAACCCCCGTGTCTCTATGATGTTCTGAAGCGGAGATATAAGGCTTTGTTTATTCCGTTGCTAGGGTACTAAGTTTGGTTGCTAGGGAGAAAAATGGCATCCCATAATGATCACACTTACAGCCACAAGTAAAACGGTCCAACCCCCGTGTCTCTATGATGTTCTGATGCTGAGATATAAGGCTTTGTTTATTCCGTTGCTAGGGTACTAAGTTTGGTTGCTAGGGAGAAAATTGGCATCCCATAATGATCAACCTTCAAGCCACAAGTAAAACGGTCCAACCCCCGTGTCTCTATGATGTTCTGATGCTGAGATATAAGGCTTTGTTTATTCCGTTGCTAGGGTACTAAGTTTGGTTGCTAGGGAGAAAATTGGCATCCCATAATGATCAACCTTAAGCCACAAGTAAAACGGTCCAACCCCCGTGTCTCTATGATGTTCTGATGCTGAGATATAAGGCTTTGTTTATTCCGTTGCTAGGGTACTAAGTTTGGTTGCTAGGGAGAAAATTGGCATCCCATAATGATCAACCTTCAAGCCACAAGTAAAACGGTCAAACCCCCGTGTCTCTATGATGTTCTGAAGCGGAGATATAAGGCTTTGTTTATTCCGTTGCTAGGGTACTAAGTTTGGTTGCTAGGGAGAAAATTGGCATCCCATAATGATCAACCTTCAAGCCACAAGTAAAACGGTCCAACCCCCGTGTCTCTATGATGTTCTGAAGCGGAGATATAAGGCTTTGTTTATTCCGTTGCTAGGGTACTAAGTTTGGTTGCTAGGGAGAAAATTGGCATCCCATAATGATCAACCTTCAAGCCACAAGTAAAACGGTCCAACCCCCATGTCTCTACGACACTCTAAAGTTAAGATATTCCATCTGGGACGCTTTTATTCCTTTATATGGGCATGTTTCCTGCTCCATTATAAGTCAATGGGAAATTTTGGGGGCCTCTTACACCCCAGGGGTACAGCTTACACCCCATTTTGATGTATGTTCTTACAGAGCCTGTCCGCCTCCTTAAATGTGGTAAGCCACAAGTTTCTACAAGTTTCTCACTCGCAGCTATGACCCGTCAAAGTTTGTCTCCATGTTAAGTAAATGGGAGTTTTGGGGTTTTTGAGCGCCCCGTTTAGGAATTTGGAAGGTCCCATCAGTTAGAAAAGATATAGCACACTAAGTCAGACCAGTCTTAAGGTCCGTGGAAAATTTGGTGCATGTAGCTTGAAAGCTCTAGGACGAGTTAGTGTCAGAAATTTTGGGGTGCTAAGAAGAATAATAATAACTAGATATTAAAGTTTGAAGACAAACTTTATGTTGGCTTGAAAAAGCGTACCCTGAACGTTTAAAACGGATTGACAGAAGTTTAGTTTAGTAGGCTATCTGGCAGTTAGTATGTTTAAGTATGAAGCTAACATGATTAGCATGAAGCTAGCATGAAGCTAACATGATTAGCATGAAGCTAGCATGATTAGCATGAAGCTAGCATGATGCTAGCATGATTAGCATGAAGTTAGCATGATGCTAGCATGATTAGCATGAAGCTAGCATGATGCTAGCATGATTAGCATGAAGCTACCATGATGCTAGCATGAAGCTAGCATGATTAGCATGAAGCTAGCATGAAGCTAGCATGATGCTAGCATGATTAGCATGAAGCTAGCATGATGCTAGCATGATTAGCATGTAGCTAGCATGATGTTAGCATGATTAGTATGTAGCTAGCATGAAGCTAGCATGATGTTAGCATGATTAGCATGAAGCTAGCATGATGCTAGCATGATTAGCATGAAGCTAGCATGATTAGCATGTAGCTAGCATGATGCTAGCATGATTAGCATGTAGCTAGCATGAAGCTAGCATGAAGCTAGCATGATGCTAGCATGATTAGCATGAAGCTAGCATGATGCTAGCATGAAGCTAGCATGATGCTAGCATGATTAGCATGAAGCTAACATGATGCTAGCATGATTAGCATGAAGCTAGCATGATGCTAGCATGATTAGCATGAAGCTAGCATGATGCTAGCATGATTAGCATGTAGCTAGCATGAAGCTAGCATGATGCTAGCATGATTAGCATGAAGCTAGCATGATGCTAGCATGATTAGCATGAAGCTAGCATGATTAGCATGAAGCTAGCATGATTAGCATGAAGCTAGCATGAAGCTAACATGATGCTAGCATGAAGCTAGCATGATGCTAGCATGATAAGCATGAAGCTAGCATGATGCTAGCATGATTAGCATGTAGCTAGCATGATGTTAGCATGATTAGCATGTAGCTAGCATGAAGCTAGCATGAAGCTAGCATGATGTTAGCATGATTAGCATGAAGCTAGCATGATGCTAGCATGATTAGCATGAAACTAGCATGATTCTAGCATGATTAGCATGAAGCTAGCATGATGCTAGCATGATTAGCATGAAGCTAGCATGAAACTAGCAAGATTAGCATGAAGCTAGCATGAAGCTAGCACGAGGCTTGCATGATTAACATGAAGTTAGCATGAGAATAGCATGATTAGCATGAAGCTAGCATGATTTAACGTGAAGCTAGCATGATTAGCATGATGCTAGCATGATTAGCATTAAGCTAGCACTATTTAGCGTGCAGCTAACAAGATTTAACATGAAGTTAGCATGATTTAGCATGAAGTTAGCAAGATTTATTATGAAATTAGCATAAAGCTAGCATGAAACTAGCATGAAGCTAGTATGACTTAGCATGGAGCTAGCATGAAGCTAACATGACCCAAAGACCCAACCCCCATGTCTCTAAGATGTTCAGATCCAGAGATATAAGGCTTTGTTTATTATGTTGCTAGGGTGCTCAAATTGGTTGCTAGGGGCGTGGTTTAATACCTCAGTAGGAATCCTAAGAGACTGATTGGATGCCTGAGTAAAATGAGCCCACCCCTATGTCTCTATGACACTCTGGTGTAAAGATATCCATCTGGGCTTTTTATAATGGTAGTCTATGGGAGATGTTGCTAGGGTACCCAAAATTGTTGCTAGGGGCGTGGCTAAATAGCTTTGGGGCGATCCTAAGAGACTGATTGGATGACTGAGTAAAATGAGCCCACCCCCATGTCTCTACGACACTCTAAAGTAAAGATATTCCATCTGGGACGCTTTTATTCCCTTATATGGGCATGTTTCCTGCCCCATTATAAGTCAATGGGAAATTTTGGGGGCCTCTTACACCCCAGGGGTATAGCTTACACCCCATTGTGATGTATGTTCTTACAGAGCCTGTCAGCCACCTTAAATGTGGTAAGCCACAAGTTTCTACAAGTTTCTCACTCACAGCTATGACCCGTCAAAGTTTGTCTCAATGTTAAGTCAATGGAAATTTTGGGGTGTTCGAGACCCCCGTTTAGGAATTCGGAAGGTCCCATCAGTTAGAAAAGATATAGCACACTAAGTCAGACCAGTCTGAAGGTCTGTGGAAAATTTGGTGCATGTAGCTTGAAAGCCCTAGGACGAGTTAGTGTTTATAATTTTGGGGGGAGAAAAAGAATAATAATAATAATAACTAGATATTAAAGTTTGAAGACAAACTTTATGTTGGCTTGAAAAAGCGTAGCTTGAACGTTTAAAACGGTTTGACAGAAGTTTAGTTTATTAGGCTATCTGGCTGTTAGAATGTTTAAGTATGAAGGTAGCATGATTAACATGAAGTTAGCATGATGTTAGCATGATTAGCATGATGCTAGCATGAAGCTAGCATGATTAACATTAAGCTAGCATGATGCTAGCATGATTAGCATGAAGCTAGCATGATGCTAGCATGATTAGCATGAAGCTAGCATGATGCTAGCATGATGAGCATGAAGCTAGCATGATGCTAGCATGATTAGCATGAAGCTAGCATGATGCTAACATGATTAGCATGAAGCTAGCATGATGCTAGCATGATTAGCATGAAGCTAGCATGATGCTAACATGATTAGCATGAAGCTAGCATAATGCTAGCATGATTAGCATGAAGCTAGCATGATGTTAGCATGATTAGCATGAAGTTAGCATGATGTTAGCATGATCAGCATGAAGCTAGCATGATTAGCATGAAGCTAGCATGATGCAAACATGATTAGCATGAAGCTAGCATGATGTTAGCATGATTAGCATGAAGCTAGCATGATGCTAACATGATTAGCACGAAGCTAGCATGATTAACACGAAGCTAGCATGATGTTAGCATGATTAGCATGAAGCTAGTATGATGTTAGCATGATTAGCATGAAGCTAGCATGATGTTAGCATGATTAGCATGAAGCTAGCATGATGTTAGCATGATTAGCATGAAGCTAGCATGAAGCTAGCATGATGCTAGCATGATTAGCATGAAGCTAGCATGATGCTAGCATGATTAGCATGAAGCTAGCATGATGTTAGCATGATGCTAGCATGATTAGCATGAAGCTAGCATGATGTTAGCATGATTAGCATGAAGCTAGCATGATGCTAACATGATTAACACGAAGCTAGCATGATGCTAGCATGATTAGCATGAAGCTAACATGATTAGCTAGCATGATTAGCATGATGTTAGCATGAAGCTAGCATGATTAGCATGAAACTAGCATGATGCTAGCATGATTAGCATGAAGCTAGCAAGATGTTAGCATGATTAGCATGAAGCTAGCATGATGCTAGCATGATTAGCATGAAGCTAGCTTGATTAGCATGAAGCTAGCATGATTATCATGCGGCTAGCATGATGTTAGCATGACTAGCATGAAGCTAGCATGATGCTAACATGACAAGCATGAAGCTAGCATGTTGCTAGCATGATTAGCATGAAGCTAGCATGATGCTAGCATGATTAGCATGAAGCTAGCATGATGCTAGCATGATTAGCATGAAGCTAGCATGATGTTAACATGATTAGCATGATGCTAGCATGATTAGCATGAAGCTAGCATGATGTTAGCATGATTACCATGAAGCTAGCATGATGCTACCATGAAACTAGCATGATTCTAGCATGATGAGCATGAAGCTAGCATGATTCTACCATGATTAGCATGAAGCTAGCATGATTGTAGCATGATTAGCATGAAGCTAGTATGATGTTAGCATGATTAGCATGAAGCTAGCATGAGGCTACCATGATTAGCATGAAGTAAGCATGAGGTTAGCATGATTAGCATGAAGCTAGCATGATTTAACGTGAAGCTAGCATGATTAGCATGATGCTAACATGATTAGCATGACGCTAGCACTATTTGGCGTGCAGCTAACAAGATTTGACATGAAGTTGGCATGATTTAGCATGAACTTAACAAAATGTATTATGAAATTAGCATAAAGCTAGCATGAAACTAGCATGAAGCTAGTTTGACTTAGCATGGAGCTAGCATGAAGCTAACATGACCCAAAGACCCAACCCCCATGTCTCTATGATGTTCAGATCAAGAGATAAAAGGCTTTGTTTATTATGTTGCTAGGGTGTTCATATTTGGTTGCTAGGGGCGTGGCTTAATGCCTCAATAAGAATCCTATTAAGACTGATTGGATGCCTGAGTAAAATGAGCCCACCCCCATGTCTCTATGACACTCTGGTGTAAAGATATCCATCTGGGCTTTTTATAATGGTAGTCTATGGGAGATGTTGCTAGGGTACCCAAAATTGTTGCTAGGGGCGTGGCTAAATAGCTTTGGGGCAAATCCTAAGAGACTGATAGGATGACTGAGTAAAATGAGCCCACCCCCATGTCTCTACAACACTCTAAAGTAAAGATATTCCATCTGGGACGCTTTCATTCCCTTATATGGGCATGTTTCCTGCCCCATTATAAGTCAATGGGAAATTTTGGGGGCCTCTTACACCCCAGGGCAGGGGTATAGCTTACACCCCATTGTGATGTATGTTCTTACAGAGCCTGTCAGCCTCCTTAAATGTGGTAAGCCACAAGTTTCTACAAGTTTCTTACTCACAGCTATGACCCGTCAAAGTTTGTCTCAATGTTAAGTCAATGGAAATTTTGGGGTGTTCGAGCCCCCCGTTTAGGAATTCGGAAGGTCCCATCAGTTAGAAAAGATATAGCACACTAAGTCAGAGCAGTCTGAAGGTCTGTGGAAAATTTGGTGCATGTAGCTTGAAAGCCCTAGGACGAGTTAGTGTCGGAAATTTAGTCTCAGAAGAAAGCGGAATAATAATAATAAAAATAAGTTTAATAGCAATAACAATATATTGGCTTTTTCAAAGCCAACATAATAATAATAATAAGTTTAATAGCAATAACAATATATTGGCTTTTTCAAAGCCAACATAACTAGATAGTAAAGTTTGAAGACAAACTTTATGTTGGCTTGAGAAAGCGTAGCCTGAACGTTTAAAACGGTTTGACATAAGTTTAGTTTAGTAGGCTATCTGGCTGTTAGTATGTTTAAGTATGAAGGTAGCATGATTTACCATGAAGCTAGCATGATGTTAGCATGATTAGCATGAAGCTAGCATTATGCTAGCATGATTAGAATGAAGCTAGCTTGATGCTAGCATGATTAGCATGAAGCTAGCATGATAAACATGAAGCTAGCATGATGCTAGCATGATTAGCATGAAGCTAGCATGATGCTAGCATGATTAGCATGAAGCTAGCATGATTAGCATGAAGCTAGTATGATGCTAGCATGATGTTAGCATGATTAGCATGAAGCTAGCATGATGCTAGCATGATTAGCATGAAGCTAGCATGATGCTAGCATGATTAGCATGAAGCTAGAATGATGCTAGCATGATTTGCATGAAGCTAGCATGATGCTAGCATGATTAGCATGAAGCTAGCATGATGCTAGCATGATTAGCATGAAGCTAGCTTGATGCTAGCATGATTAGCATGAAGTTAGCATGATGCTAGCATGATTAGCATGAAGCTAGCATGATGCTAGCATGATTAGCATGAAGCTAGCATGATGTTAGCATGATTAGCATGAAGCTAGCATGAAGCTAGCATGATTAGCATGAAGTTAGCATGAAGCTAACATGATGCTAGCATGATTAGCATGAAGCTAGCATGATGCTAGCATGATTAGCATGAAGCTAGCATGATGTTAGCATGATTACCATGAAGCTAGCATGAAGTTAGCATGATTAGCATGAAGCTAGCATGAAGTTAGCATGATTAGCATGAAGCTAGCATGATGTTAGCATGATTAGCATGAAGCTAGCATGAAGCTAGCATGATTAGCAAGAAGCTAGCATGAAGCTAACATTTATTGCGTTGCTAGGGTACTAAGTTTGGTTGCTAGGGAGAAAATTGGCATCCCATAATGATCACCCTTCAAGCCACACGTTAAACGGTCCAACCCCCGTGTCTCTACAATGTTCTGATGCGGAGATATAAGGCTTTGTTTATTCCGTTGCTAGGGTACTAAGTTTGGTTGCTAGGGAGAAAATTGGCATCCCATAATGATCACACTTCAAGCCACAAGTAAAACGGTCCAACCCCCGTGTCTCTATGATGTTCTGAAGCGGAGATATAAGGCTTTGTTTATTCCGTTGCTAGGGTACTAAGTTTGGTTGCTAGGGAAAAAATTGGCATCCCATAATGATTACACTTCAAGCCACAAGAAAAACGGTCCAACCCCTGTGTCTCTACGATGTTCAGATCCAGAGATATAAGGCTTTGTTTATTATGTTGCTAGGGTCTTCATATTTTGTTGCTAGGGGCGTGGCTTAATACCTCAATAAGAATCCTAAGAGACTGATTGGATGCCTGAGTAAAATGAGCCCACCCCTATGTCTCTATGACACTCTGGTGCAAAGATATCCATCTGGGCTTTTTATAATGGTAGTCTATGGGAGATGTTGCTAGGGTACCCAAAATTGTTGCTAGGGGCGTGGCTTAATATCTCTGGGGTGATCCTAAGAGACTGATTGGATGCTTGAGTAAAATGAGCCCACCCCCATGTCTCTAAGACACTCTAAAGTGAAGATATTCCATCTGGGACGTTTTTTTTCCCTTTTATGGGCATATTTCCTGCCCCATTATAAGTCAATGGGAAAATTTGGGGGCCTCTTACACCCCAGGGGTATAGCTTACACCCCATTGTGAGGTATGTTCTTACACAGCCTGTCAGCCTCCTTAAATGTGGTAAGCCACAAGTTTCTACAAGTTTCTCACTCGCAGCTTTGACCCGTCAAAGTTTGTCTCAATGTTAAGTCAATGGAAATTTTGGGGTGTTTCAGCGCCCCGTTTAGGAATTCGGAAGGTCCCATCAGTTAGAAAAGATATAGCACACCTCGTCAGATCAGACCGAAAGTCTGTCCAAAGTTTGATGGCTGTAGCTTGAAAGCTCTAGGACGAGTTAGAGTTAGAAATTTTAGTCTCAGAAGAAAAAGAATAATAATAACTAGATGAGGTTAAAGTTTGTGAACAAACTTTATGTTGGCTTGAGAAAGCCTAGTCTGAGAGTAATAGATGGAGCTGCAGTTGGGGCAGTTAAGTTAGTTGGGGCAGATGGGTTAGTTGGGGCAGAATTGGGCAGTTGGGGCAGAATGGGGCAGATGGGGCATTTGTGGCAGATGGGGCATTTAGGGTAGTTGGGGCATTTGGGGCAGAATTGAATAATTGGGGCACTTGGGGCAGATGGGGCATTTAGGCCAGATGTGGCATTTAGGGCAGTTGGGGCATTTAAGGCAGTTGGGGCATTTAGGGCAGTTGGGGCAGAATGGGGCAGATGAGGCAGTTGGGGCATTTGAGGCATTTAGGGCAGTTGGGGCATTTAGGGCAGTTTGGGCAGAATGGGGCAGATAAGGCATTTAGGGCAGATGGGGCATTTGGGGCAGATGGGGCATTTAGGGCAGATGGGGCATTTAGGGCAGTTGGGGCAGAATGGGGCAGTTGGGGCAGATGAGGCATTTGGGGCAGAATTGGGTAGTTGGGGCAGACGGGGCATTTGGGGCAGATGGGGCATTTAGGGCAGTTAGGGCAGAATTGGGTGTTTGGGGCAGATGGGGCATTTAGGGTATTTGGGGCATTTGGGGCAGAATTGAATAATTGGGGCACTTGGGGCAGATGGGGCATTTAGGCCAGATGTGGCATTTAGGGCAGTTGGGGCATTTAGGGCAGTTGGGGCATTTAAGGCAGTTGGGGCATTTAGGGCAGTTGGGGCAGAATGGGGCAGATGAGGCAGTTGGGGCATTTGAGGCATTTAGGGCAGTTGGGGCATTTAGGGCAGTTGGGGCATTTAGGGCAGTTTGGGCAGAATGGGGCAGATAAGGCATTTAGGGCAGATGGGGCATTTGGGGCAGATGGGGCATTTAGGGCAGATGGGGCATTTAGGGCAGTTGGGGCAGAATGGGGCAGTTGGGGCAGATGAGGCATTTGGGGCAGAATTGGGTAGTTGGGGCAGACGGGGCATTTGGGGCAGATGGGGCATTTAGGGCAGTTAGGGCAGAATTGGGTGTTTGGGGCAGATGGGGCATTTAGGGTAGTTGGGGCATTTGGGGCAGAATTGGGTAGTTGGGGCAGACGGGGCATTTAGGGCAGTTGGGGCATTTAGGGCAGTTGGGGCATTTAGGGCAGAATGGGGCATATGAGGCATTTAGGGCAGAATGGGGCAGTTGGGGCAGATGAGGCATTTGGGGCAGATTAGGCATTTGGAGCAGAATTGGCCAGTTGGGGCAAATGGGGAAAAATGGGGCGGTTGGGGCAGATGAGGCATTTGGGGCAAAATGGGGCAGATGGGGCATTTAGGGCAGTTTATGTGTGTGTTTGTGTGAGTATGATTGGGTGTGTAATATTGTGTTTGTTTGTGTTATATTGTGTTTGTGTGTGTAATTTTGTGGTTGTGTGTCTGTGTGTGTGTAGTTGTGTGTGGTTGGGGGTTGTGTGTGTGTGTGTGTGTGTGTGCGTGCGTGTGTGTGTGTGTGTGTGTGTGTGTGTGTGTGTGTGTGTGTGTGTGTGTGTGTGTGTGTGTGTGTGTGTGTGTGTGTGTAGTTGTGTGTCTGTGTGTGGTTGTGTGTGTGTGTGTGCATGTCTGTGTTTTGTGACAGTATGTTATATATAATTTTGTGTCTGTGTGTGTAATTGTGTGTCTGTGTGTAGTTGTGTGTCTGTGTGTAGTTGTGTGTGGTTGTGTATCTGTGTGGTTGTGTGTCTGTGTGTGTGTCTATGTGTAGTTGTCTGTGTGTTTGTGCTATTGAGTGAGTTTTCTGAGACAGAGATAGACTGAGAGAGGTTGAGAGATGATGTAATGTATTTGTATGAATGAGAGTTGACAGTTAGAATTTGAAAATAAACACTCAGCCTAAACATTCTATGAATGTAAGTCTATGGGACTTTTTTGGGATGTTTGATCGGACGGTTTAGGAGAACCGTAAGTCCGATCGCTTAGAAAAGATATAGCACACCTCCTCAGATCAGACTGAAGGTCTGTGCAAAGTTTGGTGGCTGTAGCTTAAAAGCTCTAGGAGGAGTTAGAGTTAGAAATTTTAGTCTCAGAAGAAAAGAAGAGGGAATAATAATAATAATAAGTTTAAGTGCAACAACAGTATGTTGGCTTTCTCAAGCCAACATAATAACTAGATAGTAAAGTTTGAAGACAAACTTTATGTTGGCTTGAGAAAGCGTAGCCTGAACGTTTAAAACGGTTTGACATAAGTTTAGTTTAGTAGGCTATCTGGCTGTTAGTATGTTTAAGTATGAAGGTAGCATGATTTACCATGAAGCTAGCATGATGTTAGCATGATTAGCATGAAGCTAGCATGATGCTAGCATGATTAGCATGAAGCTAGCATGATGCTAGCATGATTAGCATGAAGTTAGCATGATTAGCATGAAGCTAGCATGATTAGCATGAAGTTAGCATGATTAGCATGAAGCTAGCATGATGCTAGCATGATTAGCATGAAGCTAGCATGATTAGCATGAAGCTAGCATGATGCTAGCATGATTAGCATGATTAGCATGAAGCTAGCATGATGCTAGCATGATTAGCATGAAGCTAGCATGAAGCTAGCATGATGCTAGCATGATGCTAGCATGATTAGCATGAAGCTAGCATGAAGCTAGCATGATGCTAGCATGATTAGCATGAAGCTAGCATGATGCTAACATGATTAGCATGAAGCTAGCATGATGTTAGCATGATTAGCATGAAGCTAGCATGATGCTAGCATGATTAGCATGAAGCTAGCATGATGCTAGCATGATTAGCATGAAGCTAGCATGATGCTAGCATGATTAGCATGAAGCTAGCATGATGCTAGCATGATTAGCATGAAGCTAGCATGAAGCTAGCATGATTAGCATGAAGTTAGCATGAAGCTAGCATGATGCTAGCATGATTAGCATGATGCTAGCATGATTAGCATGAAGCTAGCATGAAGTTAGCATGATTAGCATGAAGCTAGCATGAAGTTAGCATGATTAGCATGAAGCTAGCATGATTAGCATGAAGCTAGCATGAAGCTAGCATGATTAGCAGGAAGCTAGCATGAAGCTAACATGTATTGCATTGCTAGGGTACTAAGTTTGGTTGCTAGGGAGAAAATTGGCATCCCATAATGATCACCCTTCAAGCCACAAGTAAAACGGTCCAACCCCCGTGTCTCTACAATGTTCTGATGCGGAGATATAAGGCTTTGTTTATTCCGTTACTAGGGTACTAAGTTTGGTTGCTAGGGAGAAAATTGGCATCCCATAATAATCACACTTCAAGCCACAAGTAAAACGGTCCAACCCCAGTGTCTCTACAATTTTCTGATGCAGAGATATGAGGCTTTGTTTATTCCGTTGCTAGGGTACTAAGTTTGGTTGCTAGGGAGAAAATTGGCATCCCATAATGATCACACTTCAAGCCACAAGTAAAACGGTCCAACCCCCGTGTCTCTATGATGTTCTGAAGCGGAGATATAAGGCTTTGTTTATTCCGTTGCTAGGGTACTAAGTTTGGTTGCTAGGGAGAAAATTGGCATCCCATAATGATTACACTTCAAGCCACAAGTAAAACGGTCCAACCCCTGTGTCTCTACGATGTTCAGATCCAGAGATATAAGGCTTTGTTTATTATGTTGCTAGGGTCTTCATATTCTGTTGCTAGGGGCGTGGCTTAATACCTCAATAAGAATCCTAAGAGACTGATTGGATGCCTGAGTAAAATGAGCCCACCCCTATGTCTCTATGACACTCTGGTGCAAAGATATCCATCTGGGCTTTTTATAATGGTAGTCTATGGGAGATGTTGCTAGGGTACCCAAAATTGTTGCTAGGGGCGTGGATTAATAGCTCTGGGGTGATCCTAAGAGACTGATTGGATGCTTGAGTAAAATGAGCCCACCCCCATGTCTCTAAGACACTCTAAAGTGAAGATATTCCATCTGGGACGCTTTTATTCCCTTTTATGGGCATGTTTCCTGCCCCATTATAAGTCAATGGGAAATTTTGGGGGCCTCTTACACCCCAGGGGTACAGCTTACACCCCATTGTGAGGTATGTTCTTACACAGCCTGTCAGCCTCCTTAAATGTGGTAAGCCACAAGTTTCTACAAGTTTCTCACTCGCAGCTATGACCCGTCAAAGTTTGTCTCAATGTTAAGTCAATGGAAATTTTGGGGTGTTTCAGCGCCCCGTTTAGGAATTCGGAAGGTCCCATCAGTTAGAAAAGATATAGCACACCTCGTCAGATCAGACCGAAAGTCTGTCCAAAGTTTGATGGCTGTAGCTTGAAAGCTCTAGGAGGAGTTAGAGTTAGAAATTTTAGTCTCAGAAGAAAAAGAATAATAATAACTAGATAGGTACATTTCCTGAAGAAAATGTGAGTGGTGCTTGCCGTGGCAAATTTCAGGGGACAATTTATGATTATACTCCAAGCCAAAAGTAAAACGGTCCAACCCCCGTGTCTCTACGATGTTCTGATGCAGAGATATAAGGCTTTGTTTACTCTGTTGCTAGGGTACTGTATTTGGTTGCTAGGGAAAAAATTGGCATCCACTAGTGATTACACTCCGAGATACGAGTCAAACGGTCCAACCCCCGTGTCTCTGCGATGTTCTGATGTGGAGATAAAAGGCTTTGTTTACTCTGTTGCTAGGGTAATGTATTTGGTTGCTAGGGAGAAAATTGGCATCCACTAGTGATTACACTCCGAGTCACGAGTCAAACGGTCCAAACCCCGTGTCTCTACGATGTTCTGATGCGGAGATATAAGGCTTTGTTTACTCTGTTGCTAGGGTACTGTATTTGGTTGCTAGGGAAAAAAATGGCATCCACTAGTGATTACCCTCCGAGTCACGAGTCAAACGGTCCAACCCCCGTGTCTCTACGATGTTCTGATGCGGAGATATAAGGCTTTGTTTACTCTGTTGCTAGGGTACTGTATTTGGTTGCTAGGGAAAAAAATGCATCCACTAGTGATTACCCTCCGAGTCATGAGTCAAACGGTCCAACCCCCGTGTCTCTACGATGTTCTGATGCGGAGATATAAGGCTTTGTTTACTCTGTTGCTAGGGTACTGTATTTGGTTGCTAGGGGCGTGGCTTGGGAGTGGCCAATGATGTGCCCAGTGATTACACTCCGAGTCACAAGTAAAACGGTCCAACCCCCGTGTCTCTACGATGTTCTTATGCGGAGATATAAGGCTTTGTTTACTCTGTTGCTAGGGTACTGTATTTGGTTGCTAGGGGCGTGGCTTGGGAGTGGCCAATTATGTGCCCAGTGATTACACTCCGAGTCACAAGTAAAACGGTCCAAACCCCGTCTCTCTACGATGTTCTGATGCGGAGATATAAGGCTTTGTTTACTCTGTTGCTAGGGTACTGTATTTGGTTGCTAGGGGCGTGGCTTGGGAGTGGCCAATGATGTGCCCAGTGATTACACTCCGAGTCACAAGTAAAACGGTCCAAACCCCGTGTCTCTACGATGTTCTGATGCGGAGATATAAGGCTTTGTTTATTCGGTTGCTAGGGTGCTCAAATTTGGTTGCTAGGGGCGTGGCTTGGGAGTGGCCAATGATGTGCCCAATTGTTACACCCCTAGTCACAAGTAAAACGGTCCAAACCCCGTGTCTCTACGATGTTCTGATGCCGAGATATAACTGTTTGTATTTTATGTTGCTAGGGTGCTCAAAAGTGGTTGCTAGGGGCGTGGCTTAGTAAGTCTGTAAGGATCCTGAGAGACTGATTGGATGCCTGAGTAAAATGAGCCCACCCCCATGTCTCTATGACACTGTGGTGCAAAGATATCCATCCGGGCATTTTATAATGGCAGTCTATGGTATAGGTTGCTAGGGTGCCCAAAATGGTTGCTATGGTAACCTTACACCCCATTGTGGGGGACGTCCTGACAGAGTCTAGCACCCTCTTCAAATTTAGTAACCCACATGTTTCTATGAAATCCTGGCTCGGACCTATGACCCGTCAAAATTTTTGCAATGGTAAGTCTATGGGATTTTGCCCCATTGACTTTTCATTGGGGCACTTTTGGGCACCTCTTACACCCCAGGGGTACAACTTACACCCCATTGTGATCCATGTTTTTACAGAGCCTACCACCCTCTTCAAATGTTGTAACCCACATTTTTCTACAAAATCCTCGAGCGGAGCTATGACTCGTCAAAGTTTGGCGCAATGTTAAGTCAATGGGATTTTTTGGGTGGTTTTTCGCCCCCCTTTCGGAAATCCTGCACCCGATCGCTTATAAAAGTCATAGCACACCTCTCCTCAATAAGCCGGTCGATTTGAGCCCTAATTTATGGGTCTACGACAAAGCGTGCGGGACGAGTTACGCGCCGAAAAAGTGTCCAGAAAAAGAATAATAATAACTAGATAGGTACATTTCCTGAAGAAAATGTGAAGTGGTGCTTGCCGTGGCAAATTTCGGGGGACAATATATGATTATACTCCAAGCCAAAAGTAAAACAATTCAAGCCACATGTCTCTACGATGTTCTGATGCGGAGATATAAGGCTTTGTTTACTCTGTTGCTAGGGTACTGTATTTGGTTGCTAGGGAAAAAAATTGCATCCACTAGTGATTACCCTCCGAGTCATGAGTCAAACGGTCCAACCCCCGTGTCTCTACGATGTTCTGATGCGGAGATATAAGGCTTTGTTTACTCTGTTGCTAGGGTACTGTATTTGGTTGCTAGGGAAAAAAATGGCATCCACTAGTGATTACCCTCCGAGTCACGAGTCAAACGGTCCAAACCCCATGTCTCTACGATGTTCTGATGCGGAGATATAAGGCTTTGTTTACTCTGTTGCTAGGGTACTGTATTTGGTTGCTAGGGAAAAAAATGGCATCCACTAGTGATTACCCTCCGAGTCATGAGTCAAACGGTCCAACCCCCATGTCTCTACGATGTTCTGATGTGGAGATATAAGGCTTTGTTTACTCTGTTGCTAGGGTACTGTATTTGGTTGCTAGGGGCGTGGCTTGGGAGTGGCCAATTATGTGCCCAGTGATTACACTCCGAGTCACAAGTAAAACGGTCCAACCCCCGTGTCTCTACGATGTTCTGATGCGGAGATATAAGGCTTTGTTTACTCTGTTGCTAGGGTACTGTATTTGGTTGCTAGGGGCGTGGCTTGGGAGTGGCCAATGATGTGCCCAGTGATTACACTCCGAGTCACAAGTAAAACGGTCCAAACCCCGTGTCTCTACGATGTTCTGATGCGGAGATATAAGGCTTTGTTTATTCGGTTGCTAGGGTGCTCAAATTTGGTTGCTAGGGGCGTGGCTTAGTAAGTCTGTAAGGATCCTGAGAGACTGATTGGATGCCTGAGTAAAATGAGCCCACCCCCATGTCTCTATGACACTGTGGTGCAAAGATATCCATCCGGGCATTTTATAATGGCAGTCTATGGTATAGGTTGCTAGGGTGCCCAAAATGGTTGCTATGGTAACCTTACACCCCATTGTGGGGGACGTCCTGACAGAGTCTAGCACCCTCTTCAAATTTAGTAACCCACATGTTTCTATGAAATCCTGGCTCGGACCTATGACCCGTCAAAATTTTTGCAATGGTAAGTCTATGGGATTTTGCCCCATTGACTTTTCATTGGGGCACTTTTGGGCACCTCTTACACCCCAGGGGTACAACTTACACCCCATTGTGATCCATGTTCTTACAGAGCCTACCACCCTCTTCAAATGTTGTAACCCACATGTTTCTACAAAATCCTCGAGCGGAGCTATGACTCGTCAAAGTTGGGCGCAATGTAAAGTCAATGGGACGTTTTCGGGAGGTTTTTCGCGCCCCTTTCGGAAATCATGCACCCGATCGCTTATAAAAGTCATAGCACACCTCTCCTCAATAATCCGGTCGATTTGAGCCCTAATTTATGGGTCTACGACAAAGCGTGCGGGACGAGTTACGCGCCGAAAAAGTGTCCAGAAAAAGAAGAATAATAATAATATCTTTGAGGAATAGTAATAGTGATGCTTTGCATAAATGCAAGCACCACTAATAATAATAATAATAATAATAACTAGAAAGGTACATTTCCTGAAGAAAATGTGAGTGGTGCTTGCCGTGGCAAAATTCTGGAGATCATATATGATTATACTCCAAGCCAAAAGTAAAACGATCCAACTCCCGTGTCTCTACGATGTTCTGATGTGGAGATATAAGGCTGTGTTTATCCGGTTGCTAGGGTACTGTATTTGGTTGCTAGGGAGAAAATTGGCATCCACTAGTGATTATACTCCAAGCCAAAAGTAAAACGATCCAACTCCCGTGTCTCTTCGATGTTCTGATGCGGAGATATAAGGCTGTGTTTTTCCGGTTGCTAGGGTACCGTATTTGGTTGCTAGGGAAAAAAATTGCATCCACTAGTGATTACCCTCCGAGTCACGAGTCAAACGATCCAACCCCCGTGTCTCTACGATGTTCTGATGCGGAGATATAAGGCTTTGTTTACTCTGTTGCTAGGGTACTGTATTTGGTTGCTAGGGGAAAAAATGGCATCCACTAGTGATTACCCTCCGAGTCACGAGTCAAACGGTCCAAACCCCGTGTCTTTACAATGTTCTGATGCGGAGATATAAGGCTTTGTTTACTCTGTTGCTAGGGTACTGTATTTGGTTGCTAGGGAAAAAAATTGCATCCACTAGTGATTACCCTCCGAGTCACGAGTCAAACGGTCCAAACCCCATGTCTCTACGATGTTCTGATGCAGAGATATAAGGCTTTGTTTACTCTGTTGCTAGGGTACTGTATTTGGTTGCTAGGGAAAAAAATGGCATCCACTAGTGATAACCCTCCGAGTCATGAGTCAAACGGTCCAACCCCCATGTCTCTACGATGTTCTGATGCGGAGATATAAGGCTTTGTTTACTCTGTTGCTAGGGTACTGTATTTGGTTGCTAGGGGCGTGGCTTGGGAGTGGCCAATGATGCGCCCAGTGATTACACTCCGAGTCACAAGTAAAACGGTCCAACCCCCATGTCTCTACGATGTTCTGATGCGGAGATATAAGGCTTTGTTTACTCTGTTGCTAGGGTACTGTATTTGGTTGCTAGGGGCGTGGCTTGGGAGTGGCCAATGATGTGCCCAGTGATTACACTCCGTGTCACAAGTAAAACGGTCCAACCCCCGTGTCTCTACGATGTTCTGATGCGGAGATATAAGGCTTTGTTTACTCTGTTGCTAGGGTACTGTATTTGGTTGCTAGGGGCGTGGCTTGGGAGTGGCCAATGATGTGCCCAGTGATTACACTCCGAGTCACAAGTAAAACTGTCCAACCCCCATGTCTCTACGATGTTCTGATGCGGAGATATAAGGCTTTGTTTACTCTGTTGCTAGGGTACTGTATTTGGTTGCTAGGGGCGTGGCTTGGGAGTGGCCAATGATGTGCCCAGTGATTACACTCCGAGTTACAAGTAAAACGGTCCAAACCCCGTGTCTCTACGATGTTCTGATGCGGAGATATAAGGCTTTGTTTATTCGGTTGCTAGGGTGCTCAAATTTGGTTGCTAGGGGCGTGGCTTGGGAGTGGCCAATGATGTACCCAATTGTTACACCCCTAGTCACAAGTAAAACGGTCCAACCCCCGTGTCTCTACGATGTTCTGATGCCGAGATATAACTGTTTGAATTTTATGTTGCTAGGGTGCTCAAAAGTGGTTGCTAGGGGCGTGGCTTAGTTAGTCTTTAAGGATCCTAAGATACTGATTGGATGCCTAAGTAAAATGAGCCCACCCCCATGTCTCTATGACACTGTGCTGCAAAGATATCCACCTGGGCATTTTATAATGGCAGTCTATGGGAGATGTTGCTAGGGTGCCCAAAACGGTTGCTAGGGTAACCTTACACCCCATTGTGGGGTACTTCCTGACAGAGTCTAGCACCCTCTTCAATTTTAGTAACCCACATGTTTCTATGAAATCCTCACTTGGACCTGTGACCTGTCAAATTTTTTTGGCAATGTTAGTCTATGGGATTTTCGCCCCATTGACTTTCCATTAGGGCACTTTTGGGCACCTCTTACACCCCAGGGGTACAACTTACACCCCAATGTGATCCATGTTCTTACAGAGCCTACCACCCTCTTCAAATGCTGTAACCCACATGTTTCTACAAAATCCTAGAGTGGAGCTATGACCTGCCAAAGTTCGACGCAATGTAAAGTCAATGGGACGTTTTCGGGAGGTTTTTCGCGCCCCTTTCGGAAATCCTGCACCCGATCGCTTATAAAAGTCATAGCACACCTCTCCTCAATAATCCGGTCGATTTGAGCCCTCTTTCATGGCACTAAGCCAAACCGTGCGAGACGAGTTACGCGCCGAAAAAGTGTCCAGAAAAAGAAGAATAATAATAATAATATCTTTGAGGAATAGTAATAGTGATGCTTTGCATAAATGCAAGCACCACTAATAATAATAAGTATGCAAGATAGTAATAGTGATGCTTTGCATAAATGCAAGCACCACTAACTAGATATTAAAGTTTGAAGACAAACTTTATGTTGGCTTGAAAAAGCGTAGCCTGAACGTTTAAAACGGATTGACAGAAGTTTAGTTTAGTAGGCTATCTGGCAGTTAGTATGTTTAAGTATAAAGCTAACATGATTAGCATGAAGCTAGCATGAAGCTACCATGATTAGCATGAAGCTAGCATGATGCTAGCATGATTAGCATGAAGCTAGCATGATGCTAGCATGATTAGCATGAAGCTACCATGATGCTAGCATGAAGCTAGCATGATTAGCATGAAGCTAGCATGATGTTACCATGATTAGCATGAAGCTAGCATGATGCTAGCATGATTAGCATGAAGCTAGCATGATGTTAGCATGATTAGCATGAAGCGAACATGAAGCTAGCATGATTAGCATGTAGCTAGCATGATGTTAGCATGATTACCATGTAGCTAGCATGAAGCTAGCATGATGCTAGCATGATTAGCATGAAGCTAGCATGATGCTAGCATGATTAGCATGAAGCTAGCATGATGCTAGCATGATTAGCATGAAGCTAGCATGATGCTAGCATGATTAGCATGAAGCTAGCATGAAGCTAGCATGATGTTAGCATGATTAGCATGAAGTTAACATGATGCTAGCATGATTAGCATGAAGCTAGCATGATTAGCATGAAGCTAGCATGATGTTAGCATGATTAGCATGTAGCTAGCATGAAGCTAGCATGAAGCTAGCATGATGCTAGCATGATTAGCATGAAGCTAGCATGATGCTAGCATGATTAGCATGATGCTAGCATGATTAGCATGAAGCTAGCATGATTAGCATGAAGCTAGCATGATGCTAGCATGATTAGCATGTAGCTAGCATGATGCTAGCATGATTAGCATGAAGCTAGCATGATGCTAGCATGATTAGCATGAAGCTAGCATGTAGCTAGCATGATGATAGCATGATTAGCATGAAGCTAGCATGATGCTAGCATGATTAGCATGAAGCTAGCATGATGCTAGCATGATTAGCATGAAGCTAGCATGATGCTAACATGATGCTAGCATGATTAGCATGAAGCTAGCATGATGCTAGCATGATTAGCATGAAGCTAGCATGATTAGCATGAAGCTAGCATGATGCTAGCATGATTAGCATGTAGCTAGCATGATGTTAGCATGATTAGCATGAAGCTAGCATGAAGCTAGCATGATGCTAGCATGATTAGCATGAAGCTAGTATGATGCTAGCATGATTAGCATGAAGCTAGCATGATTAGCATGAAGCTAGCATGATGCTAGCATGATTAGCATGTAGCTAATTAGCATGATGCTAGCATGATTAGCATGTAGCTAGCATGAAGCTAGCACGATTAGCATGAAGCTAGCATGATGCTAGCACGATTAGCATGAAGCTAGCATAAAGCTAGCATGATTAGCATGAAACTAGCATGATTCTAGCATGATTAGCATGAAGCTAGCATGATGCTAGCATGATTAGCATGAAGCTAGCATGATGCTAGCATGATTAGCATGAAGCTAGCATGAAACTAGCAAGATTAGCATGAAGCTAGCATGAAGCTAGCACGAGGCTTGCATGATTAACATGAAGTTAGCATGAGAATAGCATGATTAGCATGAAGCTAGCATGATTTAACGTGAAGCTAGCATGATTAGCATGATGCTAGCATGATTAGCATTAAGCTAGCACTATTTAGCGTGCAGCTAACAAGATTTAACATGAAGTTAGCATGATTTAGCATGAAGTTAGCAAGATTTATTATGAAATTAGCATAAAGCTAGCATGAAACTAGCATGAAGCTAGTATGACTTAGCATGGAGCTAGCATGAAGCTAACATGACCCAAAGACCCAACCCCCATGTCTCTATGATGTTCAGATCCAGAGATATAAGGCTTTGTTTATTATGTTGCTAGGGTGCTCAAATTGGTTGCTAGGGGCGTGGTTTAATACCTCAGTAGGAATCCTAAGAGACTGATTGGATGCCTGAGTAAAATGAGCCCACCCCTATGTCTCTATGACACTCTGGTGTAAAGATATCCATCTGGGCTTTTTATAATGGTAGTCTATGGGAGATGTTGCTAGGGTACCCAAAATTGTTGCTAGGGGCGTGGCTTAATAGCTCTGGGGCGATCCTAAGAGACTGATTGGATGACTGAGTAAAATGAGCCCACCCCCATGTCTATACGACACTCTAAAGTAAAGATATTCCATCTGGGACGCTTTTACTCCCTTATATGGGCATGTTTCCTGCCCCATTATAAGTCAATGGGAAATTTTGGGGTCCTCTTACACCCCAGGGGTACAGCTTACACCTTAATGTGATGTATGTTCTTACAGAGCCTGTCAGCCTCCTTAAATGTGGTAAGCCACAAGTTTCTACAAGTTTCTCACTCGCAGCTATGGCCCGTCAAAGTTTGTCTCCATGTTAAGTAAATGGGAAATTTGGGGTGTTTGAGCGCCCCGTTTAGGAATTCGGAAGGTCCCATCAGTTAGAAAAGATATAGCACACTAAGTCAGACCAGTCTGAAGGTCCGTGGAAAATTTGGTGCATGTAGCTTGAAAGCTCTAGGACGAGTTAGTGTCAGAAATTTTGGGGTGCTAAGAAGAATAATAATAATAATAAGTTTAAAAGCAATAACAGTATGTTGAAGACAAACTTTATGTTGGCTTGAAAAAGCGTAGCCTGAACGTTTAAAACGGATTGACAGAAGTTTAGTTTAGTAGGCTATCTGGCAGTTAGTATGTTTAAGTATGAAGCTAACATGATTAGCATGAAGCTAGCATGAAGCTAACATGATTAGCATGAAGCTAGCATGATGCTAGCATGATTAGCATGAAGCTAGCATGATGCTAGCATGATTAGCATGAAGTTAGCATGATGTTAGCATGATTAGCATGAAGCTAGCATGATGCTAGCATGATTAGCATGAAGCTACCATGATGCTAGCATGAAGCTAGCATGATTAGCATGAAGCTACCATGATGCTAGCATGAAGCTAGCATGATTAGCATGAAGCTAGCATGAAGCTAGCATGATTAGCATGAAGCTAGCATGATGCTAGCATGATTAGCATGTAGCTAGCATGATGTTAGCATGATTAGCATGTAGCTAGCATGAAGCTAGCATGAAACTAGCATGAAGCTAACATGATGCTAGCATGATTAGCATGAAGCTAGCATGATTAGCATGTAGCTAACATGATGTTAGCATGATTAGCATGTAGCTAGCATGAAGCTAGCATTAAACTAGCATGATGCTAGCATGATTAGCATGATTAGCATGAAGCTAGCATGATGCTAGCATGATTAGCATGAAGCTAGCATGATGCTAGCATGATTAGCATGAAGCTAGCATGATGCTAGCATGATTAGCATGAAGCTAGCATGATGCTAGCATGATTAGCATGAAGCTAGCATGATGCTAGCATGATGCTAGCATGATTAGCATGAAGCTAGCATGATTAGCATAATGCTAGCATGATTAACATGAAGGTAGCATGATGCTAGCATGATTAGCATGAAGCTAGCATGATGCTAGCATGATTAGCATGAAGCTAGCATGATTAGCATGAAGCTAGCATGATGCTAGCATGATTAGCATGTAGCTAGCATGAAGCTAGCATGAAGCTAGCATGATGTTATCATGATTAGCATGAAGCTAGCATGATGCTAGCATGATTAGCATGAAGCTAGCATGATGCTAGCATGATTAGCATGTAGCTAGCATGAAGCTAGCATGATGCTAGCATGATTAGCATGAAGCTAGCATGATGCTAGCATGATTAGCATGAAGCTAACATGATGCTAGCATGATTAGCATGAAGCTAGCATAAAGCTAGCATGATTAGCATGAAACTAGCATGATTCTAGCATGATTAGCATGAAGCTAGCATGATGCTAGCATGATTAGCATGAAGCTAGCATGATGCTAGCATGATTAGCATGAAGCTAGCATGATGCTAGCATGATTAGCATGAAGCTAGCATGAAACTAGCAAGATTAGCATGAAGCTAGCATGAAGCTAGCACGAGGCTTGCATGATTAACATGAAGTTAGCATGAGAATAGCATGATTAGCATGAAGCTAGCATGATTTAACGTGAAGCTAGCATGATTAGCATGATGCTAGCATGATTAGCAGTAAGCTAGCACTATTTAGCGTGCAGCTAACAAGATTTAACATGAAGTTAGCATGATTTAGCATGAAGTTAGCAAGATTTATTATGAAATTAGCATAAAGCTAGCATGAAACTAGCATGAAGCTAGTATGACTTAGCATGGAGCTAGCATGAAGCTAACATGACCCAAAGACCCAACCCCCATGTCTCTATGATGTTCAGATCCAGAGATATAAGGCTTTGTTTATTATGTTGCTAGGGTGCTCAAATTGGTTGCTAGGGGCGTGGTTTAATACCTCAGTAGGAATCCTAAGAGACTGATTGGATGCCTGAGTAAAATGAGCCCACCCCTATGTCTCTATGACACTCTGGTGTAAAGATATCCATCTGGGCTTTTTATAATGGTAGTCTATGGGAGATGTTGCTAGGGTACCCAAAATTGTTGCTAGGGGCGTGGCTTAATAGCTCTGGGGCGATCCTAAGAGACTGATTGGATGACTGAGTAAAATGAGCCCACCCCCATGTCTATACGACACTCTAAAGTGAAGATATTCCATCTGGGACGCTTTTACTCCCTTATATGGGCATGTTTCCTGCCCCATTATAAGTCAATGGGAAATTTTGGGGGCCTCTTACACCCCAGGGGTACAGCTTACACCTTAATGTGATGTATGTTCTTACAGAGCCTGTCAGCCTTCTTAAATGTGGTAAGCCACAAGTTTCTACAAGTTTCTCACTCGCAGCTATGGCCCGTCATAGTTTGTCTCCATGTTAAGTAAATGGGAGTTTTGGGGTGTTTGAGCGCCCCGTTTAGGAATTCGGAAGGTCCCATCAGTTAGAAAAGATATAGCACACTAAGTCAGACCAGTCTGAAGGTCCGCGGAAAATTTGGTGCATGTAGCTTGAAAGCTCTAGGACGAGTTAGTGTCCGAAATTTTGGGGTGCTAAGAAGAATAATAATAACTAGATATTAAAGTTTGAAGACAAACTTTATGTTGGCTTGAAAAAGCGTAGCCTGAACGTTTAAAACGGTTTGACTGAAGTTTAGTTTAGTAGGCTATCTGGCTGTTGGTATGTTTAGGTATGAAGGTAGCATGATTTAGCATGATTTATCATGATGCCAACATGATAAACATGAAGCTAGGATGATTAGCATGATGCTAACATGATTAACATGATGATAGCATGATGCTAGCATGATTAGCATGAAGCTAGCATGATGTTAGCATGATTAACATGAAGCTAACATGATGTTAGCATGATTAGCATGAAGCTAGCATGATGTTAGCATGATTAGCATGAAGCTAGCATGATGCTAGCATGATGTTAGCATGATTAGCATGAAGCTAGCATGATGCTAGCATGAAGCTAGCATGATGCTAGCATGATTAGCATGAAGCAAGCATGATGCTAACATGATCAGCATGAAGCTAACATGATGTTAGCATGATTAGCATGAAGCTAGCATGATTAGCATGAAGCTAGCATGATGCTAGCATGATTAGCATGAAGCTAACATGATTAGCATGAAGCTAGCATGATTCTAGCATGATTAGCATGAAGTTAGCATGATTCTAGCATGATTAGCATGAACCTAGCATGAAAATAGCATGATGGTAGCATGATTAGCATGAAGCTAGCATGAAGTTAGCATGATGGTAGCATGATTAGCATGAAGCTAGCATGTTGCTAGCATGATATGCATGAAGTTAGCATGATGTTAACATGATTAGCATGAAGCTAGCATGATGGTAGCATGATTAGCATGAAGCTAGCATGATGCTAGCATGATTAACATGAAGCTAGCATGATGCTAGCATGATTAGCATGAAGCTAGCATAATGCTAGCATAAAGCTAGCATGTTGCTAGCATGATTAGCATGAAGCTAGCATGATGCTAGCATGATTAGCATGAAGCTACCATGATTAGCATGAAGCTAACATGATGTTAGTATGATTAGCATGAAGTTAGCATGATGCTAACATGATAAGCATGAAGCTAGCATGAAGCTAGCATGATGTTAGCATGATTAGCATGAAGCTAGCATGATGGTAGCATGATTAGCATGAAGCTAGCATAATGTTAGCATGATTAGCATGAAGCTAGCATGATGCTAGCATGATTAGCATGAAGCTAGCATGATGCTAGCATGATTAGCATGAAGCTAGCATGATGCTGGCATGATTAGCATGAAGCTAGCATGAAACTAGCATGATTAGCATGAAGCTAACATGAAGCTAGCATGATTAGCATGAAGCTAGCATGACTAACATGAAGCTAGCATGATTAGCATGAAGCTAGCATGATTAGCATGAAGCTAACATGATTAGCATGACTGTAGCATGATGCTAGCATGATTAGCATGAAGCTAGTATTATGCTAGAATGATTAGCATGAAGCTATCATGATGTTAGCATGATTAGCATGAAGCTAGCATAATGCTAGCATGATTAGCATGAAGCTAGCATGATTTTAGCATGATTAGCATGAAGCTAGCATGATGCTAGCATGATTAGCATGAAGCTAGCATGATGGTATCATGATTAGCATGAAGTTAGCATGATGCTAGCATGATTAGCATGAAGCTAGCATGATGCTAGCATGATTAGCATGAAGCTAGCATGATGCTAGCATGATTAGCATGAAGCTAGCATGAAGCTAGCATGATTAACATGAAGCTAGCATGAAACTAGCATGATTAGCATGAAGCTAGCATGAAGCTAGCATGATTAGCATGAAGTTAGCATGATTAGTATGAAGCTAGCATGATGCTAATATGATTAACATGAAGCTAGCTAACATGATGCTAGCATGATTAGCATGAAGCTAGCATGATGCTAGCATGATTAGCATGAAGTTAGCATGCTGCTAGCATGATTAGCATGAAGCTAGCATGATGTTAGCATGATTAGCATGAAGCTAGCATGATTCTAGCATGATTAGCATGAAGCTAGCATGATTCTAGCATGATTAGCATGAAGCTAGCATGATTTTAGCATGATTAGCATGAAGCTACCATGATGTTAGCATGATTAGCATGAAGCTAGCATGATGCTAGTATGATTAGCATGAAACTAGCATGAGGCTAGCATGATTAGCATGAAGAAAACATGAGGTTAGCATGATTAGCATAAAGCTAGCATGATTTAACGTGAAGCTAGCATGATTAGCATGATGCTAGCATAATTAGCATGAAGCTAGCACTATTTAGCGTGAAGCTAACAAGATTTAACATGAAGCTAGCATGATATAGCATGAAGTTAGCAAGCTATATTTTGAAATTAGCATAAAGCTAGCATGAAACTAGCATGAAGCTAGTATGACTTAGCATGGCGCTAGCATGAAGCTAACATGACCCGAAGACCCAACCCCCATGTCTCTATGCTGTTCAGATCCAGAGATATAAGGCTTTGTTTATTATGTTGCTAGGGTGCTCATATTTGGTTGCTAGGGGCGTGGCTTAACACCTCAATAAGAATCCTATTAAGACTGATTGGATGCCTGAGTAAAATGAGCCCACCCCTATGTCTCTATGACACTCTGGTGCAAAGATATCCATCTGGGCTTTTTATAATGGTAGTCTATGGGAGATGTTGCTAGGGTACCCAAAATTGTTGCTAGGGGCGTGGCTAAATAGCTTTGGGGCGATCCTAAGAGACTGATAGGATGACTGAGTAAAATGAGCCCACCCCCATGTCTCTACGACACTCTAAAGTGAAGATATTCCATCTGGGACGCTTTTATTCCCTTATATGGGCATGTTTCCTGCCCCATTATAAGTCAATGGGAAATTTTGGGGGCCTCTTACACCCCAGGGGTATAGCTTACACCCCATTGTGAGGTATGTTCTTACAGAGCCTGTCAGCCTCCTTAAATGTGGTAAGCCACAAGTTTCTACAAGTTTCTCACTCACAGCTATGATCCGTCAAAGTTTGTCTCAATGTTAAGTCAATGGAAATTTTGGGGTGTTCGAGCCCCCCGTTTAGGAATTCGGAAGGTCCCATCAGTTAGAAAAGATATAGCACACTAAGTCAGACCAGTCTGAAGGTCTGTGGAAAATTTGGTGCATGTAGCTTGAAAGCTCTAGGACGAGTTAGTGTCAGAAATTTTGGTCTCAGAAAAAGAATAATAATAAAATATAAGTTTAATAGCAATAACAATATATTGGCTTTTTCAAAGCCAACATAATAATAATAATAACTAGATAGGTACATTTCCTGAAGAAAATGTGAAGTGGTGCTTGCCGTGGCAAATTTCGGGGGACAATATATGATTATACTCCAAGCCAAAAGTAAAACAATTCAACCCACATGTCTCTACGATATTCTGATGCGAAGATATAAGGCTTTGTTTATTCGGTTGCTAGGGTACTGTATTTGGTTGCTAGGGAGAAAATTGGCATCCACTAGTGATTACACTCCGAGTCACGAGTCAAACGGTCAAACCCCCGTGTCTCTACGATGTTCTGATGCGGAGATATAAGGCGTTGTTTACTCTGTTGCTAGGGTACTGTATTTGGTTGCTAGGGAAAAAATGGCATCCACTAGTGATTACACTCCGAGATACGAGTCAAACGGTCCAACCCCCGTGTCTCTGCGATGTTCTGATGTGGAGATAAAAGGCTTTGTTTACTCTGTTGCTAGGGTAATGTATTTGGTTGCTAGGGAGCAAATTGGCATCCACTAGTGATTACACTCCGAGTCACGAGTCAAACGGTCCAAACCCCGTGTCTCTACGATGTTCTGATGCGGAGATATAAGGGTTTGTTTACTCTGTTGCTAGGGTACTGTATTTGGTTGCTATGGAAAAAATGGCATCCACTAGTGATTACCCTCCGAGTCATGAGTCAAACGGTCCAACCCCCGTGTCTCTACGATGTTCTGATGCGGAGATATAAGGCTTTGTTTACTCTGTTGCTAGGGTACTGTATTTGGTTGCTAGGGAAAAAATGGCATCCACTAGTGATTACACTCCGAGATACGAGTCAAACGGTCCAACCCCCGTGTCTCTGCGATGTTCTGATGTGGAGATAAAAGGCTTTGTTTACTCTGTTGCTAGGGTAATGTATTTGGTTGCTAGGGAGCAAATTGGCATCCACTAGTGATTACACTCCGAGTCACGAGTCAAACGGTCCAAACCCCGTGTCTCTACGATGTTCTGATGCGGAGATATAAGGGTTTGTTTACTCTGTTGCTAGGGTACTGTATTTGGTTGCTAGGGAAAAAATGGCATCCACTAGTGATTACCCTCCGAGTCATGAGTCAAACGGTCCAACCCCCGTGTCTCTGCGATGTTCTGATGCGGAGATATAAGGCTTTGTTTACTCTATTGCTAGGGTACTGTATTTGGTTGCTAAGGAAAAAAATGGCATCCACTAGTGATTACCCTCCGAGTCACGAGTCAAACGATCCAACCCCCGTGTCTCTACGATGTTCTGATGCGAAGATATAAGGCTTTGTTTACTCTGTTGCTAGGGTACTGTATTTGGTTGCTAGGGAAAAAAATGGCATCCACTAGTGATTACCCTCCGAGTCACGAGTCAAACGGTCCAAACCCCGTGTCTCTACGATGTTCTGATGCGGAGATATAAGGCTTTGTTTACTCTGTTGCTAGGGTACTGTATTTGGTTGCTAGGGAAAAAAATGGCATCCACTAGTGATTACCCTCCGAGTCACAAGTCAAACGGTCCAACCCCCGTGTCTCTACGATGTTCTGATGCGGAGATATAAGGCTTTGTTTACTCTGTTGCTAGGGTACTGTATTTGGTTGCTAGGGAAAAAAATTGCATCCACTAGTGATTACCCTCCGAGTCATGAGTCAAACGGTCCAACGCCCGTGTCTCTACGATGTTCTGATGCGGAGATATAAGGCTTTGTTTACTCTGTTGCTAGGGTACTGTATTTGGTTGCTAGGGAAAAAAATGGCATCCACTAGTGATTACCCTCCGAGTCACGAGTCAAACGGTCCAAACCCCGTGTCTCTACGATGTTCTGATGCGGAGTTATAAGGCTTTGTTTGCTAGGGAAAAAAATGGCATCCACTAGTGATTACCCTCCGAGTCAAGAGTCAAACGGTCCAACCCCCATGTCTCTACGATGTTCTGATGTGGAGATATAAGGCTTTGTTTACTCTGTTGCTAGGGTACTGTATTTGGTTGCTAGGGGCGTGGCTTGGGAGTGGCCAATGATGTGCCCAGTGATTACACTCCGAGTCACAAGTAAAACAGTCCAACCCCCGTGTCTCTACGATGTTCTGATGCGGAGATATAAGGCTTTGTTTACTCTGTTGCTAGGGTACTGTATTTGGTTGCTAGGGGCGTGGCTTGGGAGTGGCCAATTATGTGCCCAGTGATTACACTCCGAGTCACAAGTAAATGGTCCAACCCCCGTGTCTCTACGATGTTCTGATGCGGAGATATAAGGCTTTGTTTACTCTGTTGCTAGGGTACTGTATTTGGCTGCTAGGGGCGTGGCTTGGGAGTGGCCAATGATGTGCCCAGTGATTACAGTCCGAGTCACAAGTAAAACGGTCCAAACCCCGTGTCTCTACGATGTTCTGATGCCGAGATATAACTGTTTGTATTTTATGTTGCTAGGGTGCTCAAAAGTGGTTGCTAGGGGCGTGGCTTAGTAAGTCTGTAAGGATCCTGAGAGACTGATTGGATGCCTGAGTAAAATGAGCCCACCCCCATGTCTCTATGACACTGTGGTGCAAAGATATCCATCTGGGCATTTTATAATGGCAGTCTATGGGATAGGTTGCTAGGGTGCCCAAAATGGTTGCTAGGGTAACCTAACACCCCATTGTGGGGGACGTCCTGACAGAGTCTAGCACCCTCTTCAAATTTAGTAACCCACATGTTTCTACGAAATCCTCGCTTGGACCTATGACCCATCAAAGTTTTTGCAATGTTAAGTCTATGGGATTTTCCCCCATTGACTTTTCATTAGGGCACTTTTGGGAGCCTCTTACACCCCAGGGGTACAACTTACACCCCAATGTGATGTATGTTCTTACAGAGTCTACCACCCTCTTCAAATGTTGTAACCCACATGTTTCTACAAAATCCTTGAGCGGAGCTATGACTCGTCAAAGTTTTGCCCAATGTTAAGTCAATGGGATTTTTCGGGTGGTTTTTTGCCCCCCTTTCGGAAATCCTGCACCCGATCGCTTATAAAAGATATAGCCACCATCTCTTCAATAAGCCGGTCGATTTGAGTCCTTATTCATGGGTCTACGACAAAC
Organism: Paramisgurnus dabryanus; assembly: GCF_030506205.2. Taxonomy (NCBI): domain Eukaryota; kingdom Metazoa; phylum Chordata; class Actinopteri; order Cypriniformes; family Cobitidae; genus Paramisgurnus; species Paramisgurnus dabryanus. The sequence continues at coordinate 44,802,183 of NC_133343.1, forward strand.
CGTGCGGGACGAGTTACGCGCCGAAATTTTGTCCAGAAATAATAATAATAATAATAATAATAATATCCCTGAGCAATAGTAATAGTGATGCCTTGCATAAATGCAAGCACCACTAACTAGATATTAAAGTTTGAAGACAAACTTTATGTTGGCTTGAAAAAGCGAGTCTGAACATTTTTTTACAATTTCACAGGATAAACGTTTACTTGAGAAGTTTAGTTTAGTCTAGCTGTTTGCATGTTTTAGTATGATGCTAGCATGATTAAACAAAGTTACGATGACTTAACATGAAGCTAACACAATTTAACATCATTTAACAAAGTTAACATTATGTTAGCATTTAGAATGAAGTTAGCATGATTTAGCATAAAGTTAGCATGATTTAATACAAAGCTATATAGTTTAGCATGAAGCTCCCTGCTGAAAAAACTGCATCACACCAGCATGGACCAGCGTGGAAATTATGCTGGTTTATGCTGGTTTGATGCTGGTTTAGCTGGTGGTTACAAGCACGAAAACACAACATATGCTGGTCTTGCTGGTATGACCAGCATGGGATGCTGGTGCTACTGCTTGTTTGGTGCTGGTTTAGCTGGTGCTAATGCTGGTGCTGATGCTGGTTAAGCTTGTGTTCAGTTGCTAACCAGCACCAAAACACAACATATGCTGGTCTTGCTGGTATGCTGCTTTGTTCAGCAGGGCTAGCTTGATTTAATATGAGGCTAGCTATGATGATTAGCTAGGATGCTGCTATGCAGTTGCTATGTAATTGTTAGCTACAAGATCAGAGTATGCAGTAAACATCTTCAAGGTCTTGATGCTTGAAACTTCAATATATTTAAATTCATTCTTTGTTGGGAAAACATTTATGCAGCATTTTTCTGACAATAATGTAATGCATAATGATATTCATGTTTTTTTTACGTCTGGGAACTGAATCACAGTATACTTTAATGCACACTGCTGTTGTTTTTATGTGAATATTGATGCATCTTTTTCTTTATCTATGTTTAAGACAAGATAAATAGGATGTTGACCTGTGATTTTTCCCAGCTGGTGCTTTACTGCAACATCTATGTTAATTGTTTGCCATTTAAGAGGTTCACAAATAGTCACTAGGATAATGACACTGATGATAAAGTGTCTGTACCTATCAGTGCCATCTTATCACTGTGTAATATTTTAGGCCAGAGCTTCCCAAACATAACACTGGTAACCCCCCCCCCCCCCCAAAAAAACATAGCAAACGCTCCACGACCCCCCCATTTGTAGTATTACATATTTTTAATAAAGCCGATTGTCTCTTTGCACATTACCAACATTTAATAACCAGTTTTTAAGAATCTCATGTGAATCATGAGAACTATGAAAAGTATTTTATATTCTGTTGAAAGATGACGTAAAAATTCTTTACAAATATATGAAGAGTTTCGTTGCAAAACGAGATAATCAATTTTTTTACATTTTTGTAAAAACATGTTTATTATTATGTTATCATGTTATTATTTTGTTTTATGGTGCTACTTAGCTGTATTTTTTTAAGTTATGAAGGTTTAAATCAAAACAAAACAACTGCAGTTGAATTAAAATTAATTGGAATGCACAACCAAAAAACAAGATTTCTGAACAATTAAAAAAATGGTGGTCATCTCGTTTTGCAACGAAACTCTTCATATATAAAACCATAACACTACATACTTTCTGCATAGTATTTACCATTATAACACAAAGTGTGTAACAGAAGCTACATACAGTAGCTCACAAATAGTTCATAAATCTATTGCAATGAATTACATAACTATGTTAAAAAAATATTTAAAAAAATATATATAAAAACGTTTACAAGCAATGTATCTCACCTCAGTATAATAAAAAAATGAAATAAATATAAATATAAATAAATAAATAAATAAATATACTATATATACATGTCACAAGGTGACGATCTTTTGGGCGGAACCAAAAGTCGGGAAACTTTGGTTCCGCCCGGATGTTTCCGCCCAGACCGAAGAACGGAAACACCGGACATCCGGCAGATTCGCGGAGGCTGTAATCGGCCGATTGGGCACAGCTGTGCCTAGTTGAAGAGATCGCCGGGCAATTGGATGACTGAAGTACAGAGAGGAGTATTTAAAGCACAGTTAAATGACAGTTGAGGAGTTCGGGCACGAGAGGGGGATTGACACGGGGAGAGCTCCTCTGCTTAGGGCAGGAGAGGTAAATACGTACCTTTTGAAGAGCCCGCAGGCTCTGTTGATCCGGGCTGCGCTAGAAGCGCGCGGAAAGAAGACAGGAGCTGCCTGGGGTGAAAGAAAGGCGATACGTGAGTGGAGAAAAGGAGCACCCCGAAGAGAGCATTGTGCTGTCAAGCCTGTGCTTAGTGTGTGCTGGGAAACGGAGCTGTGCTCATTGTTGGACGTGGTGGTTGTTTGTGTTTCTCTCTCTCCCTCTCTCTCGTTGTAAATCTTTATTGTGGACCTGCTGGAGTGAACAGGAAAACCCTATGGGCAGGAAGAAACGCTGTTCTAACCAATACTGAAGGAGTAAAGCAGGAAGAAAAATTGACCTTCTGGTACAACGTAAACAAAGGCTATTCGCCGTGAGTATACCCTTTTCTGTGTGGAGTAACTGGCAAAAGTTAACTTGTGTAACTATTGGAAACCTCCAGGAGAAGGAGGGCGGCCCTACCCCTATAAGAGTGTGGTGGGCGAGCCGTGAGAAGTCAAACTTCAAACAGCCGCCGCAACGAGACTTATTGTGGTCGTATTTCCCATCGCCTTATCGTAGCCCAAGCGCAGTGGAGGACACCGGGCGCTTCCCTTGTTGTGGTGCACTTATAGTGTGGTGAGTGAGACTGTGTAATAAATCTTTTTCACGTTTGGAGTGGTGCTGTGTATTGCTGTGGGTTGCTGTGTGTCTTGTAGACGAAGCCCCGCATCATCCATTTTCTTCCACTGGGCAGAGGACGGAGAGGCCAACGACTACAGAAATCACTGTTACTATAAGTAGTGTGCTGTTTGGAGTACGAAGGGACACAGACTGAGAGCTGTCCGTGACCGTGAGTAAACCATTGGAAAACATTTCGTGGTGTGAACTTACCTGTGCCTGCTTTCGTCGCAGAGTCAGAGGCGAAAGGGTCCGCCGCCCCGTGGTCTCTACGAAAAGGGCGCCCCCGTCTGGAAATCGATCGGCCTATGGGCATTGAAGATAGGGCAGCGCTCGACCCGGTGAGGTGGTGTGGGACCTTCGCCCCTCTGTTGACCTACGGAGGGGAACCATACCTACCCAGAAAGCTGTAAACAGCAGAGCCGGTGAGAATTACTCGAAGTCTCAGTAACAGTGTCTTTGTGTTCTAGCGGCCACCTGTGGAGAGAGAGCAGAACGAGAGTGAATCATTGAAGAGCAAACTGTGAACGTGATACCTACCCAGAAAGCTGTAAACAGCAGAGCCGGTGAGAAATACTCGAAGTCTCAGCAACAGTGTCTTTGTGTTCTAGCGGCCACCTGTGGAGAGAGGGCAGAACGAGAGTGAATCATTGAAGAGCAAACTGTGAACGTGATACCTACCCAGAAAGCTGTAAACAGCAGAGCCGGTGAGAATTACTCGAAGTCTCAGCAACAGTGTCTTTGTGTTCTAGCGGCCACCTGTGGAGAAAGAACGGAAAACGAGGATGAACATGAGGAGAATGGACTGTGTGAAGATACAGTGGTGGTGGAGGAGAGCCTAGAGTGGCCATTGTTTTAAGTCCCCCGTTTCCCCTTCCCTATTTAATATTTTTAAGTAATTTAATAAAGGATATTTTAATTTTATGCTTACCTTGTGTGTCTGGTCATTGGGGTGGCTTTGGGAATCTCCTCGAGGTGGAGAAAGGGGCGTGACCTTATTTACATCTGGGTCCACCCCTACCTGTGACAGATTTGGCGTAGTCGGCAGTCCACCTCGGGTTGAGACCAAGGTCCCCCAATGGCCTACCACATTTTTTTAAAGAAAAGCTCCCATCAACACCCGATCAGTCCCTAAACAACGCGTTCTCGGGACGAGAACGGATTGGCGGGGGAGGATGTCACAAGGTGACGATCTTTTGGGCGGAACCAAAAGTCGGGAAACTTTGGTTCCGCCCGGATGTTTCCGCCCAGACCGAAGAACGGAAACACCGGACATCCGGCAGATTCGCGGAGGCTGTAATCGGCCGATTGGGCACAGCTGTGCCTAGTTGAAGAGATCGCCGGGCAATTGGATGACTGAAGTACAGAGAGGAGTATTTAAAGCACAGTTAAATGACAGTTGAGGAGTTCGGGCACGAGAGGGGGATTGACACGGGGAGAGCTCCTCTGCTTAGGGCAGGAGAGGTAAATACGTACCTTTTGAAGAGCCCGCAGGCTCTGTTGATCCGGGCTGCGCTAGAAGCGCGCGGAAAGAAGACAGGAGCTGCCTGGGGTGAAAGAAAGGCGATACGTGAGTGGAGAAAAGGAGCACCCCGAAGAGAGCATTGTGCTGTCAAGCCTGTGCTTAGTGTGTGCTGGGAAACGGAGCTGTGCTCATTGTTGGACGTGGTGGTTGTTTGTGTTTCTCTCTCTCCCTCTCTCTCGTTGTAAATCTTTATTGTGGACCTGCTGGAGTGAACAGGAAAACCCTATGGGCAGGAAGAAACGCTGTTCTAACCAATACTGAAGGAGTAAAGCAGGAAGAAAAATTGACCTTCTGGTACAACGTAAACAAAGGCTATTCGCCGTGAGTATACCCTTTTCTGTGTGGAGTAACTGGCAAAAGTTAACTTGTGTAACTATTGGAAACCTCCAGGAGAAGGAGGGCGGCCCTACCCCTATAAGAGTGTGGTGGGCGAGCCGTGAGAAGTCAAACTTCAAACAGCCGCCGCAACGAGACTTATTGTGGTCGTATTTCCCATCGCCTTATCGTAGCCCAAGCGCAGTGGAGGACACCGGGCGCTTCCCTTGTTGTGGTGCACTTATAGTGTGGTGAGTGAGACTGTGTAATAAATCTTTTTCACGTTTGGAGTGGTGCTGTGTATTGCTGTGGGTTGCTGTGTGTCTTGTAGACGAAGCCCCGCATCATCCATTTTCTTCCACTGGGCAGAGGACGGAGAGGCCAACGACTACAGAAATCACTGTTACTATAAGTAGTGTGCTGTTTGGAGTACGAAGGGACACAGACTGAGAGCTGTCCGTGACCGTGAGTAAACCATTGGAAAACATTTCGTGGTGTGAACTTACCTGTGCCTGCTTTCGTCGCAGAGTCAGAGGCGAAAGGGTCCGCCGCCCCGTGGTCTCTACGAAAAGGGCGCCCCCGTCTGGAAATCGATCGGCCTATGGGCATTGAAGATAGGGCAGCGCTCGACCCGGTGAGGTGGTGTGGGACCTTCGCCCCTCTGTTGACCTACGGAGGGGAACCATACCTACCCAGAAAGCTGTAAACAGCAGAGCCGGTGAGAATTACTCGAAGTCTCAGTAACAGTGTCTTTGTGTTCTAGCGGCCACCTGTGGAGAGAGAGCAGAACGAGAGTGAATCATTGAAGAGCAAACTGTGAACGTGATACCTACCCAGAAAGCTGTAAACAGCAGAGCCGGTGAGAAATACTCGAAGTCTCAGCAACAGTGTCTTTGTGTTCTAGCGGCCACCTGTGGAGAGAGGGCAGAACGAGAGTGAATCATTGAAGAGCAAACTGTGAACGTGATACCTACCCAGAAAGCTGTAAACAGCAGAGCCGGTGAGAATTACTCGAAGTCTCAGCAACAGTGTCTTTGTGTTCTAGCGGCCACCTGTGGAGAAAGAACGGAAAACGAGGATGAACATGAGGAGAATGGACTGTGTGAAGATACAGTGGTGGTGGAGGAGAGCCTAGAGTGGCCATTGTTTTAAGTCCCCCGTTTCCCCTTCCCTATTTAATATTTTTAAGTAATTTAATAAAGGATATTTTAATTTTATGCTTACCTTGTGTGTCTGGTCATTGGGGTGGCTTTGGGAATCTCCTCGAGGTGGAGAAAGGGGCGTGACCTTATTTACATCTGGGTCCACCCCTACCTGTGACATACATATATACAAATAAATACGCTTTAAAATCACATGATTTTTTTTTATTTAGCCTAGTCAAGGTCCCCCGCAGTACTGCGACGGCCCACTGGGGGGCAGCGGCCCACAGTTTGGGAAGCACTGTTTAAGGCGAAGAATTTATCAATTTCTTGTAGAATTGTCCATTTTGGGCATTTCTCAAAGTTAATCAATTAAATAAAATAACGAACAAAATGATAAGCATTTTATATCTTATAAAGAGCAAATGAGTTCATATGGCCATTGATATAGCATTATATTTATTTTATTTTCATTTATATTATTGTTTAAGGAAGCTTTTCTCATTTTATTATTTTTAATATTATGGTTTAATATTGTCTGCCCCGTATCCAAAGCTCAAATGTGATAATATTTTATATATATTTTTGAAATACTTTTGTTACACGACTAGTACTCAGGTATTAGGTAACATCACGTGATTAATTCAAACCAATGAGACGACAGCTTTGGACGAGAGTCTGTATAGCTAATGAGCTTGCTTCCGGTTCTCACTGGTTTTCCTTCACTGAGCGAGCGGTTCAAAACTTTCTCAGCTATCTCTTGAGGTAGGTCAAATTTCCTCATAAAAGTCTTAAAATTTCACAGACAGACGGTGGATTAATCAATTTGATGATTTTAAATATGTCGATTGTTAATTTAGATGAGTGTAATATTACTTACGTTTAAACAATAAAGAAATATAACGTATTATCTTCTGCTATCGTTGTTTTCTGAGGTAAATTATGCGTTGGAAAAAAAACAAACGGATAGTTTAAATAATTGTAGCCTAAGAAATTGTGGCAAAAGCCCATTTTTATTGTTAATATGATTTTTATATGATATTGATATTTATATGAATATGACATTGTTAATGTGAACCGTTAAACGGACGGAGCGAACAGTTTCAGTGAGGGAAAAGGTAACTTGAGGGAAAGTTACCAGACATAAGGCGTCAGACAATTTTTGTTAACAAATATCAACTTAACCGAGGTTATATGAATTGTAGGAACAACCACTTAAGCTGTGGACTAACATATGCAATTATATATATAATAAATGCATGGTGTCGTCTATAAATAATGACATACTCGAAGCTGCAGTGACATCTGCAGGCGAGGCTTTACTTAAATGTCTTGTTTATTCATGATGTTATCATTGTTTTTTACGTTCATTTTGAAGTTATGGTAACTTAACTTATTTGTTTAAGATACGTTTTGTAGGCGCGAACCCGGGAGTACGCAAAAATACATACGTTTTATTTCTAGTGTAACGTTTATTAATATGTTAGAGACAATTCCTCAAAATATACTGCGGTATTGCTGTTTATTGTAAATAGAATATGTTTGGTATGTTGGTATAGTAACCCTTATGATTTGCTAATAATGTATGTTTTTTTCTCTTTCCCCGTACTCATTTATTTTTACATAATTTTTTGCTGTCTAGACATTTTTGTGGTAAGTCATTTATATATATTAATGTATATTGTTATATATAGAACGATCTCTGTTGCAACATAATACTTAAAAATTTCTTAAAATACTTGAAATTTCTCTTTTTTTCTGAACAGTTACCTTGCTTGTGATATTTAATAAGTAATGTTTACTTTTTCTTTCTTTTGCTCTTTTGAAAACATTTAACTGCTTTAGCTAAGTAAGTATTATTTTTGACTGTCAAATTCTTACTAAATGTTCAAGTCATGACATATTTTATTTAGATATTTAGTGACCATTTCTTTTTCTTCTATTTGATTTTCTCTAGTCCTCAGCCAAAATCCTAGTTTTGCTGTTGCCCAGCAAAACCAGCACCTCTTTGATAAAATTTATTATAGCGAACCCAAAGGCTCTTTTAAGAGCCATCCACATTGCTTCACTGGTAAGTCATTTTCAATTACTTTTGAATCAGTAATTGCCTAATGACATTATAACATTGTTTTTCTGTTAATGTAACAGATATTGTTTACCAATGTTTATTGTTGTTTGTTAGTTTTGGCCATTTCAGCATGTTTAAAATAGGGGTGTAACGGTTCAAATTACTTACGGTTCGGTGGGTATCACGGCTTAGGGTCACAGTTTCAGTACACATCAGTCACAACAGGCTGCTTTACAAAAATAAAAACCTACGCCGTTTTTAACCTCTGCCAAAATCTAAATTTTCACTTAAGAGCACTTGTATTATTATACAAGTACCAACTTTACTGTGCAATTCAATTTGAACATAAAATAGCTTAGAACAATGGGTTACTTTTTATATTCTATGCCGCTATCTTCAAGTTTTTTTGCAAGAAGATCAGTTTGTTAAAATTCAAACACAGAAGGCAATTTGTGCTGTTTCTGTCTCACCTGCGATCGTGTGCTATCAACAAAACCCTGGTGATGACGGCGTAAAGCGACTCGTCATATTAGATGTATTGCCTTAGGCATACGGCACTCGCGAATTTTACAGTTTTGTCCACGTTTTCTTGAGCACCACTGCTGCACTAGACTTAAATTAAGCTGGGGATGACTCTGTTAGCATCTTTTCTCCTTCGTTTGCCGTGCTAAACGGTCTGTGAAACACACAAACAATTGAGGATGAACTGTGAGGTTGGCAACAGATTTGCATACTTCAAGTTGATTGGACAGGTACTCTCACCTTAACACATGCAGAGCTTAATCAGAACCATACATTAGCTTTTTTATGCATCGTTTTTTCACCAAACTATAATAGAAATGCGTGGTCGAATTAAACACGGTGCACGTGCATCCCGAACTGTGGGCGGAAAACGGGATGATTCGATTATTTACCGAGAACCGTTACACTCCTAGTTTGAAAGTAAAATTGACTTTATTGAAGGAGTACTCCACCTTCAGAAATAAAAATGATAGATGTTTTTACTCAGCCCCATCTAAGTCATCCAAGGTGTTTATGCCTTTCTTTCATCAGCTGAATACAATCAGAGTTCTAATTATTAATATCCTGGCCCCTTTTTGCTTTGTAATGAGTTTGATCATGGACCAAACATTTACAATCTCCAAAAAGTACAAACTCCAAAACTGTAAAATCTTATTGGTTCTTGTGTTTCATCATGAGTTGTGACAAAAACTGACAGTCGTTAGACACTAAATGTTTTAGTATCTGTTTATTTAAGGTATGTTTTGTAACTAAAAGGTCAAAATATTAATTGTTTTTTTTTTATTAACCCACTGGATACATTAAATATGGATTACTTTAATAATGGATGGATCCAGTTTTTGGAGCTTCTAAACATTTGGTCTCTGATCAGAGCCGTTACAAAGCAAGGAACACCCAGGGTATTATTTAATATAGGTCTGGTTGTATTCAACTGAACAAAGAAAAGCAAACATCTTGGATGACAAGGGGGTGAGTTAATTTTTTTTTTAATTCTGAAGGTGGCATTTTACAGTTTAGGTTCTATTGTGTTGCCTGGTGCGATAATTTATTAAATTAACAATCTTTACATTAATACCACAGGAAGGGGAACATTTTGAACAGGAATAGCATATAATTAATTGTTTATTCTGAAGCATATGTGACTAACTTGATAATTTTGGGTACGACTAAATAAGATCAAGACTTAAAGGAACAGTATGTAAAAAAATTATATAAATCAATCATAAAATGGCCCTGATATGTCACTAGACATTAAGAAATCATTTTCATTTCAAATACTTATATCACTGACAACAGTGGTCTGCCCAGGATATTGTCTTTTAAAAAGTGGAGTTGCAGCCCTCAACTGATGTTTATGTTGTCATGTTGTGTATTAGCCACCAGTTGTGTGATTGCAGTACCAGTTTTAGCCACAAGTTTTGTGATTGCAATATCAGTTTTGGCCACAATCCTACATACTGTTCCTTTAATTCTTTAGCATACTGCAGTATAATTTTTACCAATTATTATAGGACAGCAGAAACACTGAAGTTTGAATGACATTATACTGCACATTGTGGACCTTTGTATTTAGAAACTATTTAGACCCCCTACACAGTTCAATTTTGTTAGGTCTCAATCTGATACTACAATACCCCCCCCCCATTAATCTGCACTAAGTACCCCATAATGAGAAACTGAAAACAAGATTTTGGAAATGTCTAAATGTATTAAAAAGAAGAAAAAAAACGAAATTATTCAGACACTTTACTTGGTAGTTAGTTGAAGCACTTTTTGCAGCAAGTGCAGCCTCGAGTCTTTTTGGGTATGACGCAACAAGCTTTGCACATCTGGATTGAAGGAATTTCTGCCATTCTTCCTTTTAAATTCTTTCAAGCTAAGTGAGTTTGGATGTGAACTGTCGGCTGACAGCCATTTTCAGGTCTCTTCAGAGATGCTTGGTGAGGTTGAAGTCAGGGCTTTGGTTGGTCCACTTCTCACATAGTTGTCCCTAAACCACTACTGCGTTGTCCTTTTTCTGTGCTTAGGGGTCATTTTGATCAGGTTTTAGTGAGGATATCTCAGTGGACTCCAGTCAAGGTGTAGAAACATCTCGGCATTGATCAACACAAATAAATGGCACCTAAACAAAATTTCTAGTGTTATCGCAAAGGGTCTGAATACTTAAGTAAATGTGAAATTATTTTTTTCCTTTAAAACATTATAGAGAAATTTCACTTTGTCATTATGGGGTACTAGATGTTGATTAATGAGAATGATTTGAATTCTTTTTTTTTTTTTTTTTTTTGAGTCAGAACATTTTAATTAGGCCTTGAAAAGCTGCATCTGACATGGGACTTTTATTAACACACCCCCAGGTTCACAGACAAGGTTTAGTAAAACATCTTAAGATATGCCAGTGCCATTGATTTGTTTTATGATACACACCAGTAATGTATTCTTCAAAGGAGTGCTTTTTAAAGATGCTTAATAGGCTTGCCTGTAAAACCAGTCCACAGTGTTTATTATTGTGACAACTGCATTATGTTTGGAAAGTAATTTAATTTTAAATTCTTGAGGTATATATAAATTATAAAAAGGACTAACGCAAACGTAACAAATTTGCAAATAAAGTAAAGGGGTTTAAGTACTTTCTAAATACACTGTAAATGTGGTCATGCCTACTTTGAACTAATTTGTCTTTTTTGTTGATTTTGTTTTTCCTAGATTGGACAATGGACATCTAATTCATCTTTGTAAGTAACAGTTACATATTTCAGATTTAAAGCAATAGTTCATCTTATGTTTATCAGCTTACCCCCAGGCCATCAAAGATTTAGGTGAATTTGTAATTTTAAATTCTTGAGGTATATATAAATTATAAAAAGGATTAAAGGGACCATTTAAAATGTCCGCCAAAAAAAAAATCAATTCATACTCCACACTCCAAACAGACGGGGGCAGTATACCTCCAAAAAGTGAGTTGGTCTATTTTAATTTAGCAGCTGCACATTTAGCAGCATATATCAAGTTTGATTTACATTAGCAACTAAGTAATCAGTAGTCACAAAAAAAACATTCGGTGTCATTAAAATTGCAATGTTTTCCGCTACGTTTCGTGCGTCCATTTGGTGTTCATTATCATCGAAGACATTTCAAGCTTCTTAGCTAATGTTACATTTTAGCATCAGCTTGGTAGATAATGGGTGAAAACCGGATCGGATCCGTGGGTAGAGCTAACTATTAAACGCTAACAGCTAAGGATGCGCGATAATTTGCATGGGATAGTCATTGTGCTTCTCGTCAGTGAAGCCGGTTTCTTGATTAAAAGTGAATCGCCATCAGCTGCTTTCAGATGGAGCCACATTTACTGCACAAAGCCGTAGTTCATGTACAAACTGAGCATAGGTTATCGCAATGCCCATTATAATGTGAACTTCTAGCAAAATACTAACAGCATCTTACTTACCAATCGAAAATAAATGTTGTCATTTCGGAGTCGAACCTCATTTCTTTCATGTCCATTAGTTGTCTCCAGCGATGAAAAGCAGTGCCAGTATTTACTCTGGTTCGGTTCCTTTATTTATCATATTTTATTTGTGATTCCGAGCGCGTTGTTCCCTGCAGCAAATGGTTGTGGTAGTGGTAAATGTCTCCTGCTTTAGCCATTCTTCCGCTCTCTTCCCTGAACTGAAATACGTCCAAAAACCCTATTGGAAGGCATCAAGGCATGTCCGAATCCATGGCTGTGCGAATTGCATTTCTCTGAGCTGCTTTCATGCCTATTAAGTCAACAAGTCAGCTGCCTTTGTTTTCGGACGCAGCAGTAGTAGTAGAGGGCTGTACTCCCACACATGCGACTTATTTGTATATTGCAGTTTGGCTGGCGGTTATGTGCGTGGCCCGCATACCGCCTCCCATGGTCGAAACTGCTATTACAACACCAGTCGGGTTGTAGCTAGTAATTTAGCATGCTAATTCAGATTGATATTTCTGCAGCACTATACCTTGTCATTTTTTTTAATGACATCTTTGCCCTTATTTCTTCTCATTCTTTTGATGCGTGTAGCTAATTTTTTTAAATCTTTTACCTCAATTATTACAAATGGCCCCTTTAATGCAAACATAACAAATTTGCAAATAAAGTAAAGGGGTTTAAGTACTTTCTAAATACACTGTAAATGTGGTCATGCCTACTTTGAACTAATTTGTCTTTTTTGTTGATTTTGTTTTTCCTAGATTGGACATCTAATTCATCTTTGTAAGTAACAGTTACATATTTCAGATTTAAAGAAATAGTTCATCTTATGTTTATCAGCTTACCCCCAGGCCATCCAAGATGTAGGTGAATTTGTTTCTTCAGTAAAACACAAATATAGATTTTTAACTCCCAACTGTTTTAGTCTGTCAGATGTATAATGCATGTGGGTGGTAACAAAACTTGATAGAGGAATGTACAGACAAATCCAAATTAAACTCTGCGGCTCATGACGACACCTCAATGTCCTAAGACACGAAACGATCGGTTTGTGCAAGAAACCGAAAAGTATTTATATAATTTTTTTTACCTTGAATACAGCACTATGCCTAAAGGAGTACGTGTGTGCACATCTTCTTCTTGGTGTTTAAGGGTGGGTTGCAAACCAACTTCATAAGAGCATACCGCCACCTACTATATCGGTGCCCCGTATAGTGCTTATGCACCCTCATGCAGTGCACCCGATACAATAAGTGGCAGTATGCACCTATGAAGTTGGTTTGCAACCTGTTGGTTCAGTTTCATCTCTTAGGACATTGATGTGTCGTCACGAGCCGCAGAGTTATTTTTCTCTATCAAATTTTGATACCATCCACATGCATATTCACTGAGAGACTGAAACGGTTGGAGTTAAAAATCTACATTTGTGTTTTACTGAAGAAACAAAGTCACCTACAATTCGGATGGCCTGATGGTAAGCTGATGAATATAAAAATTAAATTTTTAGACAAACTATTGCTTTAATAATGGGGGAGAGATGACTGGGATTTTATTAAAATAATTTTCCTAAGGCTGAATAATATTACTCAACATAAAATTTGTACAGATTAAAAAATTACTACATATCACATACCTGGCTGTCAGAATTGGGCATTACATGCCCAAAACATAAGATCATACATCGTCCTGCTGTCTAGTCAATCTGAACACAACAAACCCATTTGTAGTCACATCCTTGTTTCTGCCAAAATGGCAAAGCCAATATGGTTTAAAGGTAGCATCTAGTAACTGTAATGCACAATTGATTTTCACTGCCTGGTTACTTTATGGCCTCATGAAGGAACATACACTATTAAATTTAATCAGCGGTTTGCATGGAAATATGAAAAATATTATATAATTTTAAAAGATGAAATCAAAGTCAGTTTGTGTCATACACTTAACACTGTACAGAGCATCAGCTCTTGACTGCCCCACCCTTAACAGAATAGACATACAGACTGGACCTATATTCTGTGTAACCAAGATAATATAATTCAGCCTTTTCAAAAACTGATATTAGAGTGTATTTTTAATATGATCTTAATACTTTGAGTTTAAAACAAAAATGTTAACTTATTTTTGTCCTGCAATATGTTTTGTACAATTAAGTATTTACTGTTAATCATTCTGTAATATGCGTGCTATTTTGACTTTAGAATGTAACTAACTTGTTTTTTTCTCTTTGTCTTGTGTTTGTTTGTCATGTCCTGTCCTGACCTTTATATACATTTTCTTTCAAACTTTTATCTTGCTAAAATCATTGCTTCTCTTCTATTCTGTACTTTTACTTCACAAACACCTGGCCGTGCATTTCAAAACGTTGCTGCTTTGCTTGTTTGCTTCCTCCTCAAACGTATCCTAACTGCATTTAATCACTGCAAAACATGCCATGCATACCCAAGCAGCTTGCTTCTTAAAAAACTGCCAGGAAACCCAAAAAACCACCGCTTCAACTAAAAAAACAAAGCCTACAAATTCTACCCAAAACAAACGACCCATTTTTTACCCCACCCAGACCACTCTGTTGCCCTAACCCCAATACACCGACTACCCCCAAACAGAACGCCCCTTTTAACTTTTTGCTTTGACAGAAAGAGTGAGAGCAGAACTACCTACAGCTCCAGTGTGCCCTGCTGCCTTGAGTGTCTTCACAAAGCAACGTTGATTAGAGGACTGCGTTGGGAAATCAACACCATCAACACACACAATAATTTACTATAGTTTTAAAATTACATAATTTACTATAGTCTTTTAGACTGCTTATAATAGATAATACACATTACAGTACTTTTAAAAGTCATTAATATATCAGTAAAAAAAATTGTTTTTGCAAGTTCATCTTTGAAACGTATTACATTTATATCTGAGTCTTTTCACATTTGCCTATACTCTACTAATTAATTGCATTAGTAATATTGCCTTTGGTTATCATTTCTGTAAAATATTGGGGTTAACAGTGTTTAACAGTTCAACAGTTCCATTGCTATAGTCTTGTGTGTTTGTATATCTAATTTGTTTTAACAGAAATTTTAGTACAGTACTTTAAAAGATTATTAATATATAAGTAAAATATTCTAAGTTTGACTGTTATTGTAACTGCTATTTGAATAGACTACATTTAAAGGTCATTAAAATATTTTGGTTTGCCAAGTTCCTCTTTGAATCTTACCACATTGTAACATTTACCTTTATTAATTGATTGCATTACTGATATTGCTTTTGTTAACATTTTTTTGTACAATATTGGAGTTGACAGTGTTTGAAAGTATAACAGTTGAATTTCTATAGTTTTGTGTGTTTGTATATTTAATTTGTTGACTTGTTACTGAAATTTTTGTCCTGTACTTTAAAAGATAATTAATATATCAGTAATATACTGTATTTACAGTTTGACTCTTGTTGTAATTGATATTTGAGTGCAGCACATTTTAAGGTAATTAAAATATCAGTAAAGTATTTTGGTTTGGCAAGTTCATATTTGAATCTTAATACGTTATAACATTTGCCTTTACTAATTGGTTGCATTACTGGCATTGCCTTTAGTTAACATTTTATAATTCAGAAAAATAAAAAGGCTTGACAGTATAACAGTTACATTGTGTGTATGTAAATGTAATTTAAGTTTGACTGGTGATACTGTGGTATACTAGCATAACGTATAATAAGCATTAATATTCATTGAGATATTGGGTCTTTGAATTTGTTATTAAAATTTTGTCCGGAAAATTTGCTCTTGTTTAACATACGAGAGGTACTTTGCTATAAACAGATCTTTAGCTTTCTACCTGTTCCATCATGCCAAGGAAAGGGAAAAGAAGTGAAGCCCAGAAGCAGCGCAGAAAGGTAGAAACTTCTATGTGCATTAACTCCGTGTCAAGTGCGAGTGACGTAAGCCCAGACGTGCTTTCTGTTACGGCGTCCCACTGTCAAAGTGACCCGAGGTACGGTATTTACTCGAGAGGCCAGCAGTGCACATGCAATTCCTTAATGTTTCTCGCGGTGCACAACGAACGTAATGAGCTGGACAGTTTGGAATTAGATGACGTTTTAAAGAAAGGTGACGCTTTGTACACTCTTGTCAAGCAAACACTACAGAGTAAAGGACAATTTCGGAGTAATTTCCTTGATTTTGATGAGCTACCGGATAAACTTGAGACAAGCTTGTGCTCTTACAACATCGTTAAACATGGCCAGAGGTTTGGATTACTAAGAGATGCACCTGCACTAGGCAGCTATGACAACCTCGAGAATACTCTGCAATGTCTCAGAGGTGAAATCAGCAACTGCCTGTTTTTGTGTGGACTTTATTGTGTTGCTTTGTTTAGAGATCGCTCAGGGAGGTTTGGATATTTTGATTCACACTGCAGAACACCAGATGGCATGTCTACTAATGATGGCACGGGTACTGCTGTAATGTTGACATTTTCACGTTTAGAAGACATGGTAGAGAGATTGTTGCTGTTGTTTCAAGGGTGTTTCCTGTTAAGCGATAATGTGCAATTTGATCTGCTGCCAATATCATTCACAACAGTATATACTGATGTCTCCATGGAGTATCTTGATAACATAGAGCTGTGTGTAGCATCTCAAATATCTGAAAAACAATTTCTGTCCACTAATGACCAATGTGCATCTGCTGCATCGTCACAACAGCAAATTAAGGTTAGAGATCCAGTTCAGTGGCCAGTCAACATGACAGATGAAGATGAAATGGAGATTCACACTTCTGTTATTGACAATTTGGACAGAGACAAAAATGTTCAATTAAATAAGCTTTCTCATAACATCTCAAAAAATTCCTCAATTCAAATTATACTGTCCGAACCAAATGATCAGTGTGTGAAAACATTTGACTTGAATCAGCAATCAAAAAAGCTTAACAAATCCAGAAGGCGCAAGGATTACCGGATAAAATGGCACAAAAAAATGGATTTAAAACAAGATAGGAAACAGACCAAAAAATCTGAGCATTACAAAACAAGCAGAGAATACAAGGAAAGACATAACCAAGCTATGAAGAACTGTTATCAAACTAATACAGCTTACAGGGAAAAGCACAAACAAGCCATGAAAAACAACTATAACAAATCTGAAGAATATAAGAATAAAAGAAGGGTTTATGCTATTGTGAATTACAAGAATAATGAGGAATACAGAAATCAGAGAAAATGTTATGGAATCTACAATTACAAGACCAATGAGGAATACAGAAATATAAAAAAGAGAAAAATAACCAGCAATTACAGTAGTAATGCACAATTCCGGGAGAAACAAAAGAAATATATCATTGTAAATTACAGAATGGATGAGGATTTCAGAGAGAGACAAAAAAACTATGTTACAAGAAATTACAGAATGGATGAGCATTTCAAAAAGAGACAAAAAACGTATGTCACAAGAAATTACAGAATGGATAAGCGTTTCAGAGAGAGACAAAAAACCTATGTGACAAGAAATTACAGTATGGATGAATATTTCAGAGAGAGACAGAAAAACTATGTCAAAAGACATTACAAGAATAGTGATAGATTTAAGGAAAAACATAAGAGATACATCACTGATAGATATTCAAGAGATGCACTTTTCAGGCAAAGGCAAAAAGACTATTATACAAACCGGTGCAAAATAGATGTAAACTTTTATGAAAAAAGAAAGGACACGTTTAAAAAACTTTATCAACATGACTTGCTTTTCAGGGCTCGTCAGAAAGCATATAATTTTTTCAAAACTAAAGACAGAATATCAGCACTCAAAATACTTCACAAAATAAACTGTGCACAAGACATACAGCACAAATATAAAGTAATTGACTGTGTGCGCCAGGCAACACAAGTGTTCAGAAATAACCACCTTGCTGAAACGCAGAATCCAGTGATATTGAAGGCATTGCAAACTTTCAGAGACATTATTAAAGAGGGACCAACATATATCTGCACATGCTGTGCAAGAGCACTCTTCTCAAATCAAGTGCGCACGTGTGATCGTGAAAGCTATCAAAAGAATCCAACAGTTGTTTCACTATGTTTGACAGGTAACTATGTTCACATCTGTTCTGATTGTACTAATCAGTGTATGAGGAACACAGAATGGATCTGTCACAGCTGCCATTCAACACTTTTGAGAGGTGCAATGCCAGACATTGCTGTAGCCAATAAGCTTCAGTTTACTCCCATTCCTCCAGAGCTATGCAATTTGAATATTCTAGAAAGACATGTAATTGCAAAGTACATTCCTTTTGCTAAAATCTTAACACTTCCTAAAGGCCAACAGAGAGCTATAAAGGGTGCTGTGATTTCAGTTGCATCTGAAGTGGAAACAACAGTTAATTGTTTACCTAGACCAAGAAGTGAATCGCAGCTGCTTACAGTGAAACTGAAAAGACGTCTTTGTTACCAAGGTCATTATCAGTATCAAACTATTAATATGCACAAGGTTTTATCTGCTTTAGGAAAACTTAAAGATATGCATTCAGAATATAAAAATATTGTTATAAATCCATCTCCCCTGGCAGATGAAATGCTGAATGAGTATGATCAGTCTTTAAATGACAGCAGTGCACACAATGAGCCAATGGACATTGACAACAACAGCCAAAGTGAAAACACAGAACGACAGAGCAATGAAAATGAACATGATAATTCAAGTGATGACCCTGAATCTAATAATGAACAACAATCGGGTCTTGTCTTGGACACGTGTCTACAGCCCCCAGATCCTGGTCAACATATGTTGTCTTATGATGATGGAATATTCTGTATTGCCCCTGCAGAGAAAAACAGTCCTGTAAGCATTTTTAAAATTCCTAAACTCGAGTCTATGGCATTTCCAGTGCAGTTTCCTGATGGTAAGAACACTTTTGATGAGCCTGACAGAGTGAAATGTGTCTCCCCAAGCAGATACTTTAACACCAGGTTATTCTCTGTAGATAACCGTTGTGCAAAGGATACAAACTACATTTTTTTTGCACAGTTTGTCACAGAAATGCACATGGCCACATCTAGTATGTCCATTCAGTTGAGAAAAGCAAAACCTATGACACGTGATGGTCGTAGAATAAACTGTTCACTGCTGCAGGATAAATCTGAGTTAGAAAAACTTGTACACAACAAAGAGGCAACACGTTTCATGCAGCCACTAAGAGGAACACCAGCTTACTGGGAGAAAACTCTGTGTGATTTGTTCTCTATGCTAAGACAACTGGGCACACCTACATTTTTCTGTACATTTAGTGCTGCTGAGATGAGATGGCCAGAAGTTATTACTGCTATTAAAGCACAACAAGGTGAAACGGTGAACTTTTCTGAATTAGACTGGACAGAGAAATGTGAAATTCTTAAAAGCAACCCAGTCACAGCAATGCGCATGTTTGAAAAACGAGTTGAAGCCTTAATAAGAGATCTAATAATGTCACCTGCTCAACCCATCGGTGAGGTAATTGACTTTTTTTATAGAGTAGAATTTCAACAGCGTGGCTCTCCACACATTCACTGCCTATTTTGGGTGAAAGATTCTCCAGAATTTGAAAAAGATCAAGATGAAGATGTGTGCAATTTCATTGATAAATATATCTCATGTAAACTACCAGACCCAAACAAAGACCCAGAACTTCATAGAATTGTAAGTGAAGTACAGATGCACAGTCGTAACCACTCCAAATCCTGTAGAAAAAACAATAAGCACTGTAGATTTGGATTTCCCAAACCACCCATGAACACGACCATGATAACTCGTCCCAGGCCTCCTCCAATAGATCAGTCTGATGAAGAAAATGAAGCAACAGAGGAGAGAGAAAATGAAAGTACTGCACAAGCAAAAGCACAACTTCAAAAAGTGTGGGATATGCTGAATGACACAACACAGAGTTTTGAAACCACAGCACAGCTGCTTCAAAAAGTAAACATGACTTATGAAGAATATAAAAAATATTTTCAATGTCTGTCAACATCAAATGTAATTGTCATGGAGAGACGACCACGTGACTGCTGGGTTAATGGCTATAATCCAATGCTGTTAAGAGCCTGGAATGCAAACATGGACATACAGTTCATTATCAATCCATACAGTTGTATCATGTACATTCTCTCATATATTTCAAAAGCTGAACATGAGATGAGTGATTATTTAAAAAAAGTAATAAAAGACTCAAGTCATGATAACATGTCTGACTGTGAAAGCATGAAGCAGGTCATGAATTGCTATGCAAAAAATCGTGAAATTTCCGCTCAAGAAGCAGTTGCTCGCACATGCAGTCTAAAACTGAAATCATCATCACGAGCTGTCATATTCATACCCACAGATGACAATGCTGTAAAGATGAGTTTACCAATAAAGTGTTTACAGACAATGGACCCTGACTTAGAGAATGTGTGGATGACTGGACTGCCAGAAAAGTACAAGGCCAGACCAAACAAACCTGAATTTGATAACATGTGCATGGCAGAATTTGCAAGTAAATACCGCATTGTTTATGGAAGACAGAAAAAGGGTAAAAATGTTTTGGCACTCCAAAAGAATATAGGACACATTCAAAAAAGAACACGGGGTAAACCTGCTGTTATTAGATTTGCTCGTTTCTCACAACAAAAAAACCCAGAAAAATACTTTGGAACATTGTTAAAACTCTACCTACCATATCGCACAGATGAACAGCTTAAGTCTCCAAGATTCCCAACATATGAATCATTTTACAAATTTGCTTCAGTAAACCTTCCAGGCACTGATGAACTGCAACGCGTGTGCATGATTGTAAATGGAAACCGTGAAAAGTATGAGAAGCATAATGAGGCAATAGAACAAGCAATTGAGGATTTTGAACAGAACGGTCCAGTCGAGGATGCATGGACTACATTAGCACCGGCAACTGAGGTGATCAGGCTGGAATGCATAATGGAACGTGAACCATCTGATGCAAACGATGAACAAGATGATATTCCTGAATATACAGCATCTTCTTCTGTCAATACAGCTATGCCAGTAATAGAAGTTCCCCAGCTCAATTCTGCACAGATTCGCAAAATGTTTCAAAGCTTGAATCAAACACAAGCTTCTGTATTTTATGCCGTGCGAGACTGGTGCAAAAGATGTGTTTCTGGTGAAAACCCACAACAGTTTCTATATTTTTTGAATGGAGGAGCAGGAGTTGGCAAATCACATGTTATTAAATCTATTCATGCAGAAGCATCTAAAATATTGCGCAAACTTCCATTCGTGAGAGAGCACACTGACATTTCCAAACCAACAGTTCTTTTAACAGCATTTACGGGTACTGCTGCTTTTAACATTTCTGGTAAAACATTGCACTGTCTTTTAAAACTCCCAAGAAGCTTAAAACCTCCATACCAAGGCCTAGGAAACAGCTTGGATGAAATCAGGGCAGATTTTTCTAACGTACACATTATAATAATAGATGAAATATCTATGGTATCAAAACAATTGTTTGCGTATGTTAACTGGAGACTGCAACAGATTAAAGGAAACCAGAAACCTTTTGGCGGATTGTCTGTTCTTGCTGTTGGAGATTTTTTACAACTTCCCCCGCTTGGCCGAGCTAGACCACTCTGTGTGTATGAGAATCATGTGCTGGACTTCTGGAAAGATCAATTTCAGATCATAACACTGACACAGATTATGAGACAGAGAGAGGATCTTGAATATGCTGAGCTGCTCAACAGACTGAGAGTAAAACAGAAGCATGACAGGCTCACAGCTGCAGACCAGTGCATGTTACAAACTGTCATACGTTTGTCTCCCGAAGAGTGTCCCACTGATGCATTACACATTTTTGCAACCAATAAAGAGGTAGACAATCACAACACTGCCGCCATATTCTCTCAATTTTCAAATATTATTACTATTGATGCCAATGACTACAAAAAAGATCCCCGAACAGGTGAAATGAAAAAGCAAGCTGCACCATTTAAAGGAGACAAAGGTGATCTTATTGACAAACTACAGATTGCAATTGGTGCACGAGTAATGCTTACCAGAAATATTGATGTGGAAGATGGACTGGTTAATGGTACTTTTGGTAAAGTGGCAAAAATTACAACTCAGGAACGAGATGGTGTTCCATATGTGCTGTTAATTGGTCTTTACCTGGATGATGTAAATGCTGGACATAAACATCGTAACAAAGCACCTGGTGGAGATGACAACATTGTTTATATTGAGAGGTCAGAGGAGCCGCTAAAAAAAAAGGGAACAGTTCGAAGGCAATTTCCCATGAAACTTGCTTTTGCATGCACTATACACAAAGTTCAAGGAATGACAACTGATCGTGCTGTTGTATCTCTGAAGCATATTTTTGAACCAGGCATGGCATATGTTGCACTAAGCAGAACCACAGCGCTTAGT
Organism: Paramisgurnus dabryanus; assembly: GCF_030506205.2. Lineage (NCBI taxonomy): Eukaryota > Metazoa > Chordata > Actinopteri > Cypriniformes > Cobitidae > Paramisgurnus > Paramisgurnus dabryanus. Next base: position 44,824,493 of record NC_133343.1, read on the forward strand.
GGATTGCACATCATAGACTTTGATGAAAAAAAAATATATTGTGATCCAGAAATAAATGCCTCTTTGGAGAACATGCCAAAAGCTGACTTTCAACATGTCCAACCTCTTCTACACACTGAGTATGATGTCAATTCTCCTCTTACTATCATTCATCATAACATAGAGGGACTACAGTGTCATATGGATGATTTAAAAAGTCATCATGAGCTTTTGTTGGCTGATGTTTTGTGTCTCACTGAAACACACCTGTCTGGCTCATCTGCTTATGAGTGTCTCCAGCTGGAAGGATACAGAATTTATAATCGCAACAGACATACATCCTACACAAATAATCTACAGTTGGCAAACAGAAATGGTGGTGGAGTGGCCATTTATGTGAGAAATAGCTTACAAGCTCATCCTCTGATGTACATACAGAACGTGACAGACCTGGAATATTTGGTTTTAAAAATAGAAGTCCCCAAAGAAGCACTGGTCACAGTAATCTACAGACCACCTAAATACAACCTAGGAGTGTTTTTGACTAACCTAAATGCCCTTTTGACATCCCTGGAAATCATAAACATCAACCCTGTTATAATTTTAGGAGACTTCAATGAAGACCAGCTGTCCCATGGAAACAAACCCATTTTGAAACTGTTTAATGACAAAGGATATACACAAGTGATCCACACTGGGACTACTGAAAACAACACCCTTCTGGATCCTGTGTTTATAAGTAGCACCCACTCACATGTCACAGCAGGAGTACTGCAAACATACTACAGTTATCACGATCCTGTCTACTGTGTTTTGGAATAGATACTGTAAGAAATTATCAGCTGTAAAACTTACAAAGTACACATTAGGATTAACATTGCTTTTAAAACATTCCAGTTTGAAAAGATTCCAATAAAATATACCCACAAACAACAATCTGTCACATGAACAAGATATATATTATGATGTTATCATATTCCATAAATGTAGATGAATTCAATTTATCACATTTACTATCAGGGATGATGCAACCCTGCTATTTAAATGCACATACACAGACACACGCACACACACACACACACACACACACACACACACAAACAAACACACATTCTATTTGATTCATTTTTATCTGTGTGGGGACATTTGGTTATGGGGACATTTGGTCCTCTCAACATAATGAAAACTAGGTATGCGCATGTGTGTACACAGACACACACGCAGTTTTCATACTCTTCCAATTTTCCTATACTATTCATGATTTAAACATTCAAACAGCAACATATACTATGTTTTTAAGCATGATAAACACATTAAAACATAAAAAATGTAAATGTAAAAAGACTCATGCATTTGATTTTTTTGTATTTGGTTATGATAGATTTGCTATGCTGGTTCTCAAGTGCCCCACTACCAACCCAAAAAACACCTACATGATAAGAGTTGCCAAATGGGATGGAGCATGAACCAGGTGCATGAGGTGATGATCCAATGACGGGTAAGACTCTCTTTTGGCCAGCGGAGGGCAACCTAAGGCAGGACATCACCGCCCTGGGCACCTGCCCGAGCAGGCAGGTGTGAAATAGATCAAGAAGTGGATATGATGCTTTTTGGGCCAAAAGCATCAAATAGGAGGGGCTGTAAGACATTACAAGCTGCCTCAATCAAAAATCCACCAGATCACCCCGACCAGCTCCTCGACCACATCATCCTGACAGGCAATTCTGATTTTTGTTGCCACACTACTTGAGTGTGAGATTAAACAATTATGGAAAATCAAATGTGGGTCACTTGAGAATCATCTCTAAATTTGTAAGGCTACATTTTATAGAAAACAGCAAGCCAAATGGATGACTTTAATATACACAAATATACATATACAAATTTCTGTGTGTGTGCGTGTGCGTGTGTGTGTGTGTATCAATACAAATAAATCACTGTTTAAACAAACTTACTTCTTGTGGTTCTTTAATATTTCATTACAGCATATCCAAACCCCTCATACAATAAAACTGTATGTTTAAGCAATGATGTAAATATTAAGCTAAAATATTTTAATATTTGTGTTTTACCATAATAACAATATGAAACACCTTGAATAAGGGCAACACATTTTATCATGTTGTTAGCTTGTTTTACAATAATGATAACATGTTTTAGCATGATATAGTTGTTATGTGGTTTTAAAGGTTTTTGCTAGGGTGCTGCTAAGTAGTTTCTAACGGAACGCTGGGTGGTTGTTATAATCTTGCTATGTGGTTGCTAAGATGACAATTTATTTGTATAGCACAATTAAAAACAATGGCTGTCAACTGATGTGCCATTGACAATGTAATCAAAATCATACTAAAAATAACATACAAACAATACAAATAACAAAAAAAACAGAAATGAACATAAAATCACATGATTAATATGCATGACACAATGTCAATCAAAAGCTTTTGAAATTTAAAAAGTTTTAGGTCTGGACTTAAAAGTGAGAAGAGGTGGAGCTTGTCTTATGCTAATTGGAAAGGCATTCCAAAGCCTGGGAGCTGCAATGTAAAAAGCTTAAAGGACAAGTTCTGTATTTTACACTTTAAGCCCTGTTTTCAGATTGTTTATGGTGAAATGGAATGGTTTTGACTGAAATTTTGACATATGCGGCTGCCCCGAGAATTTTCAGGTTTTTGTGGTTCACCTCCCACCTTTAAAATGGGTTTAATGGTGCACTGGAACAATCCTTCCTAAAATGCATTAAACTTTCGTTTACAAAGAGTGGTCAGGGGTGTTCACTGATATGCTCACACAAAAATCGCTGCAAAGATGCTTTCCAACAGCTGTTTTAGCATTCGTTGTTAACTTATGGACCTATTTTTCCAAACGCTTCACACCCGTACATTCTTCCGCTTAGAGCTTGCAGCCGCATATGTCGAAATTTCAGTCAAAACCGTTCTATTTCATCATAAACAAACTGAAAACAGGGCTTTAAGTGTAAAATACCGAACTTGTCCTTTAATCTCCCTTACACTTAAGCCTCGATTTAGGGGTACATAATAAAGCCTGATTTGATGACAGAAGAGATCTTGAAGGTTGATATTCAGTCAGTAGTTCAGAAAGATACGTCTGTGCTAAGCCATGTAAAAGTTTGTAGACAAGTAACAATATTTTAAAATGTGCACAACCACTATGAAAAGCCATTATTAATGGAGCTTAGATATTATAATTCACCATGGCAAAAGCATGCGAAAAAGAGGTCTGGTGGAATTAATTTTGCCCCCCCCCTGTGATTCTGCTCCCCTATAGGTCCCCCAGCTGATATCTAATGCCTGGTCAAAATTTTTCATTGCGATATCTCATAGCAGTCTAGCAAACTAATTACGTTGTACAAAATAAAAGCATACAAAATACTTCTTAAATAAAAGCTACAAAAATAATATAATAACCTAATATTTATGTTGCAAACACGTCAGCAGTTGTGTGTCATCATCTGCTTTACAAAAATCAATACTGTAACTTTTGTGAATTATTAACATACTTAAAGGAATAGTCTATCCATTTTCCATATTAAACTATGTTATTACCTTAACTAAGAAGAGTTGATACATCCCTCTATCATCTTAGTGCGTGCACGTAAGCGCTGGGGCGTGCTGCGACACTTCGATAGCATTTAGCTTAGCCCCATTCATTCAATGGTACCAAACAGAGATAAAGTTAGAAGTGACCAAACACATCAACGTTTTTCCTATTTAAGACGAGCAATTTTGGAGGTACAAAATAAAACATAGCGCTTTTCTGAGCGGATTTAAAAGAGGAACTATATTTTATGGCGTAATAGCACTTTTGGGAATACTTCGACTCGCCTGAAAAATCCGCTCCCCTTCTCCCTCTCATAAGTGGAGAGGGAGGGTGATACTGCGCCAAGTCGAAGTACAATATAAAACATATAATTTACATCAATTATAATTTTAACAACATTCTAATGACATAAAACATGACACAATTTTGAAGGAATTGTAATATGGTGCTAAAAAACTACCCATTTGTTTTTTCAGCCAATGGAATCACGCAGGGGTGAATTGCAAGGGGGACAGAATTGCATATGACACCGGATACTTTTCAATAGTAAAACTGGAAGTGCTACTGTAATGCAGAGCAACAACACATGTACATTAAAAATATAATATATATATAATTATATTTTAATTAAAAGAGTTATTGTGAATAATTGTTGCTTGAATACGTAAGTTTAATTTTTGATCCTTGTAAAATATTAGAGGTAAATAAATTGAGGAATCTAGAATGAAGCTCACATGACTTAGCATGAAGTTAACATGAAGCTAGCATGATTTAGCATGAAGCTAACATGATTTAATATGAAGGTAAAATGAACCTAGCATGATTTAGCATGAAGCTATCATGATGCTAGCATGATTTAGATGGAAACTATCATGATGCTTTTATGATTAATTATGAAGCTAAAATGATGGTAAAATGATTTAGCATAATGTTAACATGATTTAGCTTAAAGCTAACATAATGGAAAAACAATTTACCATAAAGCTAACATGATGTTAACATGCTTTACCATGAAGTTAACATGATTGTAACATGATTTATCATGAAGCTAGCATGATTTAACATTAGGTTAGCATGAAACTAGCATGATTTAGCATGAGGTTAACATGAAGCTACCATGATTTAACATGAAGTTAACATGAAGCTACCATGATTTAGCATGAAGTTAACATGAAGCTACCATGATTTAGAATGAATTAAAATGAAGTTAGCATGAAGCTAGTATGATTTAGCATGAAGTTATCATGACGTTAGCATGATTTAGAATGAATTTAGCATGAAGTTAGCATAATTTAACATGAAGCTAGCATGATGTTAACATGATTAGTATGAATCTAACATGATGTTAGCATGATTAACATGAAGCTAGCATGATTAACATGAAGCTAGCATGATGGTAGCATGATGCTAACATGATTAGCATGAAGCTAACATGATTAGCATGAAGCTAGCAAGATGCTAACATGATTAGCATGAAGCTAGCAAGATGCTAGCATGATTAGCATGAAGCTAGCATGATTAACATGAAGCTAGCATGATGCTAGCATGATTAGTATGAAGCTAGCATGATGCTAGCATGATTAGCATGATGCTAGCATGATTAGCATGATGCTAGCATGATTAGCATGAAGCTAGCATTATTAACATGAAGCTAGCATGATAAGCATGAAGCTACCATGATTAACATGAAGCTAGCATGATGTTAGCATGAAGTTAGCATGATGTTAGCATGATTAGCATGAATTTAACATGATGTTAGCATGATTAGCATGAAGCTAGCATGATGATAGGATGATTAGCATGAAGCTAGCATGATGCTAGCATGATTAGCATGAAGCTATCATGATGCTAGCAGGATGCTAGCATGATGCTAGCATGATTAACATGAAGTTAGCATGATGCTAGCATGATTAGCATGAAGCTAGCATGATGCTAGCATGATTAGCATGAATCTAGCATGATGTTAGCATGATTACCATGAAGCTAGCATGATGCTACCATTATTAGCATTAAGGTAGCATGATGCTAGCATCATTAGCATGAAGCTAGCATGATGTTAGCATGATTAGCATGAAGCTAGCATGATGATAGCAAGATTAGCATGAAGATAGCATGATGCTAGCATGATAAGCATGAAGCTAGCATGATGCAAATATGATTACAATGAAGCTAGCATTATTAGCATGAAGCTAGCATGATGCTAACATGATTAGCATGAAGCTAGCATGATGCTAGCATGATTAGCATGATGTTAACATGATTAGCATGAAGCTAGCATGATGTTAACATGATTAACATGAAGCTAGCATGATGTTAACATGATTAACATGATTAACATGAAGCTAACATGATGCTAGCATGATTAGCATGAAGCTAGCATGATGTTAGCATGATTAGCATGAAGCTAGCATGATGCTAGCATGATTAGCATGAAGCTAGCATTATGCTAGCATGATTAGCATGAAGCTAACATGATGTTAGCATGAAGCTAGCATGATGCTAGCATGATTAGCATGAAGCTAACATGATGCTAGCATGATTAGCATGAAGCTAGCATGATGCTAGCATGATTAGCATGAAGCTAGCATGATGTTAGCATGATTAGCATGAAGCTAACATGATGCTAGCATGATTAGCATGAAGCTAGCATGATGCTAGCATGATTAGCATGAAGCTAGCATGATGTTAGCATGATTAGCATGAAGCTAGCATGATGGTAGCATGATTAGCATGAAGCTAGCATGATGCTAGCATGATTAGCATGAAGCTAGCATGATTAGCATGAAGCTAGCATGATGCTAGCATGATTAGCATGAAGCTAGCATGATGCTAGCATGATTAGCATGAAGCTAGCATGAAGCTAGCATGATGCTAGCATGATTAGCATGAAACTAGCATGATTAGCATGAAGCTAGCATGATGCTAACATGATTAGCATGAAGCTAGCATGATGCTAGCATGATTAGCATGAAGCTAGCATGATGTTAGCATGATAAGCATGAAGCTAGCATGATGCTAGCATGATTAGCATGAAGCTAGCATGAAGCTAGCATGATTAGCATGAAGCTAGCATGATGCTAGCATGATTAGCATGAAGCTAACATGATGCTAACATGATGGTAGCATGATTACCATGAAGCTAGCATGAAGCTAGCATGATTAGCATGAAGCTAGCATGATGCTAGCATGATTAGCATGAAGCTAGCATGATGCTAACATGATGGTAGCATGATTAGCATGAAGCTAGCATAATGCTAGCATGATTAGCATGAAGCTAGCATGATGCTAGCATGATTAGCATGAAGCTAGCATGATGCTAACATGATGGTAGCATGATTAGCATGAAGCTAGCATGATGCTAGCATGATTAGCATGAAGGTAGCATGATGCTAGCATGATTAACATGAAGCTAGCATGATGCTAGCATGATTAGCATGAAGCTAGCATGATGCTAGCATGATTAGCATGAAGCTAGCATGATGCTAGCATGATTAGCATGAAGCTAGCATGATGCTAGCATGATTAGCATGAAGCTAGCATGATGCTAGCATGATTAGCATGAAGCTAGCATGATGCTAGCATGATTAGCATGATGCTAGCATGATGCTAGCATGATTAGCATGATGCTAGCATGAAGCTAGCATGATGCTAGCATGATTAGCATGAAGCTAGCATGATGCTAGCATGATTAGCATGAAGCTAGCATGATGCTAGCATGATGGTAGCATGATTAGCATGAAGCTAGCATGATGCTAGCATGATTCTAGCATGATGCTAGCATGATTAGCATGAAGCTAACATGATGCTAGCATGATTAGCATGAAGCTAGCATGATGCTAGCATGATTAGCATGAAGCTAGCATGATGCTAGCATGATTAGCATGAAGCTAGCATGATGCTAGCATGATTAGCATGAAGCTAGCATGATGCTAGCATGATTAGCATGAAGCTAGCATGATGCTAGCATGATTAGCATGAAGCTAGCATGATGCTAGCATGATTAGCATGAAGCTAGCATGATGCTAGCATGATTAGCATGAAGGTAGCATGATGCTAGCATGATTAGCATGAAGCTAGCATGATGCTAGCATGATTAGCATGAAGTTAGCATGATGCTAGCATGATTAGCATGAAGCTAGCATTATGTAGCATGATTAGCATGAAGCTAACATGATGCTAGCATGATTAGCATGAAGCTAGCATGATGCTAGCATGATTAGCATGAAGCTAGCATGATGCTAGCATGATTAGCATGAAGCTAGCATGATTTAGCATGATGTTAGCATGATTTAGCATGAAGTTAGAAAGATTTATTATGCAATTAGCATAAAGCTAGCATGAAACTAGCATGAAGCTAGTATGACTTAGCATGGAGCTAGCATGAAGCTAATATGACCCAAAGACCCAACCCCCATGTCTCTATGATGTTCAGATCCAGAGATATAAGGCTTCGTTTATTATGTTGCTAGGGTGCTCATATTTGGTTGCTAGGGGCGTGGCTTAATACCTCAATAAGAATCCTAAGAGACTGATTGGATTCCTGAGTAAAATGAGCCCACCCCCATGTCTCTATGACACTCTGGTGCAAAGATATCCATCTGGGCTTTTTATAATGGTAGTCTATGGGAGAGGTTGCTAGGGTACCCAAAATTGTTGCTAGGGGCGTGGCTTAATAGCTTTGGGGTGATCCTAAGAGACTGATTGGATGCCTGAGTATAATAAGCCCACCCCCATGTCTCTACGACATTCTAAAGTGAAGATATTCCATCTGGGACGCTTTTATTCCCTTTTATGGGCATGTTTCCTGCCCCATTATAAGTCAATGGGAAATTTTGGGGGCCTCTTACACCCCAGGGGTATAGCTTACACCCCATTGTGATGTATGTTCTTACACAGTCTGTCAGCCTCCTTAAATGTGGTAAGCCACAAGTTTCTACAAGTTTCTCACTCGCAGCTATGACCCATCAAAGTTTGTCTCAATGTTAAGTCAATGGAAATTTTGGGGTGTTCGAGCCCCCCGTTTAGGAATTCGGAAGGTCCCATCAGTTAGAAAAGATATAGCACACTAAGTCAGACCAGTCTGAAGGTCCGTGGAAAATTTGGTGCATGTAGCTTGAAAGCTCTAGGACGAGTTAGTGTCGAAAATTTAGTCTCAGAAGAAAGCGGAATAATAATAATAACTAGATAGTAAAGTTTGAAGACAAACTTTATGTTGGCTTGAGAAAGCGTAGCCTGAACGTTTAAAACGGTTTGACATAAGTTTAGTTTAGTAGGCTATCTGGCTGTTAGTATGTTTAAGTATGAAGGTAGCATGATTTAACATGAAGCTAACATGATGTTAGCATGATAAGCATGAAGCTAGCATGATGCTAGCATGATTAGAATGAAGCTAGCTTGATGCTAGCATGATTAGCATGAAGCTAGCATGATAAGCATGAAGCTAGCATGATGCTAGCATGATTAGCATGAAGCTAGCATGATGCTAGCATGATTAGCATGAAGCTAGCATGATTAGCATGAAGCTAGTATGATGCTAACATGATGTTAGCATGATTAGCATGAAGCTAGCATGATGCTAGCATGATTAGCATGAAGCTAGCATGATGCTAGCATGATTAGCATGAAGCTAGCATGATGCTAGCATGATTTGCATGAAGCTAGCATGATGCTAGCATGATTAACATGAAGCTAGCATGAAGCTAGCATGATGCTAGCATGATTAGCATGAAGCTAGCATGATGCTAGCATGATTAGCATGAAGCTAGCATGATGCTAGCATGATTAGCATGAAGCTAGCATGATGCTAGCATGATTAGCATGAAGCTAGCATGAAGCTAGCATGATTAGCATGAAGTTAGCATGAAGCTAGCATGATGTTAGTATGATTAGCATGAAGCTAGCATGATGCTAGCATGATTAGCATGAAGCTAGCATGATGTTAGCATGATTAGCATGAAGCTAGCATGAAGTTAGCATGATTAGCATGAAGCTAGCATGAAGTTAGCATGATTAGCATGAAGCTAGCATGATGTTAGCATGATTAGCATGAAGCTAGCATGAAGCTAGCATGATTAGCAAGAAGCTAGCATGAAGCTAACATTTATTGCGTTGCTAGGGTACTAAGTTTGGTTGCTAGGGAGAAAATTGGCATCCCATAATGATCACCCTTCAAGCCACAAGTTAAACGGTCCAACCCCCGTGTCTCTACAATGTTCTGATGCGGAGATATAAGGCTTTGTTTATTCCGTTGCTAGGGTACTAAGTTTGGTTGCTAGGGAGAAAATTGGCATCCCATAATGATCACACTTCAAGCCACAAGTAAAACGGTCCAACCCCCGTGTCTCTATGATGTTCTGAAGCGGAGATATAAGGCTTTGTTTATTCCGTTGCTAGGGTACTAAGTTTGGTTGCTAGGGAAAAAATTGGCATCCCATAATGATTACACTTCAAGCCACAAGAAAAACGGTCCAACCCCTGTGTCTCTACGATGTTCAGATCCAGAGATATAAGGCTTTGTTTATTATGTTGCTAGGGTCTTCATATTTTGTTGCTAGGGGCGTGGCTTAATACCTCAATAAGAATCCTAAGAGACTGATTGGATGCCTGAGTAAAATGAGCCCACCCCTATGTCTCTATGACACTCTGGTGCAAAGACATCCATCTGGGCTTTTTATAATGGTAGTCTATGGGAGATGTTGCTAGGGTACCCAAAATTGTTGCTAGGGGCGTGGCTTAATATCTCTGGGGTGATCCTAAGAGACTGATTGGATGCTTGAGTAAAATGAGCCCACCCCCATGTCTCTAAGACACTCTAAAGTGAAGATATTCCATCTGGGACGCTTTTTTCCCTTTTATGGGCATGTTTCCTGCCCCATTATAAGTCAATGGGAAAATTTGGGGGCCTCTTACACCCCAGGGGTACAGCTTACACCCCATTGTGAGGTATGTTCTTACACAGCCTGTCAGCCTCCTTAAATGTGGTAAGCCACAAGTTTCTACAAGTTTCTCACTCGCAGCTTTGACCCGTCAAAGTTTGTCTCAATGTTAAGTCAATGGAAATTTTGGGGTGTTTCAGCGCCCCGTATAGGAATTCGGAAGGTCCCATCAGTTAGAAAAGATATAGCACACCTCGTCAGATCAGACCGAAAGTCTGTCCAAAGTTTGATGGCTGTAGCTTGAAAGCTCTAGGACGAGTTAGAGTTAGAAATTTTAGTCTCAGAAGAAAAAGAATAATAATAATAACTAGATATTAAAGTTTGAAGACAAACTTTATGTTGGCTTGAAAAAGCGTAGCCTGAACGTTTAAAACGGTTTGACAGAAGTTTAGTTTAGTAGGCTATCTGGCTGTTGGTATGTTTAGGTATGAAGGTAGCATGATTTAGCATGATTTATCATGATGCCAACATGATAAACATGAAGCTAGGATGATTAGCATGATGCTAGCATGATTAACATGAAGCTAGCATGATGCTAGCATGATTAGCATGAAGCTAGCATGATGCTAGCATGATTAGCATGAAGTTAGCATGATTAGCATGAAGCTAGCATGATGCTAGCATGATTAGCATGAAGCTAGCATGATGCTAACATGATTAGCATGAAGCTAGCATGATTAGCATGATGCTACCATGATGTTAGCATGAAGCAAGCATGAAGTTAGCATGATGTTAGCATGATTAGCATGAAGCTAGCATGATGCTAGCATGATTAGCATGAAGCTAGCATGATGCTAACATGATTAGCATGAAGCTAGCATGATGCTAGTATGATTAGCATGAAGCTAGCATGATGCTAGCATGATTAGCATGAAGCTAGCATTATGTTATCATGATTAGCATGAAGCTAGCATGATGCTAGCATGATTAGCATGAAGCTAGCATGATGTTAGCATGATTAGCATGATGCTAGCATGATTAGCATGAAGCTAGCATGAAGTTAGCATGATGGTAGCATTATTAGCATGAAGCTGGCATGTTGCTACAATGATTAGCATGATGGTAGCATGATTAGCATAAAGCTAGCATGTTGCTAGCATGATTAGCATGAAGTTAGCATGATGCTAGAATGATTAGCATGAAGCTAGCATGATGTTAGCATGATTAACATGAAGCTAGCATGATGCTAACATGATTAGCATGAAGCTAGCATAATGCTAGCATAAAGCTAGCATGTTGCTAACATGATTAGCATGAAGCTAACATGATGCTAGCATGATTAGCATGAAGCTAGCATGATGCTAGCATGATTAGCATGAAGCTAACATGATTGTAGCATGATTAGCATGAAGCTAGCATAATTAGCATGAAGCTAACATGATGCTAGCATGATTAGCATGAAGCTAGCATGATGCTTACATGATAAGCATAAAGCTAGCATGAAGTTAGCATGATGTTAGCATGATTAGCATGAAGCTAGCATGATGCTAGCATGATTAGCATGAAGCTAGCATGAAGTTAGCATGATGGTACCATGATTAGCATGAAGCTAACATGTTGCTAGCATGATTAGCATGATGATAGCATGATTAGCATAAAGCTAGCATGTTGCTAACATGATTAGCATGAAGCTAGCATGATGCTAACATGATAAGCATGAAGCTAACATGATGCTAGCATGATTAGCATGAAGCTAGCATGATGCTAACATGATAAGCATAAAGCTAGCATGAAGTTAGCATGATGTTAGCATGATTAGCATGAAGCTAGCATGATGCTAGCATGATTAGCATGAAGCTAGCATGAAGTTAGCATGATGGTACCATGATTAGCATGAAGCTAACATGTTGCTAGCATGATTAGCATGATGATAGCATGATTAGCATAAAGCTAGCATGTTGCTAGCATGATTAGCATGAAGCTAGCATGAAACTAGCATGATTCTAGCATGATTAGCATGAAGCTAGCATGATTCTAGCATGATTAGCATGAAGCTACCATGATTCTAGCATGATTAGCATGAAGCTAGCATGATGTTAGCATGATTAGCATGAAGGTAGCATGAGGCTAGCATGATTAGCATGAAGTAAGCATGAGGTTAGCATGATTAGCATGAAGCTAGCATGATTTAACGTGAAGCTAGCATGATTAGCATGATGCTAACATGATTAGCATAACGCTAACACTATTTAGCGTGCAGCTAACAAGATTTAACATGAAGTTAGCATGATTTAGCATGAAGTTAGCAAGATTTATTATGAAATTAGCATAAAGCTAGCATGAAACTAGCATGAAGCTAGTATGACTTAGCATGGAGCTAGCTTGAAGCTAACATGACCCAAAGACCCAACCCCCATGTCTCTATGATGTTCAGACCAAGAGATATAAGGCTTTGTTTATTATGTTGCTAGGGTGCTCAAATTTGGTTGCTAGGGGCGTGGCTTAATGCCTCAATAAGAATCCTATTAAGACTGATTGGATGCCTGAGTAAAATGAGCCCACCCATATGTCTCTATGACACTCTGGTGTAAAGATATCCATCTGGGCTTTTTATAATGGTAGTCTATGGGAGATGTTGCTAGGGTACCCAAAATTGTTGCTAGGGGCGTGGCTAAATAGCTTTGGGGCGATCCTAAGAGACTGATTGGATGACTGAGTAAAATGAGCCCACCCCCATGTCTCTACGACACTCTAAAGTAAAGATATTCCATCTGGGACGCTTTTATTCCCTTATATGGGCATGTTCCCTGCCCCATTATAAGTCAATGGGAAATTTTGGGGGCCTCTTACACCCCAGGGGTATAGCTTACACCCCATTGTGATGTATGTTCTTACAGAGCCTGTCAGCCACCTTAAATGTGGTAAGCCACAAGTTTCTACAAGTTTCTCACTCACAGCTATGACCCGTCAAAGTTTGTCTCAATGTTAAGTCAATGGAAATTTTGGGGTGTTCGAGACCCCCGTTTAGGAATTCGGAAGGTCCCATCAGTTAGAAAAGATATAGCACACTAAGTCGGACCCGTCTGAAGGTCTGTGGAAAATTTGGTGCATGTAGCTTGAAAGCCCTAGGACGAGTTAGTGTTTATAATTTTGGGGGGAGAAAAAGAATAATAATAATAATAATAATAACTAGATAGGTACATTTCCTGAAGAAAATGTGAAGTGGTGCTTGCCGTGGCAAATTTCGAGTGACAATTTGTGATTGTACTCCAAGCCAAAAGTAAAATGGTCCAACCCCCGTGTCTCTACGATGTTCTGATGCAGAGATATAAGGCTTTGTTTATTTGGTTGCTAGGGTACTGTATTTGGTTGCTAGGGAAAAAAATTGGCATCCACTAGTGATTACACTCCGAGTCACGAGTCAAACGGTCCAACCCCCGTGTCTCTACGATGTTCTGATGCAGAGATATAAGGCTTTGTTTATTCTGTTGCTAGGGTGTTCATATTTGGTTGCTAGGGGCGTGGCTAAACACCTCTTGGCATCCACTAGTGATTACCCTTCAAGTCAAGATGTAAAACGGTCCAACCACCGTGTCTCTACGATGTTCTGATGTGGAGATATTAGGCTTTGTTTATTCGGTTGCTAGGGTACTGTATTTGGTTGCTAGGGAAAAAATGGCATCCACTAGTGATTACACTTCGAGTCACGAGTCAAACGGTCCAACCCCCGTGTTTCTACGATGTTCTGATGCAGAGATATAAGGCTTTGTTTATTCGGTTGCTAGGGTACTGTATTTGGTTGCTAGGGAAAAAAATGGCATCCACTAGTGATTACACTCCGAGTCACGAGTCAAACGGTCCAACCCCCGTGTCTCTACGATGTTCTGATGTGGAGATATAAGGCTTTGTTTATTCCGTTGCTAGGTGTTCATATTTGGTTGCTAGGGGCGTGGCTTAACACCTCTTGGCTTCCACTAGTGATTACCCTTCGAGTTACGAGTAAAACGGTCCAACCCCCGTGTCTCTACGATGTTCTGATGCGAAGATATAAGGCTTTGTTTATTCCGTTGCTAGGGTGTTCATATTTGGTTGCTAGGGGCGTGGCATAACACCTCTTGGCATTAACTAGTGATTACCCTTCGAGTCACGAGTAAAACGGTCCAACCCCCGTGTCTCTACGATGTTCTGATGTGGAGATATTAGGCTTTGTTTATTCGGTTGCTAGGGTACTGTATTTGGTTGCTAGGGAAAAAATGGCATCCACTAGTGATTACACTTCCAGTCACGAGTCAAACGGTCCAACCCCCGTGTCTCTACGATGTTCTGATGTGGAGATATAAGGCTTTGTTTATTCCGTTGCTAGGTGTTCATATTTGGTTGCTAGGGGCGTGGCTTAACACCTCTTGGCTTGCACTAGTGATTACCCTTCGAGTCACGAGTAAAACGGTCCAACCCCCGTGTCTCTACGATGTTCTGATGCAGAGATATAAGGCTTTGTTTATTCCGTTGCTAGGGTGTTCATATTTGGTTGCTAGGGGCGTGGCTTAACACCTCTTGGCATCCACTAGTAATTACACTTCGAGTCACGAGTCAAAAGGTCCAACCCCCGTGTCTCTACGATGTTCTGATGCAGAGATATAAGGCTTTGTTTATTCCGTTGCTAGGGTGTTCATATTTGGTTGCTAGGGGCGTGGCTTAACACCTCTTGGCATCCACTAGTGATTACACTTCGAGTCACGAGCAAAACGGTCCAACCCCCGTGTCTCTACGATGTTCTGATGTGGAGATATAAAGCTTTGTTTATTCCGTTGCTAGGTGTTCATATTTGGTTGCTAGGGGCGTGGCTTAACACCTCTTGGCATCCACTAGTGATTACACTTCGAGTCACGAGTCAAAAGGTCCAACCCCCGTGTCTCTACGATGTTCTGATGCAGAGATATAAGGCTTTGTTTATTCCGTTGCTAGGGTGTTCATATTTGGTTGCTAGGGGCGTGGCTTAACACCTCTTGGCATCCACTAGTGATTACACTTCGAGTCACGAGCAAAACGGTCCAACCCCCGTGTCTCTACGATGTTCTGATGTGGAGATATAAAGCTTTGTTTATTCCGTTGCTAGGTGTTCATATTTGGTTGCTAGGGGCGTGGCTTAACACCTCTTGGCTTCCACTAGTGATTACCCTTCGAGTCACGAGTAAAACGGTCCAACCCCCGTGTCTCTACGATGTTCTGATGCGAAGATATAAGGCTTTGTTTACTCTGTTGCTAGGGTGTTCATATTTGGTTGCTAGGGGCGTGGCTTAACACCTCTTGGCTTCCACTAGTGATTACCCTTCGAGTCACGAGTAAAACGGTCCAACCCCCGTGTCTCTACGATGTTCTGATGCAGAGATATAAGGCTTTGTTTATTCCGTTGCTAGGGTGTTCATATTTGGTTGCTAGGGGCGTGGCTTAACACCTCTTGGCATCCACTAGTGATTACACTTCGAGTCACGAGTCAAACGGTCCAACCCCCGTGTCTCTACGATGTTCTGATGTGGAGATATAAAGCTTTGTTTATTCCGTTGCTAGGTGTTCATATTTGGTTGCTAGGGGCGTGGCTTAACACCTCTTGGCTTCCACTAGTGATTACCCTTCAAGTCACGAGTAAAACGGTCCAACCCCCGTGTCTCTACAATGTTCTAATGCGAAGATATAAGCCTTTGTTTATTCCGTTGCTAGGGTGTTCATATTTGGTTGCTAGGGGCGTGGCTTAACACCTCTTGGCATCCACTAGTGATTACCCTTCGAGTCACGAGTAAAACGGTCCAACCCCCGTGTCTCTACGATGTTCTGATGCGAAGATATAAGGCTTTGTTTACTCTGTTGCTAGGGTGTTCATATTTGGTTGCTAGGGGCGTGGCTTAACACCTCTTGGCTTCCACTAGTGATTACCCTTCGAGTCACGAGTAAAACGGTCCAACCCCCGTGTCTCTACGATGTTCTGATGCGAAGATATAAGGCTTTGTTTACTCTGTTGCTAGGGTGTTCATATTTGGTTGCTAGGGGCGTGGCTTAACACCTCTTGGCTTCCACTAGTGATTACCCTTCGAGTCACGAGTAAAACGGTCCAACCCCCGTGTCTCTACGATGTTCTGATGCGAAGATATAAGGCTTTGTTTACTCTGTTGCTAGGGTGTTCATATTTGGTTGCTAGGGGCGTGGCTTAACACCTCTTGGCTTCCACTAGTGATTACCCTTCGAGTCACGAGTAAAACGGTCCAACCCCCGTGTCTCTACGATGTTCTGATGCGAAGACATAAGGCTTTGTTTACTCTGTTGCTAGGGTGTTCATATTTGGTTGCTAGGGGCGTGGCTTAACACCTCTTGGCTTCCACTAGTGATTACCCTTCGAGTCACGAGTAAAACGGTCCAACCCCCGTGTCTCTACGATGTTCTGATGCGAAGATATAAGGCTTTGTTTACTCTGTTGCTAGGGTGTTCATATTTGGTTGCTAGGGGCGTGGCTTAACACCTCTTGGCTTCCACTAGTGATTACCCTTCAAGTCACGAGTAAAACGGTCCAACCCCCGTGTCTCTACGATGTTCTGATGCAGAGATATAAGGCTTTGTTTATTCCGTTGCTAGGGTGCTCAAATTTGGTTGCTAGGGGCGTGGCTTGGGAGTGGCCAATGATGTGGCCAGTGATTACACTCCGAGTCACAAGTAATATGGTCCAACCCCCGTGTCTCTACGATGTTCTGATTCCGAGATATAACTGTTTGAATTTTATGTTGCTAGGGTGCTAAAAAGTGGTTGCTAGGGGCGTGGCTTAATCCCTCTGTAAGGATCCTGAGAGACTGATTGGATGCCTGAGTAAAATGAGCCCACCCCCATGTCTCTATGACACTGTGGTGCAAAGATATCCATCTGGGCATTTTATAATGGCAGTCTATGGTATAGGTTGCTAGGGTGCCCAAAATGGTTGCTATGGTAACCTTACACCCCATTGTGGGGGACGTCCTGACAGAGTCGAGCACCCTTTTCAAATTTAGTAACCCACATGTTTCTATGAAGTCCTGGCTCGGACCTATGACCCGTCAACATTTTTGCAATGGTAAGTCTATGGGATTTTGCCCCATTGACTTTTCATTGGGCATTTTTGGGCACCTCTTACACCCCAGGGGTACAACTTACACCCCATTATGATGTATGTTCTTAGAGAGCCTACCACCCTCTTCAAATGTTGTAACCCACATGTTTCTACAAAATCCTCGAGCGGAGCTATGACTCGTCAAAGTTGGGCGCAATGTTAAGTCAATGGGATTTTTCGGGTGGTTTTTCGCCCCCCTTTCAGAAATCCTGCACCCGATCGCTTATAAAAGTCATAGCACACCTCTCCTCAATAATCCGGTCGATTTGAGCCCTCTTTCATGGGACTACGTTAAACCGTGCGGGACGAGTTACGCGCCGAAAAAGTGTCCAGAAAAAGAAGAATAATAACTAGATAGGTACATTTCCTGAAGAAAATGTGAGTGGTGCTTGCCGTGGCAAGTTTCGTGGGACAATTTATGATTATACTCCAAGCCAAAAGTCAAACGATCCAACCCCCGTGTCTCTACGATGTTCTGATGCGGAGATATAAGGCTTTGTTTACTCTGTTGCTAGGGTACTGTATTTGGTTGCTAGGGAAAAAATGGCATCCACTAGTGATTACCCTCCGAGTCACGAGTCAAACGGTCCAACCCCCGTGTCTCTACGATGTTCTGATGCGGAGATATAAGGCTTTGTTTACTCTGTTGCTAGGGTACTGTATTTGGTTGCTAGGGAAAAAAATTGCATCCACTAGTGATTACCCTCCGAGTCATGAGTCAAACGGTCCAACCCCCGTGTCTCTACGATGTTCTGATGCGGAGATATAAGGCTTTGTTTACTCTGTTGCTAGGGTACTGTATTTGGTTGCTAGGGAAAAAAATGGGATCCACTAGTGATTACCCTCCGAGTCACGAGTCAAACGGTCCGACCCCCATGTCTCTACGATGTTCTGATGCGGAGATATAAGGCTTTGTTTACTCTGTTGCTAGGGTACTGTATTTGGTTGCTAGGGGCGTGGCTTGGGAGTGGCCAATGATGAGCCCAGTGATTACACTCTGAGTCACAAGTAAAACGGTCCAACCCCCGTGTCTCTACGATGTTCTGATGCGGAGATATAAGGCTTTGTTTACTCTGTTGCTAGGGTACTGTATTTGGTTGCTAGGGGCGTGGCTTGGGAGTGGCCAATGATGTGCCCAGTGATTACACTCCGAGTCACAAGTAAAACGGTCCAACCCCCGTGTCTCCACGATGTTCTGATGCGGAGATATAAGGCTTTGTTTACTCTGTTGCTAGGGTACTGTATTTGGTTGCTAGGGAAAAAAATTGCATCCACTAGTGATTACCCTCCGAGTCATGAGTCAAACGGTCCAACCCCCGTGTCTCTACGATGTTCTGATGCGGAGATATAAGGCTTTGTTTACTCTGTTGCTAGGGTACTGTATTTGGTTGCTAGGGAAAAAAATTGCATCCACTAGTGATTACCCTCCGAGTCATGAGTCAAACGGTCCGACCCCCATGTCTCTACGATGTTCTGATGCGGAGATATAAGGCTTTGTTTACTCTGTTGCTAGGGTACTGTATTTGGTTGCTAGGGGCGTGGCTTGGGAGTGGCCAATGATGAGCCCAGTGATTACACTCTGAGTCACAAGTAAAACGGTCCAACCCCCGTGTCTCTACGATGTTCTGATGCGGAGATATAAGGCTTTGTTTACTCTGTTGCTAGGGTACTGTATTTGGTTGCTAGGGGCGTGGCTTGGGAGTGGCCAATGATGTGCCCAGTGATTACACTCCGAGTCACAAGTAAAACGGTCCAACCCCCGTGTCTCTATGATGTTCTGATGTGGAGATATAAGGCTTTGTTTACTCTGTTCCTAGGGTACTGTATTTGGTTGCTAGGGGCGTGGCTTGGGAGTGGCCAATGATGAGCCCAGTGATTACACTCCGAGTCACAAGTAAAACGGTCCAAACCCTGTGTCTCTATGATGTTCTGATGTGGAGATATAAGGCTTTGTTTACTCTGTTGCTAGGGTACTGTATTTGGTTGCTAGGGGCGTGGCTTGGGAGTGGCCAATGATGAGCTCAGTGATTACACTCCGAGTCACAAGTAAAACGGTCCAACCCCCGTGTCTCTACGATGTTCTGATGCGGAGATATAAGGCTTTGTTTACTCTGTTGCTAGGGTACTGTATTTGGTTGCTAGGGGCGTGGCTTGGGAGTGGCCAATGATGTGCCCAGTGATTACACTCCGAGTCACAAGTAAAACGGTCCAAACCCTGTGTCTCTACGATGTTCTGATGCGGAGATATAAGGCTTTGTTTATTCGGTTGCTAGGGTGCTCAAATTTGGTTGCTAGGGGCGTGGCTTGGGAGTGGCCAATGATGTGCCCAATTGTTACACCCCTAGTCACAAGTAAAACGGTCCAACCCCCGTGTCTCTAAGATGTTCTGATGCGGAGATATAACTGTTTGTATTTTATGTTGCTAGGGTGCTCAAAAGTGGTTGCTAGGGGCGTGGCTTAGTAAGTCTGTAAGGATCCTGAGAGACTGATTGGATGCCTGAGTAAAATGAGCCCACCCCCATGTCTCTATGACACTGTGGTGCGAAGATATCCATCTAGGCATTTTATAATGGCAGTCAATGGTATAGGTTGCTAGGGTGCCCAAAATGGTTGCTATGGTAACCTTACACCCCATTGTGGGGTACGTCCTGACAGAGTCTAGCACCCTCTTCAATTTTAGTAACCCACATGTTTCTATGAAATCCTCACTTGGACCTGTGACCTGTCAAATTTTTTTGGCAATGTTAGTCTATGGGATTTTCGCCCCATTGACTTTCCATTAGGGCACTTTTGGGCACCTCTTACACCCCAGGGGTACAACTTACACCCCAATGTGATCCATGTTCTTACAGAGCCTACCACCCTCTTCAAATGCTGTAACCCACATGTTTCTACAAAATCCTAGAGTGGAGCTATGACCTGCCAAAGTTCGACGCAATGTAAAGTCAATGGGACGTTTTCGGGAGGTTTTTCGCGCCCCTTTCGGAAATCCTGCACCCGATCGCTTATAAAAGTCATAGCACACCTCTCCTCAATAATCCGGTCGATTTGAGCCC
This sequence comes from Paramisgurnus dabryanus, assembly GCF_030506205.2. Taxonomy (NCBI): domain Eukaryota; kingdom Metazoa; phylum Chordata; class Actinopteri; order Cypriniformes; family Cobitidae; genus Paramisgurnus; species Paramisgurnus dabryanus. The sequence continues at coordinate 44,845,093 of NC_133343.1, forward strand.
TCTTTCATGGCACTACGCCAAACCGTGCGAGACGAGTTACGCGCCGAAAAAGTGTCCAGAAAAAGAAGAATAATAATAATAATATCTTTGAGGAATAGTAATAGTGATGCTTTGCATAAATGCAAGCACCACTAATAATAAGTATGGGGAATAATAATAGTGATGCCTTGCATAAATGCAAGCACCACTAATAATAAGTTTAATAGCAATAACAATATATTGGCTTTTTCAAAGCCAACATAATAATAATAATAATAATAAGTTTAAGTGCAACAACAGTATGTTGGCTTTCTCAAGCCAACATAATAATAATAAGTTTAAGAGCAATAACAATATGTTGGCTTTTTCAAGCCAACATAATAATAATAATAATAATAATAAGTTTAATAGCAATAACAATATATTGGCTTTTTCAAAGCCAACATAATAACTAGATATTAAAGTTTGAAGACAAACTTTATGTTGGCTTGAAAAAGCGTAGCCTGAACATTTAAAACGGTTTGACAGAAGTTTAGTTTAGTAGGCTGGCTGGCAGTTAGTATGTAAGTTTGAAGCTAGCATGATGTTATTATGATTAGCATGAAGCTAGCATGATGCTAGCATGATTAGCATGAAGCTAACATGATGCTAGCATGATTAACATGAAGCTAGCATGATTAGCATGAAGCTAGCATGATGTTAACATGATTAGCATGAAGCTAACATGATGATAGCATGATTAGCATGAAGTTAACATGATGCTAACATGATTAGCATGAAGCTAGCATGATTAGCATGAAGCTAGCATGATGTTAACATGATTAGCATGAAGCTAGCATGATGGTAGCATGATTAGCATGATGTTAGCATGTTGTTAGCATGATGCTAGCATGATTAGCATGAAGCTAGCATGATGCTAGCATGATTAGCATGAAGCTAACATGATTATTATGAAGCTAGCATGAAGCTAGCATGATTAGCATCAAGCTAGCATAATGCTAGCATGATTAGCATGAAGCTAGCATGATGTTAGCATGATTAGCATGATGCTAGCATGATTAGCATGAAGCTAGCATGATGCTAGCATGATTAGCATGAAGCTAGCATGATGCTAGCATGATTAGCATGAAGCTAGCATGATGCTAGCATGATTAGCATGAAGCTAACATGATTATTATGAAGCTAGCATGAAGCTAGCATGATTAGCATCAAGCTAGCATAATGCTAGCATGATTAGCATGAAGCTAGCATGATGTTAGCATGATTAGCATGATGCTAGCATGATTAGCATGAAGCTAGCATGATGCTAGCATGATTAGCATGAAGCTAGCATGATGCTAGCATGATTAGCATGAAGCTAGCATGATGCTAGCATGATTAGCATGATGTTAGCATGATTAGCATGATTAGCATGAAGCTAGCATGATGCTAGCATGATTAGCATGAAGCTAGCATGATGCTAGCATGATTAGCATGAAGCTAGCATGATGCTAACATTGATTAGCATGAAGCTAACATGATGCTAGCATGATTAGCATGAAGCTAGCATGATGTTAACATGATTAGCATGAAGCTAGCATGATGTTAGCATGATTAGCATGATGTTAGCATGATTAGCATGATGTTAACATGTTGTTAGCATGATGCTAGCATGATTAGCATGAAGCTAGCATGATGTTAGCATGATTAGCATGAAGCTAGCATGATGTTAGCATGATTAGCATGATGTTAGCATGATTAACATGAAGCTAGCATGATTAGCATGATGCTAGCATGATTAGCATGAAGCTAGCATGATGGTAGCATGATTAGCATGAAGCTAGCATGATTAGCATGAAGCTAGCATGATGTTAACATGATTAGCATGAAGCTAGCATGATGTTAGCATGATTAGCATGATGTTAGCATGTTGTTAACATGATGCTAGCATGATTATTATGAAGCTAGCATGAAGCTAACATGATTAGCATGAAGCTAGCATAATGCTAACATGATAAGCATGAAGCTAGCATGATGTTAGCATGATTAGCATGATACTAGCATGATTAGCATGATGCTAGCATGATTAGCATGAAGCTAGCATGATGCTAGCATGATTAGCATGAAGCTAGCATGATGCTAACATGATTAGCATGAAGCTAGCATGATGCTAGCATGATTAGCATGATGCTAGCATGATTAGCATGATGTTAGCATGATTAGCATGAAGCTAGCATGATGCTAACATTGATTAGCATGAAGTTAGCATGATGCTAGCATGATTAGCATGAAGCTAGCATGATGTTAACATGATTAGCATGAAGCTAGCATGATTAGCATGAAGCTAGCATGATTAGCATGATGCTAGCATGATTAGCATGAAGCTAGCATGCTGGTAGCATGATTAGCATGAAGCTAGCATGATGTTAACATGATTAGCATGAAGCTAGCATGATTAGCATGAAGCTAGCATGATTAGCATGATGCTAGCATGATTAGCATGAAGCTAGCATGCTGGTAGCATGATTAGCATGAAGCTAGCATGATGGTAGCATGATTAGCATGAAGCTAGCATGATGCTAGCATTGATTAGCATGAAGCTAGCATGATGCTAGCATGATTAGCATGAAGCTAGCATGTTGCTAGCATGATTATCATGATGCTAGCATGATTAGCATAAAGCTAGCATGTTGCTAGCATGATTAGCATGAAGCTAGCATGATGTTAGCATGATTAGCATGAAGCTAGCATGATGCTAACATGAAACTAGCATGATTATAGCATGATTAGCATGAAGCTAGCATGATTCTAGCATGATTAGCATGAAGCTAACATGATTCTAGCATGATTAGCATGAAGCTAGCATGATGTTAGCATGATTAGCATGAAGGTAGCATGATGCTAGCATGATTAGCATGAAGTAAGCATGAGGTTAGCATGATTAGCATGAAGCTAGCATGATTTAACGTGAAGCTAGCATGATTAGCATGATGCTAACATGATTAGCATGACGCTAGCACTATTTAGCGTGCAGCTAACAAGATTTAACATGAAGTTAGCATGATTTAGCATGAAGTTAGCAAGATTTATTATGAAATTAGCATAAAGCTAGCATGAAACTAGCATGAAGCTAGTATGACTTAGCATGGAGCTAGCATGAAGCTAACATGACCCAAAGACCCAACCCCCATGTTTCTATGATGTTCAGATCCAGAGATATAAGGCTTTGTTTATTATGTTGCTAAGGTGCTCATATTTGGTTGCTAGGGGCGTGGCTTAATAGCTCAATAAGAATCCTAAGAGACTGATTGGATTCCTGAGTAAAATGAGCCCACCCCTATGTCTCTATGACACTCTGGTGCAAAGATATCCATCTGGGCTTTTTATAATGGTAGTCTATGGGAAATGTTGCTAGGGTACCCAAAATTGTTGCTAGGGGCGTGGCTTAATAGCTTTGGGGTGATCCTAAGAGACTGATTGGATGCCTAAGTATAATGAGCCCACCCCCATGTCTCTACGACACTCTAAAGTGAAGATATTCAATCTGGGACGCTTTTATTCCCTTTTATGGGCATGTTTCCTGCCCCATTATAAGTCAATGGGAAATTTTGGGGGCCTCTTACACCCCAGGGGTACAGCTTACACCCAATTGTGATGCATGTTCTTACACAGCCTGTCAGCCTCTTTAAATGTGGTAAGCCACAAGTTTCTACAAGTTTCTCACTCGCAGCTATGACCCGTCAAAGTTTGTCTCAATGTTAAGTCAATGGAAATTTTGGGGTGTTTGAGCGCCCCGTTTGGGAATTCGGAAGGTCCCATCAGTTAGAAAAGATATAGCACACTAAGTCAGACCAGTCTAAAGGTCTGTGGAAAATTTGGTGCATGTAGCTTGAAAGCTCTAGGACGAGTTAGTGTCAGAAATTTTGGAACAGAAAAAGAATAATAACTAGATAGAAAAGTTTGAAGACAAACTTTATGTTGGCTTGACAAAGCCTAGCCTGAACGTTTAAAACAGATTGAGAGAAATTTAAAACAAGTTTAGTTTAGGATTATAACTTTCCGTAAACATGATACCAAAAGTTACCATGTTAGCATGTTTAGCACTAAGTTAGCATGATGCTAACATGAATTAGCATGAAGCTAGCATGATGCTAACATGAATTAGCATGAAGCTAGCATGAAGCTAACATAAAGTAGCATGAAGCTAGCCTGATGCTAACATGAATTAGCATGAAGCTAGCATGATGCTAACATGAATTAGCATGAAGCTAGCATGATGCTAACATGAATTAGCATGAAGCTAGCATGATGCTAACATGAATTAGCATGAAGCTAGCATGATGCTAACATGAATTAGCATGAAGCTAGCATGATGCTAACAAGAATTAGCATTAAGCTAGCATTGTGCTAACATGAATTAGCATGAAGCTAGCATGATGCTAACATGAATTAGCATGAAGCTAGCATGATGCTAACATGAATTAGCATGAAGCTAGCATGATGCTAACATGAATTAGCATGAAGCTAGCATGATGCTAACATGAATTAGCATGAAGCTAGCATGATGCTAACATGAATTAACATGAAGCTAGCATGATGCTAACATGAATTAGCATTGTGCTAACATGAATTAACATGAAGCTAGCATTATGCTAACATGAATTAGCATGATGCTAACATGAATTAGCATGAAGCTAGCATGATGGTAACATGAATTAGCATGAAGCTAGCATGATGTTAACATGAATTAGCATGAAGCTAGCATGATGCTAACATGAATTAGCATGAAGCTAGCATGATGCTAACATGAATTAGCATGAAGCTAGCATGATGCTAACATGAATTAGCATGAAGCTAGCATGATGCTAATATGAATTAGCATGAAGCTAGCACGACGCTAATATGAATTAGCATGAAGCTAGCACGACGTTAACATGAATTAATATGAAGCTAGCACGACGCTAACATGAATTAACATGAAGCTAGCACGATGCTAACATGAATTAGCATGAAGCTAGCACAACGTTAACATGAATTAGCATGAAGCTAGCACGATGCTAACATGAATTAGCATGAAGCTAGCACGATGCTAACATGAATTAGCATGAAGCTAGCATGAAGCTAACATGAATTAGCATTAAGCTAGCATGAAGCTAACATGAATTAGCATGAAGCTAGCATGATGCTAACATTAATTAGCATGAAGCTAACATGATGCTAACATTAATTAGCATGAAGCTAGCATGATGTTAACATTAATTAGCATGAAGCTAGCATGATGCTAACATGATTTACCATGAAGTTAGCAAGATTTATTATGAAATTAGCATAAAGCTAGCATGAAACTAGCATGAAGCTAGTATGACTTAGCATGAAGCTAGCATGAAGCTAACATGACCAAACGACCCAACCCCCATGTCTCTATGATGTTCGGATCCAGAGATATAAGGCTTTGTTTATTATGTTGCTAGGGTGCTCATATTTGGTTGCTAGGGGCGTGGCTTAATAGCTCAATAAGAATCCTAAGAGACTGATTGGATTCCTGAGTAAAATGAGCCCACCCCTATGTCTCTATGACACTCTGGTGCAAAGATATCCATCTGGGCTTTTTATAATGGTAGTCTATGGGAAATGTTGCTAGGGTACCCAAAATTGTTGCTAGGGGCGTGGCTTAATAGCTTTGGGGTGATCCTAAGAGACTGATTGGATGCCTAAGTATAATGAGCCCACCCCCATGTCTCTACGACACTCTAAAGTGAAGATATTCAATCTGGGACGCTTTTATTCCCTTTTATGGGCATGTTTCCTGCCCCATTATAAGTCAATGGGAAATTTTGGGGGCCTCTTACACCCCAGGGGTACAGCTTACACCCAATTGTGATGCATGTTCTTACACAGCCTGTCAGCCTCTTTAAATGTGGTAAGCCACAAGTTTCTACAAGTTTCTCACTCGCAGCTATGACCCGTCAAAGTTTGTCTCAATGTTAAGTCAATGGAAATTTTGGGGTGTTTGAGCGCCCCGTTTGGGAATTCGGAAGGTCCCATCAGTTAGAAAAGATATAGCACACTAAGTCAGACCAGTCTAAAGGTCTGTGGAAAATTTGGTGCATGTAGCTTGAAAGCTCTAGGACGAGTTAGTGTCAGAAATTTTGGAACAGAAAAAGAATAATAACTAGATAGAAAAGTTTGAAGACAAACTTTATGTTGGCTTGACAAAGCCTAGCCTGAACGTTTAAAACAGATTGAGAGAAATTTAAAACAAGTTTAGTTTAGGATTATAACTTTCCGTAAACATGATACCAAAAGTTACCATGTTAGCATGTTTAGCACTAAGTTAGCATGATGCTAACATGAATTAGCATGAAGCTAGCATGATGCTAACATGAATTAGCATGAAGCTAGCATGAAGCTAACATAAAGTAGCATGAAGCTAGCCTGATGCTAACATGAATTAGCATGAAGCTAGCATGATGCTAACATGAATTAGCATGAAGCTAGCATGATGCTAACATGAATTAGCATGAAGCTAGCATGATGCTAACATGAATTAGCATGAAGCTAGCATGATGCTAACATGAATTAGCATGAAGCTAGCATGATGCTAACAAGAATTAGCATTAAGCTAGCATTGTGCTAACATGAATTAGCATGAAGCTAGCATGATGCTAACATGAATTAGCATGAAGCTAGCATGATGCTAACATGAATTAGCATGAAGCTAGCATGATGCTAACATGAATTAGCATGAAGCTAGCATGATGCTAACATGAATTAGCATGAAGCTAGCATGATGCTAACATGAATTAACATGAAGCTAGCATGATGCTAACATGAATTAGCATTGTGCTAACATGAATTAACATGAAGCTAGCATTATGCTAACATGAATTAGCATGATGCTAACATGAATTAGCATGAAGCTAGCATGATGGTAACATGAATTAGCATGAAGCTAGCATGATGTTAACATGAATTAGCATGAAGCTAGCATGATGCTAACATGAATTAGCATGAAGCTAGCATGATGCTAACATGAATTAGCATGAAGCTAGCATGATGCTAACATGAATTAGCATGAAGCTAGCATGATGCTAATATGAATTAGCATGAAGCTAGCACGACGCTAATATGAATTAGCATGAAGCTAGCACGACGTTAACATGAATTAATATGAAGCTAGCACGACGCTAACATGAATTAACATGAAGCTAGCACGATGCTAACATGAATTAGCATGAAGCTAGCACAACGTTAACATGAATTAGCATGAAGCTAGCACGATGCTAACATGAATTAGCATGAAGCTAGCACGATGCTAACATGAATTAGCATGAAGCTAGCATGAAGCTAACATGAATTAGCATTAAGCTAGCATGAAGCTAACATGAATTAGCATGAAGCTAGCATGATGCTAACATTAATTAGCATGAAGCTAACATGATGCTAACATTAATTAGCATGAAGCTAGCATGATGTTAACATTAATTAGCATGAAGCTAGCATGATGCTAACATGATTTACCATGAAGTTAGCAAGATTTATTATGAAATTAGCATAAAGCTAGCATGAAACTAGCATGAAGCTAGTATGACTTAGCATGAAGCTAGCATGAAGCTAACATGACCAAACGACCCAACCCCCATGTCTCTATGATGTTCGGATCCAGAGATATAAGGCTTTGTTTATTATGTTGCTAGGGTGCTCATATTTGGTTGCTAGGGGCGTGGCTTAATAGCTCAATAAGAATCCTAAGAGACTGATTGGATGCCTGAGTAAAATAAGCCCACCCCCATGTCTCTATGACAGTGTGATGCAAAGATATCCATCTGGGCATTTTATAATGGCAGTCTATGGGATATGTTGCTAGGGTGCCCAAAAATGGTTGCTAGGGGCGTGGCTAATTAGCTTTGGGATGATCCTGAGAGTCTGATTGGATGCCCGAGTAAAATGAGCCTACCCCCATGTCTCTATGACACTGTAAAGCGAAGATATTCCATCTGGAATGTTTTTATTCCCTTATATGGGCATGTTTCCTGTCCCGTTATAAGTCAATGGGGAATTTTGGGTGCCTCTTGCGCCCCAAGGGTGAAACTTACACCCCAATGTAATGTATGTTCTTACAGAGCCTGCCAGCCTCTTCAAATGTGGTAACCCACAAGTTTCTACAAAATTCTCGCTCGCAGCTAGAAGCCGTCAAAGTTTGTCCAATGTTAAGTCAATGGGACTTTCGGAATTTTAATGTCCCGTTTTAGGAATTCTGTAAGTCGGATCCCTTCAAAAAGATATAGCACACTTCTTCAGACCAGTCAGAAAGTCCGTGGAAAATTTGATGAATGTAGCTTGAAAGCTGTCAGACGAGTTAGCTGCGGAAATTTTAGTCTCAGAAGAAGAAAAAGAAGAATAATAATAACTAGATAGGTACATTTCCTGAAGAAAATGTGAAGTGGTGCTTGCCGTGGCAAATTTCGGGGGACAATATATGATTATACTCCAAGCCAAAAGTAAAACAATTCAACCCACATGTCTCTACGATATTCTGATGCGGAGATTTAAGGCTTTGTTTATTCGGTTGCTAGGGTACCGTATTTGGTTGCTAGGGAGAAAATTGGCATCCACTAGTGATTACACTCCGAGTCATGAGTCAAACGGTCAAACCCCCGTGTCTCTACGATGTTCTGATGCGGAGATATAAGGCTTTGTTTACTCTGTTGCTAGGGTACTGTATTTGGTTGCTAGGGAAAAAAATGGCATCCACTAGTGATTACCCTCCGAGTCACGAATCAAACGGTCCAACCCCCGTGTCTCTACGATGTTCTCATGCAGAGATATAAGGCTTTGTTTACTCTGTTGCTAGGGTACTGTATTTGGTTGCTAGGGAAAAAAATTGCATCCACTAGTGATTACCCTCCGAGTCATGAGTCAAACGGTCCAACCCCCGTGTCTCTACGATATTTGATGCGGAGATATAAGGCTTTGTTTACTCTGTTGCTAGGGTACTGTATTTGGTTGCTAGGGAAAAAAATGGCATCCACTAGTGATTACCCTCCGAGTCACGAGTCAAACGGTCCAAACCCCATGTCTCTACGATGTTCTGATGCGGAGATATAAGGCTTTGTTTACTCTGTTGCTAGGGTACTGTATTTGGTTGCTAGGGAAAAAAATGGCATCCACTAGTGATTACCCTCCGAGTCATCAGTCAAACGGTCCAACCCCCATGTCTCTACGATGTTCTGATGCGGAGATATAAGGCTTTGTTTACTCTGTTGCTAGGGTACTGTATTTGGTTGCTAGGGGCGTGGCTTGGGAGTGGCCAATGATGTGCCCAGTGATTACACTCCGAGTCACAAGTAAAACGGTCCAACCCCCGTGTCTCTACGATGTTCTGATGCGGAGATATAAGGCTTTGTTTACTCTGTTGCTAGGGTACTGTATTTGGTTGCTAGGGGCGTGGCTTGGGAGTGGCCAATTATGTGCCCAGTGATTACACTCCGAGTCACAAGTAAAACGGTCCAACCCCCGTGTCTCTACGATGTTCTGATGCGGAGATATAAGGCTTTGTTTATTCTGTTGCTAGGGTACTGTATTTGGTTGCTAGGGGCGTGGCTTGAGAGTGGCCAATGATGTGCCCAGTGATTACACTCCGAGTCACAAGTAAAACGGTCCAAACCCCGTGTCTCTACGATGTTCTGATGCGGAGATATAAGGCTTTGTTTATTCGGTTGCTAGGGTGCTCAAATTTGGTTGCTAGGGGCGTGGCTTGGGAGTGGCCAATGATGTGCCCAATTGTTACACCCCTAGTCACAAGTAAAACGGTCCAACCCCCGTGTCTCTACGATGTTCTGATGCCGAGATATAACTGTTTGTATTTTATGTTGCTAGGGTGCTCAAAAGTGGTTGCTAGGGGCGTGGCTTAGTAAGTCTGTAAGGATCCTGAGAGACTGATTGGATGCCTGAGTAAAATGAGCCCACCCCCATGTCTCTATGACACTGTGGTGCAAAGATATCCATCCGGGCATTTTATAATGGCAGTCTATGGTATAGGTTGCTAGGGTGCCCAAAATGGTTGCTATGGTAACCTTACACCCCATTGTGGGGGACGTCCTGACAGAGTCTAGCACCCTCTTCAAATTTAGTAACCCACATGTTTCTATGAAATCCTGGCTCGGACCTATGACCCGTCAAAATTTTTGCAATGGTAAGTCTATGGGATTTTGCCCCATTGACTTTTCATTGGGGCACTTTTGGGCACCTCTTACACCCCAGGGGTACAACTTACACCCCATTGTGATCCATGTTCTTACAGAGCCTACCACCCTCTTCAAATGTTGTAACCCATATGTTTCTACAAAATCCTCGAGCGGAGCTATGACTCGTCAAAGTTGGGCGCAATGTTAAGTCAATGGGATTTTTCGGGTGGTTTTTCGCCCCCCTTTCGGAAATCCTGCACCCGATCGCTTATAAAAGTCATAGCCACCATCTCCTCAAAAAAACGGTCGATTTGAGCCCTCTTTCATGGGACTACGGCAAACCGTGCGGGACGAGTTACGCGCCGAAAAAGTGTGCAGACATAAGAATAATAATAATTATAATAATAACTAGATAGAAAAGTTTGAAGACAAACTTTATGTTGGCTTGACAAAGCCTAGCCTGAACGTTTAAAACAGATTGAGAGAAATTTAAAACAAGTTTAGTTTAGTATTATAACTTTCCGTAAACATGATACCAAAAGTTACCATGTTAGCATGTTTAGCACTAAGTTAGCATGATGCTAACATGAATTAGCATGAAGCTAGCATGATGCTAACATGAATTAGCATGAAGCTAGCATGATGCTAACATGAATTAGCATGAAGCTAACATGAATTAGCATGAAGCTAACATGATGCTAACATGAATTAGCATGAAGCTAGCATGATGCTAACATGAATTAGCATGAAGCTAACATGAATTAGCATGAAGCTAACATGATGCTAACATGAATTAGCATGAAGCTAGCATGATGCTAACATGAATTAGCATGAAGCTAGCATGATGCTAACATGAATTAGCATGAAGCTAGCATGATGCTAACATGAATTAGCATGAAGCTAGCATGATGCTAACATGAATTAGCATGAAGCTAGCATGATGCTAACATGAATTAGCATGAAGCTAGCATGATGCTAACATGAATTAACATGAAGCTAGCATGATGCTAACATGAATTAGCATGAAGCTAGCATGATGCTAACATGAATTAGCATGAAGCTAGCATGATGCTAACATGAATTAGCATGAAGCTAGCATGATGCTAACATGAATTAGCATTGTGCTAACATGAATTAGCATGAAGCTAGCATGATGCTAACATGAATTAGCATGAAGCTAGCATGATGTTAACATGAATAAGCATGAAGCTAGCATGATGCTAACATGAATTAGCATGAAGCTAGCATGATGCTAATATGAATTAGCATGAAGCTAGCATAATGCTAACATGAATTAGCATGAAGTTATCATGATGCTATCATGATTAGCATGAAGCTAACATGAATTAGCATGAAGCTAGCACGACGCTAACATGAATTAGCATGAAGCTAGCACGACGTTAACATGAATTAGCATGAAGCTAGCACGACGTTAACATGAATAAGCATGAAGCTAGCACGACGCTAACATGAATTAGCATGAAGCTAGCACGACGCTAACATGAATTAGCATGAAGCTAGCACGATGCTAACATGAATTAGCATGAAGCTAGCACGATGCTAACATGAATTAGCATGAAGCTAGCACGATGTTAACATGAAATAGCATGAAGTTAGCACGATGCTAACATGAAATAGCATGAAGCTAGCACGATGCTAACATGAATTAGCATGAAGCTAGCACGATGCTAACATGAATTAGCATGAAGCTAGCATGATGCTAACATGAATTAGCATGAAGCTAGCATGATGCTAACATGAATTAGCATGAAGCTAGCATGATGCTAACATGAATTAGCATGAAGCTAGCATGATGCTAACATGAATTAACATGAAGCTAGCATGATGCTAACATGAATTAGCATGAAGCTAGCATGATGCTAACATGAATTAGCATGAAGCTAGCATGATGCTAACATGAATTAGCATGAAGCTAGCATGATGCTAACATGAATTAGCATGAAGCTAGCACGATGCTAACATGAATTAGCATGAAGCTAGCACGATGCTAACATGAATTAGCATGAAGCTAGCACGATGCTAACATGAATTAGCATGAAGCTAACATGAATTAGCATGAAGCTAGCATGATGCTAACATGATTAGCATGAAGTTAGCAAGATTTATTATGAAATTAGCATAAAGCTAGCACAAAACTAGCATGAAGCTAGTATGACTTAGCATGGAGCTAGCATAAGGCGAACATGACCAAAAGACCCAACCCCCATGTCTCTATGATGTTCGGATCCAGAGATATAAGGCTTTTTTCATTATGTTGCTAGGGTGCTCATATTTGGTTGCTAGGGGCGTGGCTTAATACCTCAATAAGAATCCTCCGAGACTGATTGGATGCCTGAGTAAAATGAGCCCACCCCCATGTCTCTGTGACACTGTGCTGCAAAGATATCCATCTGGGCATTTTATAATGGCAGTCTATGGGATATGTTGCTAGGGTGCCCAAAAATGGTTGCTAGGGGCGTGGCTTAACAGCTATGGGGGGATCCTGAGAGACTGTTTGGATGCCTGAGTAAAATGAGCCCACCCCCATGTCTCTACGACATTCTAAAGTGAAGATATTCCATCTGGGACGCTTTTATTCCCTTATATGGGCATGTTCCCTGCCCCATTATAAGTCAATGGGGAAATTTGGGTGGTCCTTACGCCCCAGGGGTGAAACTTACACCCCAACGTGATGTATGTTCTTACACAGTCTGACAGCCTCTTCAAATGTGGTAACCCACAAGTTTCTACAAATTTCTCGCTTGCAGCTATGACCCGTCAAAGTTTGTCGCAATGTTAAGTCAATGGAAAATTTGGGGTGTTTGAGCGCCCCGTTTAGGAATTCGGTAGGTCCCATCAGTTAGAAAAGATATAGCATAAATCTACGTACCAGTCTTAAAAGTTTTGTAAAGTTTTGTGGGTGTAGCTTGAAAGCTCTAGGAGGAGTTACTGTTAGAAAAAAGTGTGAACAGAATAATAATAATAATAATAAGCTTAGATCGAAGAACAGTATGTTGGCTTTGTCAAGCCAACATAATAATAAGTATGAGCAATAGTAATAGTGATGCCTTGCATAAATGCAAGCACCACTAATAATAAGTTTAAATACAATATCAGTATGTTGGCTTTGTCAAGCCAACATAATAACTAGATATTAAAGTTTGAAGACAAACTTTATGTTGGCTTGAAAAAGCGTAGCCTGAACATTTAAAACGGTTTGACAGAAGTTTAGTTTAGTAGGCTATCTGGCTGTTGGTTTTTTTTAGGTATGAAGGTAGCATGATTTAGCATGATTTATCATGAAGCCAACATGATTAACATGAAGCTAGCATGATGCTAGCATGATTAACATGAAGCTAGCATGATGCTAGCATGATTAACATGAAGCTAGCATGATGCTAGCATGATTAGCATGAAGCTAGCATGATGCTATCATGATTAGCATGAAGTTAGCATGATTAGCATGAAGCTAGCATGATGCTAGCATGATTAGCATGAAGCTAGCATGATGCTAACATGATTAGCATGAAGCTAGCATGATGTTAGCATAATTAACATGAAGCTAGCATGATGCTAGCATGATTAGCATGAAGTTAGCATGATGGTAGCATGATTAGCATGAAGCTAGCATGATTAGCATGAAGCTAGCATGATTAGCATGATGCTAGCATGATTAGCATGAAGCTAGCATGATGTTAGCATGATTAGCATGAAGCTAACATGATGTTAGCATGATTAACATGAAGCTAGCATGATGCTAGCATGATTAGCATGATGCTAGCATGATGTTAGCATGAAGCTAGCATGAAGTTAGCATGATTAGCATTAAGCTAGCATGATGCTAGCATGATTAGCATGAAGCTAGCATGATGCTAGCATGATTAGCATGAAGCTAGCATGATGCTAGTATGATTAGCATAAAGCTAGCATGATGCTAGCATGATTAACATGAAGCTAGCATGATGTTAACATGATAAGCATGAAGTTAGCATGATGCTAGCATGATTAGCATGAAGTTAGCATGATGTTAGCATGATGTTAGCATGATTAGCATGAAGCTAGCATGATGCTAGCATGATTAGCATGAAGCTAGCATGATGCTAGCATGATTAGCATGAAGATAGCATGATGCTAGCATGATTAGCATGAAGCTAGCATGATGCTAGCATGATTAGCATGAAGCTACCATGATGCTAGCATGATTAGCATGAAGCTAGCATGATTAGCATGTAGCTAGCATGATGCTGGCATGATTAGCATGTAGCTAGCATGAAGCTAGCATGAAGCTAGCATGATGCTAGCATGATTAGCATGAAGCTAGCATGATGCTAGCATGATTAGCATGAAGCTAGCATGATGCTGGCATGATTAGCATGAAGCTAGCATGAAGCTAGCATGATGCTAGCATGATTAGCATGAAGCTAGCATGATGCTAGCATGATTAGCATGAAGCTAGCATGATGCTAGCATGATTAGCATGAAGCTAGCATGAAGCTAGCATGAAGCTAGCATGATGCTAGCATGATTAGCATGAAGCTAGCATGATGCTAGCATGATTAGCATGAAGCTAGCATGATTAGCATGAAGCTAGCATGATGCTAGCATGATTAGCATGAAGCTAGCATAAAGCTAGCATGATTAGCATGAAACTAGCATGATTCTAGCATGATTAGCATGAAGCTAGCATGATGCTAGCATGATTAGCATGAAGCTAGCATGATGCTAGCATGATTAGCATGAAGCTAGCATGAAACTAGCAAGATTAGCATGAAGCTAGCATGAAGCTAGCACGAGGCTTGCATGATTAACATGAAGTTAGCATGAGAATAGCATGATTAACATGAAGCTAGCATGATTTAACGTGAAGCTAGCATGATTAGCATGATGCTAGCATGATTAGCATTAAGCTAGCACTATTTAGCGTGCAGCTAACAAGATTTAACATGAAGTTAGCATGATTTAGCATGAAGTTAGCAAGATTTATTATGAAATTAGCATAAAGCTAGCATGAAACTAGCATGAAGCTAGTATGACTTAGCATGGAGCTAGCATGAAGCTAACATGACCCAAAGACCCAACCCCCATGTCTCTATGATGTTTAGATCCAGAGATATAAGGCTTTGTTTATTATGTTGCTAGGGTGCTCAAATTGGTTGCTAGGGGCGTGGTTTAATACCTCAGTAGGAATCCTAAGAGACTGATTGGATGCCTGAGTAAAATGAGCCCACCCCTATGTCTCTATGACACTCTGGTGTAAAGATATCCATCTGGGCTTTTTATAATGGTAGTCTATGGGAGATGTTGCTAGGGTACCCAAAAATGTTGCTAGGGGCGTGGCTTAATAGCTCTGGGGCGATCCTAAGAGACTGATTGGATGACTGAGTAAAATGAGCCCACCCCCATGTCTATACGACACTCTAAAGTGTAGATATTCCATCTGGGACGCTTTTACTCCCTTATATGGGCATGTTTCCTGCCCCATTATAAGTCAATGGGAAATTTTGGGGGCCTCTTACACCCCAGGGGTACAGCTTACACCTTAATGTGATGTATGTTCTTACAGAGCCTGTCAGCCTCCTTAAATGTGGTAAGCCACAAGTTTCTACAAGTTTCTCACTCGCAGCTATGGCCCGTCAAAGTTTGTCTCCATGTTAAGTAAATGGGAAATTTGGGGTGTTTGAGCGCCCCGTTTAGGAATTCGGAAGGTCCCATCAGTTAGAAAAGATATAGCACACTAAGTCAGACCAGTCTGAAGGTCCGTGGAAAATTTGGTGCATGTAGCTTGAAAGCTCTAGGACGAGTTAGTGTCCGAAATTTTGGGGTGCTAAGAAGAATAATAATAATAACTAGATAGGTACATTTCCTGAAGAAAATGTGAAGTGGTGCTTGCCGTGGCAAAATTCTCGGGACAATATATGATTATATTCCAACCCAAAAGTAAAACGTTCCAACCCCCGTGTCTCTATGAGGTTTTGATGCAGAGATATAAGGCTTTGTTTATGCGGTTGCTAGGGTACTGTATTTGGTTGCTATGGAAAAATTTGGCATCCACTAGTGATTACACTCAGAGTCACGAGTTAAACGGTCCAACCCCCGTGTCTCTATGATGTTCTGATGCGGAGATATAAGGCTTTGTTTACACTGTTGCTAGGGTACTGTATTTGGTTGCTAGGGAAATAATTGGCATCCACTAGTGATTACATGCCGAGTCACGAGTAAAACGGTCCAACCCACGTGTCTCTACGATGTTCTGATGCGGAGATATAAGGCTTTGTTTACACTGTTGCTAGGGTACTGTATTTGGTTGCTAGGGAAAAAATGGCATTCACTAGTGATTACATGCCGAGTCACGAGTAAAACGGTCCAACCCCTGTGTCTCTACGATGTTCTGATGCTGAGATATAAGGCTTTGTTTACACTGTTGCTAGGGTACTGTATTTGGTTGCTAGGGAAAAAATTGGCATCCACTTGTGATTACACTCTAAGTCACAAGTCAAACGGTCCAACCCCCGTGTCTCTACGATGTTCTGATGCTGAGATATAAGGCTTTGTTTACTCTGTTGCTAGGGTACTGTATTTGGTTGCTAGGGAAAAAAATGGCATCCACTAGTGATTACCCTCCGAGTCACGAGTCAAACGATCCAATCCCCGTGTCTCTACGATGTTCTGATGCGGAGATATAAGGCTTTGTTTACTCTGTTGCTAGGGTACTGTATTTGGTTGCTAGGGGAAAAAATGGCATCCACTAGTGATTACCCTCCGAGTCACGAGTCAAACGGTCCAAACCCCGTGTCTTTACGATGTTCTGATGCGGAGATATAAGGCTTTGTTTACTCTGTTGCTAGGGTACTGTATTTGGTTGCTAGGGAAAAAAATGGCATCCACTAGTGATTACCCTCCGAGTCACGAGTCAAACGGTGCAACCCCCGTGTCTCTACGATATTCTGATGCGGAGATATAAGGCTTTGTTTACTCTGTTGCTAGGGTACTGTATTTGGTTGCTAAGGAAAAAAATGGCATCCACTAGTGATTACCCTCCGAGTCACGAGTCAAACGATCCAACCCCCGTGTCTCTACGATGTTCTGATGCGGAGATATAAGGCTTTGTTTACTCTGTTGCTAGGGTACTGTATTTGGTTGCTAGGGGAAAAAATGGCATCCACTAGTGATTACCCTCCGAGTCACGAGTCAAACGGTCCAAACCCCGTGTCTTTACGATGTTCTGATGCGGAGATATAAGGCTTTGTTTACTCTGTTGCTAGGGTACTGTATTTGGTTGCTAGGGAAAAAAATGGCATCCACTAGTGATTACCCTCCGAGTCACGAGTCAAACGGTGCAACCCCCGTGTCTCTACGATGTTCTGATGCGGAGATATAAGGCTTTGTTTACTCTGTTGCTAGGGTACTGTATTTGGTTGCTAAGGAAAAAAATGGCATCCACTAGTGATTACCCTCCGAGTCACGAGTCAAACGATCCAACCCCCGTGTCTCTACGATGTTCTGATGCGGAGATATAAGGCTTTGTTTACTCTGTTGCTAGGGTAGTGTATTTGGTTGCTAGGGGAAAAAATGGCATCCACTAGTGATTACCCTCCAAGTCACGAGTCAAACGGTCCAAACCCCGTGTCTTTACGATGTTCTGATGCGGAGATATAAGGCTTTGTTTACTCTGTTGCTAGGGTACTGTATTTGGTTGCTAGGGAAAAAAATGGCATCCACTAGTGATTACCCTCCGAGTCACGAGTCAAACGGTCCAACCCCCGTGTCTCTACGATGTTCTGATGCGGAGATATAAGGCTTTGTTTACTCTGTTGCTAGGGTACTGTATTTGGTTGCTAGGGAAAAAAATTGCATCCACTATTGATTACCCTCCGAGTCATGAGTCAAACGGTCCAACCCCCGTGTCTCTACGATGTTCTGATGCGGAGATATAAGGCTTTGTTTACTCTGTTGCTAGGGTACTGTATTTGGTTGCTAGGGAAAAAATGGCATCCACTAGTGATTACCCTCCGAGTCATGAGTCAAACGGTCCAACCCCCATGTCTCTACGATGTTCTGATGCGGAGATATAAGGCTTTGTTTACTCTGTTGCTAGGGTACTGTATTTGGTTGCTAGGGGCGTGGCTTGGGAGTGGCCAATGATGAGCCCAGTGATTACACTCCGAGTCACAAGTAAAACGGTCCAACCCCCGTGTCTCTACGATGTTCTGATGCGGAGATATAAGGCTTTGTTTACTCTGTTGCTAGGGTACTGTATTTGGTTGCTAGGGGCGTGGCTTGGGAGTGGCCAATGATGTGCCCAGTGATTACACTCCGAGTCACAAGTAAAACGGTCCAAACCCCGTGTCTCTATGATGTTCTGATGCGGAGATATAAGGCTTTGTTTATTCGGTTGCTAGGGTGCTCAAATTTGGTTGCTAGGGGCGTGGCTTGGGAGTGGCCAATGATGTGCCCAGTTGTTACACCCCTAGTCACAAGTAAAACGGTCCAACCCCCGTGTCTCTACGATGTTCCGATGCCGAGATATAACTGTTTGTATTTTATGTTGCTAGGGTGCTCAAAAGTGGTTGCTAGGGGCGTGGCTTAGTAACTCTGTAAGGATCCTGAGAGACTGATTGGATGCCTGAGTAAAATGAGCCAACCCCCATGTCTCTATGACACTGTGGTGCAAAGATATCCATCTGGGCATTTTATAATGGCAGTCTATGGGATAGGTTGCTAGGGTGCTCAAAAGTGGTTGCTAGGGGCGTGGCTTAATAGCTCTGAGATGATCCTGAGAGACTGATTGGATGCCCGAGTAAAATGAGCCCACCCACTTATCTCTACGACACTGTAAAGCAAAGATATCCCATCTGGAATGATTTTATTCCCTTATATGGGCGTGTTCCCTGCCCCATTATAAGTCAATGGGAAATTTCGGGTGCTTCTTACACCCCAGGGGTACAGCTTACACCCCATTGTGATGTATGCTCTTACAGAGCCTACCACCCTCTTCAAATGTTATAACCCACATGCTTCTACCAAATCCTCGAGCGGAGCTATGACCCGTCAAAGTTTGGCCCAATGTTAAGTCAATGGGATTTTTCGGGTTGTTTTTCGCCCCCCTTTCGGAAATCCTGCACCCGATCTCTTATAAAAGTCATAGCACACCTCTCCTCAATAATCCGGTCAATTTGAGCCCTCTTTCGTGTGTCTACGACCAACCGTGTGGGACGAGTTACGCGCCGAAAAAGTGTGCAGACATAAGAATAATAAGATATAATAATAATAATAACTAGATAGGTACATTTCCTGAAGAAAATGTGAGTGGTGCTTGCCGTGGCAAATTTCGGGGGATAATTTATGATTATACTCCAAGCCAAAAGTAAAACGGTCCAACCCCTGTGTCTCTACGATGTTCTGATGCAGAGATATAAGGCTTTGTTTACTCTGTTGCTAGGGTACTGTATTTGGTTGCTAGGGAAAAAATTGGCATCCACTAGTGATTACACTCCGAGTCACGAGTCAAACTGTCCAAACCCCATGTCTCTACGATGTTCTGATGCGGAGATATAAGGCTTTGTTTACTCTGTTGCTAGGGTACTGTATTTGGTTGCTAGGGAAAAAAATGGCATCCACTAGTGATTACCCTCCGAGTCATGAGTCAAACGGTCCAACCCCCGTGTCTCTACGATGTTCTGATGCGGAGATATAAGGCTTTGTTTACTCTGTTGCTAGGGTACTGTATTTGGTTGCTAGGGAAAAAAATGGCATCCACTAGTGATTACCCTCCGAGTCATGAGTCAAACGGTCCAACCCCCGTGTCTCTACGATGTTCTGATGCGGAGATATAAGGCTTTGTTTACTCTGTTGCTAGGGTACTGTATTTGGTTGCTAGGGAAAAAAATGGGATCCACTAGTGATTACCCTCCGAGTCACGAGTCAAACGGTCCAAACCCCATGTCTCTACGATGTTCTGATGCGGAGATATAAGGCTTTGTTTACTCTGTTGCTAGGGTACTGTATTTGGTTGCTAGGGAAAAAAATGGCATCCACTAGTGATTACCCTCCGAGTCATGAGTCAAACGGTCCAACCCCCGTGTCTCTACGATGTTCTGATGCGGAGATATAAGGCTTTGTTTACTCTGTTGCTAGGGTACTGTATTTGGTTGCTAAGGGAAAAAATGGCATCCACTAGTGATTACCCTCCGAGTCACGAGTCAAACGATCCAACCCCCGTATCTCTACGATGTTCTGATGCGGAGATATAAGGCTTTGTTTACTCTGTTGCTAGGGTACTGTATTTGGTTGCTAGGGGAAAAAATGGCATCCACTAGTGATTACCCTCCGAGTCATGAGTCAAACGGTCCAAACCCCATGTCTCTACGATGTTCTGATGCGGAGATATAAGGCTTTGTTTACTCTGTTGCTAGGGTACTGTATTTGGTTGCTAGGGAAAAAAATGGCATCCACTAGTGATTACCCTCCGAGTCATGAGTCAAACGGTCCAACCCCCGTGTCTCTACGATGTTCTGATGCGGAGATATAAGGCTTTGTTTACTCTGTTGCTAGGGTACTGTATTTGGTTGCTAAGGAAAAAAATGGCATCCACTAGTGATTACCCTCCGAGTCACGAGTCAAACGATCCAACCCCCGTGTCTCTACGATGTTCTGATGCGGAGATATAAGGCTTTGTTTACTCTGTTGCTAGGGTACTGTATTTGGTTGCTAGGGGAAAAAATGGCATCCACTAGTGATTACCCTCCGAGTCACGAGTCAAACGGTCCAACCCCCGTGTCTCTACGATGTTCTGATGCGGAGATATAAGGCTTTGTTTACTCTGTTGCTAGGGTACTGTATTTGGTTGCTAGGGAAAAAAATGGCATCCACTAGTGATTACCCTCCGAGTCATGAGTCAAACGGTCCAACCCCCATGTCTCTACGATGTTCTGATGCGGAGATATAAGGCTTTGTTTACTCTGTTGCTAGGGTACTGTATTTGGTTGCTGGGGGCGTGGCTTGGGAGTGGCCAATGATGAGCCCAGTGATTACACTCTGAGTCACAAGTAAAACGGTCCAACCCCCGTTTCTCTACGATGTTCTGATGCGGAGATATAAGGCTTTGTTTACTCTGTTGCTAGGGCACTGTATTTGGTTGCTAGGGGCGTGGCTTGGGAGTGGCCAATGATGTGCCCAGTGATTACACTCCGAGTCACAAGTAAAACAGTCCAACCCCCGTGTCTCTACGATGTTCTGATGCGGAGATATAAGGCTTTGTTTACTCTGTTGCTAGGGTACTGTATTTGGTTGCTAGGGGCGTGGCTTGGGAGTGGCCAATGATGTGCCCAGTGATTACACTCCGAGTCACAAGTAAAACGGTCCAAACCCCGTGTCTCTACGATGTTCTGATGCGGAGATATAAGGCTTTGTTTATTCGGTTGCTAGGGTGCTCAAATTTGGTTGCTAGGGGCGTGGCTTGGGAGTGGCCAATGATGTGCCCAATTGTTACACCCCTAGTCACAAGTAAAACGGTCCAACCCCCGTGTCTCTACGATGTTCTGATGCCGAGATATAACTGTTTGAATTTTATGTTGCTAGGGTGCTCAAAAGTGGTTGCTAGGGGCGTGGCTTAATACCTATGTAAGGATCCTGAGAGACTGATTGGATGTCTGAGTAAAATGAGCCCACCCCCATGTCTCTATGACACTGTGGCGCAAAGATATCCATCTGGGCATTTTATAATGGCAGTCTATGGGAGATGTTGCTAGGGTGCCCAAAATTGTTGCTAGGGGCGTGGCTTAATAGCTCTGGGATGATCCTAAGAGACTGATTGGATGCCCGAGTAAAATGAGCCCACCCACTTATCTCTACGACACTGTAAAGCAAAGATATCTCATCTGGAACTGTTTTATTCCCTTATATGGGCATGTTTCCTGCCCCATTATAAGTCAATGGGAATTTTCGGGTGTCGCTTACACCCCAGGGGTACAACTTACACCCCATTGTGATCCATGTTCTTACAGAGTCTACCACCCTCTTCAAATGTTGTAACCCACATGTTTCTACAAAATCCTTGAGCGGAGCTATGACCCATCAAAGTTGGGCGTAATGTTAAGTCAATGGGATTTTTTGGGTGGTTTTTCGCCCCCCTTTCGAAAACCTTGCACCCGATCGCTTATAAAAGTCATAGCAGACGTGTCCTCAATTAGCCGGTCGTTTTGAGCACTGTTTCATTGGTCTACGACAAACCGTGCGGGACGAGTTACGCGCCGAAAAAGTGTCCAGATATAAGAATAATAAATAAATAAATAATAAGTATGAGCAATAATAATAGTGATGCCTTGCATAAATGCAAGCACCACTAATAATAAGTATGAGCAATAATAATAGTGATGCCTTGCATAAATGCAAGCACCACTAATAATAATAATAATAATAAGTATGAGCAATAATAATAGTGATGCCTTGCATAAATGCAAGCACCACTAATAATAAGTTTAAAAGCAATAACAATATGTTGGCTTTTTCAAGCCAACATAACTAGATATTAAAGTTTGAGGACAAACTTTATGTTGGCTTGAAAAAGCGTAGCCTGAACATTTAAAATGGTTTGACAGAAGTTTATTTTAGTAGGCTATCTGGCTGTTAGCATGATTAGCATGAAGTTAGCATGTTTAGCATGAAGCTAGCATGATTAGCATGAAGCTAGCATGATGTTAGCATGATCAGTATGAAGCTAGCATGAAGCTAACATGATTAGCATGAAGCTAACATGAAGCTAACATGATTAGCATGAAGCTAGCATGATGCTAGCATGATTAGCATGAAGCTAGCATGAAGCTAACATGATTAGCATGAAGCTAGAATGAAGCTAACATTTATTCCGTTGCTAGGGTACTAAGTTTGGTTGCTAGGGAGAAAATTGGCATCCCATAATGATCAACCTTCAAGCCACAAGTAAAACGGTCCAACCCCCGTGTCTCTATGATGTTCTGAAGCGGAGATATAAGGCTTTGTTTATTCCGTTGCTAGGGTACTAAGTTTGGTTGCTAGGGAGACAATTGGCATCCCATAATGATCAACCTTCAAGCCACAAGTAAAACGGTCCAACCCCCGTGTCTCTATGATGTTCTGAAGCGGAGATATAAGGCTTTGTTTATTCAGTTGCTAGGTTACTAAGTTTGGTTGCTAGGGAGAAAATTGGCATCCCATAATGATCAACCTTCAAGCCACAAGTAAAACGGTCCAACCCCCATGTCTCTATGATGTTCTAAAGCGGAGATATAAGGCTTTGTTTATTCCGTTGCTAGGGTACTAAGTTTGGTTGCTAGGGAGAAAATTGGCATCCCATAATGATCAACCTTCAAGCCACAAGTAAAACGGTCCAACCCCCGTGTCTCTATGATGTTCTGAAGCGGTGATATAAGGCTTTGTTTATTCCGTTGCTAGGGTACTAAGTTTGGTTGCTAGGGAGAAAATTGGCATCCCATAATGATCAACCTTCAAGCCACAAGTAAAACGGTCAAACCCCCGTGTCTCTATGATGTTCTGAAGCGGAGATATAAGGCTTTGTTTATTCCGTTGCTAGGGTACTAAGTTTGGTTGCTAGGGAGAAAATTGGCATCCCATAATGATCAACCTTCAAGCCACAAGTAAAACGGTCCAACTCCCGTGTCTCTATGATGTTCTGAAGCGGAGATATAAGGCTTTGTTTATTCCGTTGCTAGGGTACTAAGTTTGGTTGCTAGGGAGAAAAATGGCATCCCATAATGATCACACTTAAAGCCACAAGTAAAACGGTCCAACCCCCGTGTCTCTACAATGTTCTGATGCTGAGATATAAGGCTTTGTTTATTCCGTTGCTAGGGTACTAAGTTTGGTTGCTAGGGAGGAAATTGGCATCCCATAATAATCAACCTTCAAGCCACAAGTAAAACGGTCCAACCCCCGTGTCTCTAAGATGTTCTGAAGCGGAGAAATAAGGCTTTGTTTATTCCGTTGCTAGGGTACTAAGTTTGGTTGCTAGGGAGAAAATTGGCATCCCATAATGATCAACCTTCAAGCCACAAGTAAAACGGTCCAACCCCCGTGTCTCTATGATGTTCTGAAGCGGAGATATAAGGCTTTGTTTATTCCGTTGCTAGGGTACTAAGTTTGGTTGCTAGGGAGAAAATTGGCATCCCATAATGATCAACCTTCAAGCCACAAGTAAAACGGTCCAACCCCCGTGTCTCTATGATGTTCTGAAGCGGAGATATAAGGCTTTGTTTATTCCGTTGCTAGGGTACTAAGTTTGGTTACTAGGGAGAAAATTGGCATCCCATAATGATCAACCTTCAAGCCACAAGTAAAACGGTCCAACCCCCGTGTCTCTATGATGTTCTGAAGCGGAGATATAAGGCTTTGTTTATTCCGTTGCTAGGGTACTAAGTTTGGTTGCTAGGGAGAAAATTGGCATCCCATAATGATCAACCTTCAAGCCACAAGTAAAACGGTCCAACCCCCGTGTCTCTATGATGTTCTGAAGCGGAGATATAAGGCTTTGTTTATTCCGTTGCTAGGGTACTAAGTTTGGTTGCTAGGGAGAAAATTGGCATCCCATAATGATCAACCTTCAAGCCACAAGTAAAACGGTCCAACCCCCGTGTCTCTATGATGTTCTGAAGCGGAGATATAAGGCTTTGTTTATTCCGTTGCTAGGGTACTAAGTTTGGTTGCTAGGGAGAAAAATGGCATCCCATAATGATCAACCTTCAAGCCACAAGTAAAACGGTCCAACCCCCATGTCTCTACGACACTCTAAAGTGAAGATATTCCATCTGGGACGCTTTTATTCCCTTTTATGGGCATGTTTCCTGCCCCATTATAAGTCAATGGGAAATTTTGGGGGCCTCTTACACCCCAGGGGTACAGCTTACACCCCATTGTTAGGGATGTTCTTACACAGCCTGTCAGCCTCCTTAAATGTGGTAAGCCACAAGTTTCTACAAGTTTCTCACTCGCAGCTATGACCCATCAAAGTTTGTCTCAATGTTAAGTCAATGGAAATTTTGGGGTGTTCGAGCCCCCCGTTTAGGAATTCGGAAGGTCCCATCAGTTAGAAAAGATATAGCACACTAAGTCAGACCAGTCTGAAGGTCCGTGGAAAATTTGGTGCATGTAGCTTGAAAGCTCTAGGACGAGTTAGTGTCAGAAATTTTGGGGGGATAAGAAAGAATAATAATAATAACTAGATATTAAAGTTTGAAGACAAACTTTATGTTGGCTTGAAAAAGCGTAGCCTGAACAATTAAAACGGTTTGACAGAAGTTTAGTTTAGTAGGCAGTCTGGCAGTTAGTATGTTTAAGTATAAAGGTAGCATGATAAGCATGAAACTAGCATGATGTTAGCATGATTAGCATGAAGCTAGCATGATGTTAGCATGATTAGCATGAAGCTAGCATGATGTTAGCATGATTAGCATGAAGCTAGCATGATGCTAGCATGATTAGCATGAAGCTAGCATGATGCTAGCATGATTAGCATGAAGCTAGCATGATGCTAGCATGATTAGCATGAAGCTAGCATGATGTTAGCATGATTAGCATGAAGTTAGCATGATGTTAGCATGATTAGCATGAAGCTAGCATGATGTTAGCATGATTAGCATGAAGCTAGCATGATGTTAGCATGATTAGCATGAAGCTAGCATGATGTTAGCATGATTAGCATGAAGTTAGCATGATGTTAGCATGATTAGCATGAAGCTAGCATGATTAGCATGAATCTAACATGATGGTAGCATGATTAGCATGAAGCTAGCATGATGCTAACATGATTAGCATGAAGCTAGCATGATGCTAGCATGATTAGCATGAAGCTAGCATGATGCTAGCATGATTAGCATGAAGGTAGCATGAAGCTTACATGATTAGCATGAAGCTAGCATGATGCTAGCATGATTAGCATGAAGCTAGCATGATTAGCATGAAGCTAACATGATGCTAACATGATGGTAGCATGATTACCATGAAGCTAGCATGAAGCTAGCATGATTAGCATGAAGCTAACATGATGCTAACATGATGGTAGCATGATTACCATGAAGCTAGCATGAAGCTAGCATGATTAGCATGAAGTTAGCATGATGCTAGCATGATTAGCATGAAGCTAGCATGATGCTAACATGATGGTAGCATGATTAGCATGAAGCTAGCATGATGCTAGCATAATTAGCATGAAGCTAGCATGATTAGCATGAAGCTAGCTTGATGCTAGCATGATTAGCATGAAGCTAGCATGAAGCTAGCATGATTAGCATGAAGCTAGCATGATGCTAGCATGATTAGCATGAAGCTAGCATGATGCTAGCATGATTAGCATGAAGCTAACATGATGCTAACATGATGGTAGCATGATTACCATGAAGCTAGCATGAAGGTAGCATGATTAGCATGAAGCTAGCATGATGCTAGCATGATTAGCATGAAGCTAGCATGATGCTAACATGATGGTAGCATGATTAGCATGAAGCTAGCATAATGCTAGCATGATTAGCATGAAGCTAGCATGATGCTAGCATGATTAGCATGATGCTAACATGATGGTAGCATGATTAGCATGAAGCTAGCATGATTAGCATGAAGCTAGCATGATGCTAGCATGATTAGCATGAAGCTAGCATGATGCTAGCATGATTAGCATGAAGGTAGAATGATGCTAGCATGATTAGCATGAAGCTAGCATGATGTTAGCATAATTAGCATGAAGCTAGCATGATGCTAGCATGATTAACATGAAGCTAGCATGATGCTAGCATGATTAGCATGAAGCTAGCATGATGCTAGCATGATTAGCATGAAGCTAGCATGATGCTAGCATGATTAGCATGATGCTAGCATGATGCTAGCATGATTAGCATGATGCTACTATGATTAGCATGAAGCTAGCATGATGCTAGCATGATTAGCATGAAGCTAACATGATGGTAGCATGATTAGCATGAAGCTAGCATGATTAGCATGAAGCTAGCATGATGCTAGCATGATTAGCATGAAGCTAGCATGATGCTAGCATGATTAGCATGAAGGTAGAATGATGCTAGCATGATTAGCATGAAGCTAGCATGATGTTAGCATGATTAGCATGAAGCTAGCATGATGCTAGCATGATTAACATGAAGCTAGCATGATGTTAGCATGATTAGCATGAAGCTAGCATGATGTTAGCATGATTAGCATGAAGCTAGCATGATGTTAGCATGATTAGCATGAAGCTAGCATGATGCTAGCATGATTAGCATGAAGCTAGCATGATGCTAGCATGATTAGCATGAAGCTAGCATGATGCTAGCATGATTAGCATGAAGCTAGCATGATGTAGCATGATTAGCATGAAGCTAGCATGATGTAGCATGATTAGCATGAAGCTAACATGATGTTAGCATTATTAGCATGAAGCTAGCATGATGCTAGCATGATTAGCATGAAGCTAGCATGATGCTAGCATGATTAGCATGAAGCTAGCATGATGCTAGCATGATTAGCATGAAGCTAGCATGATGCTAGCATGATTAGCATGAAGCTAACATGATGCTAGCATGATTAGCATGAAGCTAGCATGATGCTAGCATGATTAGCATGAAGCTAGCATGATGTTAGCATGAATAGCATGAAGCTAAGATGATTTAGTATGAAGCTAGCATGATTAGCATGAAGCTAGCATGATTTAGCATGATGTTAGCATGATTTAGCATGAAGTTAGAAAGATTTATTATGCAATTAGCATAAAGCTAGCATGAAACTAGCATGAAGCTAGTATGACTTAGCATGGAGCTAGCATGAAGCTAATATGACCCAAAGACCCATCCCCCATGTCTCTATGATGTTCAGATCCAGAGATATAAGGCTTCGTTTATTATGTTGCTAGGGTGCTCATATTTGGTTGCTAGGGGCGTGGCTTAATACCTCAATAAGAATCCTAAGAGACTGATTGGATTCCTGAGTAAAATGAGCCCACCCCCATGTCTCTATGACACTCTGGTGCAAAGATATCCATCTGGGCTTTTTATAATGGTAGTCTATGGGAGAGGTTGCTAGGGTACCCAAAATTGTTGCTAGGGGCGTGGCTTAATAGCTTTGGGGTGATCCTAAGAGACTGATTGGATGCCTGAGTATAATGAGCCCACCCCCATGTCTCTACGACATTCTAAAGTGAAGATATTCCATCTGGGACGCTTTTATTCCCTTTTATGGGCATGTTTCCTGCCCCATTATAAGTCAATGGGAAATTTTGGGGGCCTCTTACACCCCAGGGGTATAGCTTACACCCCATTGTGATGTATGTTCTTACACAGTCTGTCAGCCTCCTTAAATGTGGTAAGCCACAAGTTTCTACAAGTTTCTCACTCGCAGCTATGACCCATCAAAGTTTGTCTCAATGTTAAGTCAATGGAAATTTTGGGGTGTTCGAGCCCCCCGTTTAGGAATTCGGAAGGTCCCATCAGTTAGAAAAGATATAGCACACTAAGTCAGACCAGTCTGAAGGTCCGTGGAAAATTTGGTGCATGTAGCTTGAAAGCTCTAGGACGAGTTAGTGTCGAAAATTTAGTCTCAGAAGAAAGCGGAATAATAATAATAACTAGATAGTAAAGTTTGAAGACAAACTTTATGTTGGCTTGAGAAAGCGTAGCCTGAACGTTTAAAATGGTTTGACATAAGTTTAGTTTAGTAGGCTATCTGGCTGTTAGTATGTTTAAGTATGAAGCTAGCATGATTAGCATGAAGCTAGCATGATGCTAGCATGATTAGCATGAAGCTAGCATGATTAGCAGGAAGCTAGCATGAAGCTAACATTTATTGCGTTGCTAGGGTACTAAGTTTGGTTGCTAGGGAGAAAATTGGCATCCCATAATGATCACCCTTCAAGCCACAAGTAAAACGGTCCAACCCCCGTGTCTCTACAATGTTCTGATGCGGAGATATAAGGCTTTGTTTATTCCGTTGCTAGGGTACTAAGTTTGGTTGCTAGGGAGAAAATTGGCATCCCATAATGATCACACTTCAAGCCACAAGTAAAACGGTCCAACCCCCGTGTCTCTATGATGTTCTGAAGCGGAGATATAAGGCTTTGTTTATTCCGTTGCTAGGGTACTAAGTTTGGTTGCTAGGGAGAAAATTGGCATCCCATAATGATTACACTTCAAGCCACAAGTAAAACGGTCCAACCCCTGTGTCTCTACGATGTTCAGATCCAGAGATATAAGGCTTTGTTTATTATGTTGCTAGAGTCTTCATATTTTGTTGCTAGGGGCGTGGCTTAATACCTCAATAAGAATCCTAAGAGACTGATTGGATGCCTGAGTAAAAAGAGCCCACCCCTATGTCTCTATGACACTCTGGTGCAAAGATATCCATCTGGGCTTTTTATAATGGTAGTCTATGGGAGATGTTGCTAGGGTACCCAAAATGGTTGCTAGGGGCGTGGCTTAATAGCTCTGGGGTGATCCTAAGAGACTGATTGGATGCTTGAGTAAAATGAGCCCACCCCCATGTCTCTAAGACACTCTAAAGTGAAGATATTCCATTTGGGACGCTTTTATTCCCTTTTATGGGCATGTTTCCTGCCCCATTATAAGTCAATGGGAAATTTTGGGGGCCTCTTACACCCCAGGGGTACAGCTTACACCCCATTGTGAGGTATGTTCTTACACAGCCTGTCAGCCTCCTTAAATGTGGTAAGCCACAAGTTTCTACAAGTTTCTCACTCGCAGCTTTGACCCGTCAAAGTTTGTCTCAATGTTAAGTCAATGGAAATTTTGGGGTGTTTCAGCGCCCCGTTTAGGAATTCGGAAGGTCCCATCAGTTAGAAAAGATATAGCACACCTCGTCAGATCAGACCGAAAGTCTGTCCAAAGTTTGATGGCTGTAGCTTGAAAGCTCTAGGACGAGTTAGAGTTAGAAATTTTAGTCTCAGAAGAAAAAGAATAATAATAATAACTAGATAGGTACATTTCCTGAAGAAAATGTGAGTGGTGCTTGCCGTGGCAAATTTCAGGGGACAATTTATGATTATACTCCAAGCCAAAAGTAAAATGGTCCAACCCCGTGTCTCTACGATGTTTGGAAGCAGAGATATAAGGCTTTGTTTACTCTGTTGCTAGGGTACTGTATTTAGTTGCTAGGGAAAAAAATGGCATCCACTAGTGATTACCCTCCGAGTCACGAGTCAAACGTTCCAAACCCTGTGTCTTTATGATGTTCTGGTGTGGAGATATAAGGCTTTGTTTACTCTGTTGCTAGGGTACTGTATTTGGTTGCTAGGGAAAAAAATGGCACCCACTAGTGATTACATGCCGAGTCACAAGTAAAATGGTCCAACCCCCGTGTCTCTACGATGTTCTGAAGCAGAGATATAAGGCTTTGTTTACTCTGTTGCTAGGGTACTGTATTTGGTTGCTAGGGAAAAAAATGGCATCCACTAGTGATTACCCTCCGAGTCACGAGTCAAACGGTCCAAACCCCGTGTCTCTACGATGTTCTGATGCGGAGATATAAGGCTTTGTTTACTCTGTTGCTAGGGTACTATATTTGGTTGCTAGGGGCTTGGCTTGGGAGTGGCCAATGATGTCGCAAGTTATTACGCTCTGAGTCACAAGTAAAATGCTCCAACCCCCGTGTCTCTACGATTTTATGATGCGGAGAAATAAGGATTTGTTTATTCGGTTGCTAGGGTACTGTATTTGGTTGCTAGGGAAAAAATTGGCACCCACTAGTGATTACATTCCGAGTCACAAGTAAAATGGTCCAACCCCCGTGTCTCTACGATGTTCTGATGCGGAGATATAAGGCTTTGTTTACTCTGTTGCTAGGGTACTGTATTTGGTTGCTAGGGAAAAAATTGGCATCCACTAGTGATAACATGCCAAGTCACGAGTAAAATGGTCCAACCCCCGTGTCTCTACGATGTTCTGATGCGGAGATATAAGGCTTTGTTTACTCTGTTGCTAGGGTACTGTATTTGGTTGCTAGGGGCTTGGCTTGGGTGTGGCCAATGATGTGGCCAGTGATTACACTCCAAGTCACAAGTAAAACGGTCCAACCCCCATGTCTCTACAATGTTCTGATGCGGAGATATAAGGCTTTTTTTATTCGGTTGCTAGGGTGCTCAAATTTGGTTGCTAGGGGCGTGGATTGGTAAGTCTTTAAGGAACCTAAGATACCGATTGGATGCCTGAGTAAAATGAGCCCACCCCCATGTCTCTATGACACTGTGGTGCAAAGATATCCATCTGGGAATTTTATAATGGCAGTCTATGGGATAGGTTGCTAGGGTGCCCAAAATGGTTGCTAGGGTAACCTTACACCCCATTGTGGGGTACATCCTGACAGAGTCTAGCACCCTCTTCAAATTTAGTAACCCACATGTTTCTACGAAATCCTCGCTCTGACCTATTACCCGTCAAAGTTTTTGCAATGTTAAGTCAATGGGATTTTCCCCCATTGACTTTTCATTAGGACACTTTTGGGCACCTCTTACACCCCAGGGGTACAACTTACACCCCAATGTGATGTATGTTCTTACAGAGCCTACCACCCTCTCCAAATGTTGTAACCCACATGTTTCTACAAAATCCTCGAGCAGAGCTATGACTCGTCAAATTTGGGCGCAATGTTAAGTCAATGGGATTTTTCGGGTGGTTTTTCGCCCCCCTTTCGGAAATCCTGCACCCGATCACTTATAAAAGTCATAGCACCCCTCTCCTCAATAAGCCGGTCGATTTGAGACCTCTTTCATGGGTCTAGGGCAAAGCGTGCGGGACGAGTTAGGTGCCGAAAAAACGTGCAGATGTAAGAATAAAATATAATAATAATAACTAGATAGGTACATTTCCTGAAGAAAATGTGAGTGGTGCTTGCCGTGGCAAATTTCGGGGGACAATATATGATTATACTCCAAGCCAAAAGTAAAACAATTCAACCCACATGTCTCTACGATATTCTGATGCGAAGATATAAGGCTTTGTTTATTCGGTTGCTAGGGTACTGTATTTGGTTGCTAGGGAGAAAATTGGCATCCACTAGTGATTACACTCCGAGTCACGAGTCAAACGGTCAAACCCCCGTGTCTCTACGATGTTCTGATGCGGAGATATAAGGCTTTGTTTACTCTGTTGCTAGGGTACTGTATTTGGTTGCTAGGGAAAAAATTGGCATCCACTAGTGATTACACTCCGAGATACGAGTCAAAAGGTCCAACCCCCGTGTCTCTGCGATGTTCTGATGTGGAGATAAAAGGCTTTGTTTACTCTGTTGCTAGGGTAATGTATTTGGTTGCTAGGGAGAAAATTGGCATCCACTAGTGATTACACTCCGAGTCACGAGTCAAACGGTCCAAACCCCGTGTCTCTACGATGTTCTGATGCGGAGATATAAGGGCTTGTTTACTCTGTTGCTAGGGTACTGTATTTGGTTGCTAGGGAAAAAATGGCATCCACTAGTGATTAACCTCCGAGTCATGAGTCAAACGGTCCAACCCCCGTGTCTCTACGATGTTCTGATGCGGAGATATAAGGCTTTGTTTACTCTGTTGCTAGGGTACTGTATTTGGTTGCTAAGGAAAAAAATGGCATCCACTAGTGATTACCCTCCGAGTCACGACTCAAACGATCCAACCCCCGTGTCTCTACGATGTTCTGATGCGGAGATATAAGGCTTTGTTTACTCTGTTGCTAGGGTACTGTATTTGGTTGCTAGGGAAAAAATGGCATCCACTAGTGATTACTCTCCGAGTCACGAGTCAAACGGTCCAAACCCCGTGTCTCTACGATGTTCTGATGCGGAGATATAAGGCTTTGTTTACTCTGTTGCTAGGGTACTGTATTTGGTTGCTAGGGAAAAAATTGGCATCCACTAGTGATTACACTCCGAGATACGAGTCAAAAGGTCCAACCCCCGTGTCTCTGCGATGTTCTGATGTGGAGATAAAAGGCTTTGTTTACTCTGTTGCTAGGGTAATGTATTTGGTTGCTAGGGAGAAAATTGGCATCCACTAGTGATTACACTCCGAGTCACGAGTCAAACGGTCCAAACCCCGTGTCTCTACGATGTTCTGATGCGGAGATATAAGGGCTTGTTTACTCTGTTGCTAGGGTACTGTATTTGGTTGCTAGGGAAAAAATGGCATCCACTAGTGATTAACCTCCGAGTCATGAGTCAAACGGTCCAACCCCCGTGTCTCTACGATGTTCTGATGCGGAGATATAAGGCTTTGTTTACTCTGTTGCTAGGGTACTGTATTTGGTTGCTAAGGAAAAAAATGGCATCCACTAGTGATTACCCTCCGAGTCACGACTCAAACGATCCAACCCCCGTGTCTCTACGATGTTCTGATGCGGAGATATAAGGCTTTGTTTACTCTGTTGCTAGGGTACTGTATTTGGTTGCTAGGGAAAAAATGGCATCCACTAGTGATTACTCTCCGAGTCACGAGTCAAACGGTCCAAACCCCGTGTCTCTACGATGTTCTGATGCGGAGATATAAGGCTTTGTTTACTCTGTTGCTAGGGTACTGTATTTGGTTGCTAGGGGAAAAAATGGCATCCACTAGTGATTACCCTCCGAGTCACGAGTCAAACGGTCCAACCCCCGTGTCTCTACGATGTTCTGATGCGGAGATATAAGGCTTTGTTTACTCTGTTGCTAGGGTACTGTATTTGGTTGCTAGGGAAAAAAATGGCATCCACTAGTGATTACCCTCCGAGTCACGAGTCAAACGGTCCAACCCCCGTGTCTCTACGATGTTCTGCTGCGGAGATATAAGGCTTTGTTTACTCTGTTGCTAGGGTACTGTATTTGGTTGCTAGGGAAAAAAATTGCATCCACTAGTGATTACCCTCCGAGTCACGAGTCAAACGGTCCAAACCCCGTGTCTCTACGATGTTCTGATGCGGAGATATAAGGCTTTGTTTACTCTGTTGCTAGGGTACTGTATTTGGTTGCTAGGGGAAAAAATGGCATCCACTAGTGATTACCCTCCGAGTCACGAGTCAAACGGTCCAACCCCCGTGTCTCTACGATGTTCTGATGCGGAGATATAAGGCTTTGTTTACTCTGTTGCTAGGGTACTGTATTTGGTTGCTAGGGAAAAAAATGGCATCCACTAGTGATTACCCTCCGAGTCACGAGTCAAACGGTCCAACCCCCGTGTCTCTACGATGTTCTGATGCGGAGATATAAGGCTTTGTTTACTCTGTTGCTAGGGTACTGTATTTGGTTGCTAGGGAAAAAAATTGCATCCACTAGTGATTACCCTCCGAGTCACGAGTCAAACGGTCCAACCCCCGTGTCTCTACGATGTTCTGATGCGGAGATATAAGGCTTTGTTTACTCTGTTGCTAGGGTACTGTATTTGGTTGCTAGGGGAAAAAATGGCATCCACTAGTGATTACCCTCCGAGTCACGAGTCAAACGGTCCAAACCCCATGTCTCTACGATGTTCTGATGCGGAGATATAAGGCTTTGTTTACTCTGTTGCTAGGGTACTGTATTTGGTTGCTAGGGAAAAAAATGGCATCCCATAATGATTACACTCTGAGTCACGAGTCAAACGGTCCAACCCCCGTGTCTCTACGATGTTCTGATGCGGAGATATAAGGCTTTGTTTACTCTGTTGCTTGGGTACTGTATTTGGTTGCTAGGGAAAAAATTGGCATCCCATAATGATTACACTCTGAGTCACTAGTCAAACGGTCCAACCCCCGTGTCTCTACGATGTTCTGATGCGGAGATATAAGGCTTTGTTTACTCTGTTGCTAGGGTACTGTATTTGGTTGCTAGGGAAAAAATTGGCATCCCATAATGATTACACTCTGAGTCACTAGTCAAACGGTCCAACCCCCGTGTCTCTACGATGTTCTGGTGCGGAGATATAAGGCTTTGTTTACTCTGTTGCTAGGGTACTGTATTTGGTTGCTAGGGAAAAAAATGGCATCCCATAATGATTACACTCCGAGTCACAAGTCAAAAGGTCCAACCCCCGTGTCTCTACGATGTTCTGGTGCGGAGATATAAGGCTTTGTTTACTCTGTTGCTAGGGTACTGTATTTGGTTGCTAGGGAAAAAATTGGCATCCCATAATGATTACACTCTGAGTCATGAGTAAAACGGTCCAACCCCCGTGTCTCTACGACATTGTAAAGCGAAGATATCCCATCTGGAACTTTTTTATTCCCTTATATGGGCATGTTTCCTGCCCCATTATAAGTCAATGGGAATTTTCGGGTGTCGCTTACACCCCAGGGGTACAACTTACACCCCATTGTGATCCATGTTCTTACAGAGTCTACCACCCTCTTCAAATGTTGTAACCCACATGTTTCTACAAAATCCTTGAGCGGAGCTATGACCCATCAAAGTTGGGCGTAATGTTAAGTCAATGGGATTTTTTGGGTGGTTTTTCGCCCCCCTTTCGAAAACCTTGCACCCGATCGCTTATAAAAGTCATAGCAGACGTGTCCTCAATTAGCCGGTCGTTTTGAGCACTGTTTCATTGGTCTACGACAAACCGTGCGGGACGAGTTACGCGCCGAAAAAGTGTCCAGATATAAGAATAATAAATAAATAAATAATAAGTATGAGCAATAATAATAGTGATGCCTTGCATAAATGCAAGCACCACTAATAATAATAACTAGATAGGTACATTTCCTGAAGAAAATGTGAGTGGTGCTTGCCGTGGCAAAATTCTGGGGACCATATATGATTATACTCCAAGCCAAAAGTTAAACGATCCAACTCCCGTGTCTGTACGATGTTCTGATGTGGAGATATAAGGCTGTGTTTATCCGGTTGCTAGGGTACTGTATTTGGTTGCTAGGGAAAAATTTGGCATCCCATAATGATTACACTCTGAGTCACGAGTCATACGGTCCAACCCCCGTGTCTCAACGATGTTCTGATGCAGAGATATAAGGCTTTGTTTACTCTGTTGCTAGGGTACTGTATTTGGTTGCTAGGGAAAAAATTGGCATCCCATAATGATTACACTCTGAGTCACTAGTCAAACGGTCCAACCCCCGTGTCTCTACGATGTTCTGATGCGGAGATATAAGGCTTTGTTTACTCTGTTGCTAGGGTACTGTATTTGGTTGCTAGGGAAAAAAATTGGCATCCCATACTGATTACACTCTGAGTCACGAGTCAAACGGTCCAACCCCCGTGTCTCTACGATGTTCTGATGCGGAGATATAAGGCTTTGTTTACTCTGTTGCTAGGGTACTGTATTTGGTTGCTAGGGAAAAAATTGGCATCCCATAATGATTACACTCTGAGTCACTAGTCAAACGGTCCAACCCCCGTGTCTCTACGATGTTCTGGTGCGGAGATATAAGGCTTTGTTTACTCTGTTGCTAGGGTACTGTATTTGGTTGCTAGGGAAAAAAATGGCATCCCATAATGATTACACTCCGAGTCACAAGTCAAAAGGTCCAACCCCCGTGTCTCTACGATGTTCTGGTGCGGAGATATAAGGCTTTGTTTACTCTGTTGCTAGGGTACTGTATTTGGTTGCTAGGGAAAAAATTGGCATCCCATAATGATTACACTCTGAGTCATGAGTAAAACGGTCCAACCCCCGTGTCTCTACGACATTGTAAAGCGAAGATATCCCATCTGGAACTTTTTTATTCCCTTATATGGGCATGTTTCCTGCCCCATTATAAGTCAATGGGAATTTTCGGGTGTCGCTTACACCCCAGGGGTACAACTTACACCCCATTGTGATCCATGTTCTTACAGAGTCTACCACCCTCTTCAAATGTTGTAACCCACATGTTTCTACAAAATCCTTGAGCGGAGCTATGACCCATCAAAGTTGGGCGTAATGTTAAGTCAATGGGATTTTTTGGGTGGTTTTTCGCCCCCCTTTCGAAAACCTTGCACCCGATCGCTTATAAAAGTCATAGCAGACGTGTCCTCAATTAGCCGTTCGTTTTGAGCACTGTTTCATTGGTCTACGACAAACCGTGCGGGACGAGTTACGCGCCGAAAAAGTGTCCAGATATAAGAATAATAAATAAATAAATAATAAGTATGAGCAATAATAATAGTGATGCCTTGCATAAATGCAAGCACCACTAATAATAATAACTAGATAGGTACATTTCCTGAAGAAAATGTGAGTGGTGCTTGCCGTGGCAAAATTCTGGGGACCATATATGATTATACTCCAAGCCAAAAGTTAAACGATCCAACTCCCGTGTCTGTACGATGTTCTGATGTGGAGATATAAGGCTGTGTTTATCCGGTTGCTAGGGTACTGTATTTGGTTGCTAGGGAAAAATTTGGCATCCCATAATGATTACACTCTGAGTCACGAGTCATACGGTCCAACCCCCGTGTCTCAACGATGTTCTGATGCAGAGATATAAGGCTTTGTTTATTCGGTTGCTAGGGTACTGTATTTGGTTGCTAGGGAAAAAATTGGCATCCCATAGTGATTACCCGCCGAATCACGAGTCAAACGGTCCAACCCCCGTGTCTCTACGATGTTCTGATGCGGAGATATAAGGCTTTGTTTACTCTGTTGCTAGGGTACTGTATTTGGTTGCTAGGGAAAAAATTGGCATCCCATAATAATTACAGTCTGAGTCACGAGTCAAACGGTCCAACCCCTGTGTCTCTACGATGTTCTGATGCTGAGATATAAGGCTTTGTTTACTCTGTTGCTAGGGTACTGTATTTGGTTGCTAGGGAAAAATTTGGCATCCCATAATGATTACACTCTGAGTCACGAGTCATACGGTCCAACCCCCGTGTCTCAACGATGTTCTGATGCGGAGATATAAGGCTTTGTTTACTCTGTTGCTAGGGTACTGTATTTGGTTGCTAGGGAAAAAATTGGCATCCCATAATAATTACAGTCTGAGTCACGAGTCAAACGGTCCAACCCCTGTGTCTCTACGATGTTCTGATGCTGAGATATAAGGCTTTGTTTACTCTGTTGCTAGGGTACTGTATTTGGTTGCTAGGGAAAAATTGGCATCCCATAATGATTACACTTTGAGTCACGAGTCAAACGGTTCAACCCCCATGTCTCTACGATGTTCTGATGCGGAGATATAAGGCTTTGTTTACTCTGTTGCTAGGGTACTGTATTTGGTTGCTAGGGAAAAAATTGGCATCCCATAATGATTACACTCTGAGTCACGAGTCAAACGGTCCAACCCCCATGTCTCTACGATGTTCGGATGCGGAGATATAACTGTTTGAATTTTATGTTGCTAGGGTGCTGAAAAGTGGTTGCTAGGGGCGTGGCTTAGAAAGTCTTTAAGGATCCTGAGAAACTGATTGGATGCCTGAGTAAAATGAGCCCACCCCCATGTCTCTATGACACTCTGGTGCAAAGATATCCATCTGGGCATTTTATAATGGCAGTCTATGGGAGATGTTGCTAGGGTGCCCAAAATTGTTGCTAGGGGCGTGGCTTAATAGCTCTGAGATGATCCTGAGAGACTGATTGGATGCCCGAGTGAAATGAGCCCACCCACTTGTCTGTAGGACATTGTAAAGCGAAGATATCCCAGCTGGAACTTTTTTATTTCCTTATATGGGCATGTTTCCTGCCCCATTATAAGTCAATGGGGCACTTTTGGGTGCCTCTTACACCCCAGGGGTACAACTTACACCCCAATGTGATGTATGTTCTTACAGAGCCTACCACCCTCTTCAAATAATGTAACCCACATGTTTCTACAAAATCCCTGAGCAGAGCTATGACCCGTCAAAGTTTGGCGCAATGTTAAGTCAATGGGATTTTTCGGGTGGTTTGTCGCCCCCCTTTCGGAAATCCTGCACCCGATCGCTTATAAAAGTCATAGCACACCTCTCCTCAATAAACTGGTCAATTTGAGCCCTCTTTCGTGTGTCTACGACAAACCGCGCGGGACGAGTTATGTGCCGAAAAAGTGTGCAGACATAAGAATAAGATATAATAATAATAATAAGTATGAGCAATAGTAATAGTGATGCCTTGCATAAATGCAAGCACCACTAATAATAATAATAATAATAAGTTTAAGTGCAACAACAGTATGTTGGCTTTCTCAAGCCAACATAATAATAATAAGTTTAAGAGCAATAACAATATGTTGGCTTTTTCAAGCCAACATAACTAGATATTAAAGTTTGAAGACAAACTTTATGTTGGCTTGAAAAAGCGTAGCCTGAACATTTAAAACGGTTTGACAGAAGTTTAGTTTAGTAGGCTGGCTGGCAGTTAGTATGTAAGTTTGAAGCTAGCATGATGTTATTATGATTAGCATGAAGCTAGCATGATGCTAGCATGATTAGCATGAAGCTAACATGATGCTAGCATGATTAGCATGAAGCTAGCATGATGTTAACATGATTAGCATGAAGCTAGCATGATGATAGCATGATTAGCATGAAGTTAACATGATGCTAGCATGATTAACATGAAGCTAGCATGATTAGCATGAAGCTAGCATGATGTTAACATGATTAGCATGAAGCTAGCATGATGCTAGCATGATTAGCATGATGTTAGCATGTTGTTAGCATGATGCTAGCATGATTAGCATGAAGCTAGCATGATGCTAGCATGATTAGCATGAAGCTAACATGATTATTATGAAGCTAGCATGAAGCTAGCATGATTAGCATCAAGCTAGCATAATGCTAGCATGATTAGCATGAAGCTAGCATGATGTTAGCATGATTAGCATGATGCTAGCATGATTAGCATGAAGCTAGCATGATGCTAGCATGATTAGCATGAAGCTAGCATGATGTTAGCATGATTAGCATGAAGCTAGCATGATGCTAGCATGATTAGCATGATGCTAGCATGATTAGCATGAAGCTAGCATGATGCTAACATTGATTAGCATGAAGCTAACATGATGCTAGCATGATTAGCATGAAGCTAGCATGATGTTAACATGATTAGCATGAAGCTAGCATGATGTTAGCATGATTAGCATGATGTTAGCATGATTAGCATGATGTTAGCATGATTAGCATGATGTTAACATGTTGTTAGCATGATGCTAGCATGATTAGCATGAAGCTAGCATGATGCTAGCATGATTAGCATGAAGCTAGCATGATGCTAACATGATAAGCATGAAGCTAGCATGATTAGCATGAAGCTAGCATGATTAGCATGAAGCTAGCATGATTAGCATGATGCTAGCATGATTAGCATGAAGCTAGCATGATGGTAGCATGATTAGCATGAAGCTAGCATGATTAGCATGAAGCTAGCATGATGTTAACATGATTAGCATGAAGCTAGCATGATGCTAGCATGATTAGCATGATGTTAGCATGTTGTTAACATGATGCTAGCATGATTATTATGAAGCTAGCATGAAGCTAACATGATTAGCATGAAGCTAGCATAATGCTAGCATGATTAGCATGAAGCTAGCATGATTTTAGCATGATTAGCATGATGCTAGCATGATTAGCATGATTAGCATGATGTTAGC
Source organism: Paramisgurnus dabryanus (assembly GCF_030506205.2). NCBI lineage: Eukaryota > Metazoa > Chordata > Actinopteri > Cypriniformes > Cobitidae > Paramisgurnus > Paramisgurnus dabryanus. The sequence continues at coordinate 44,885,708 of NC_133343.1, forward strand.
ATGATTAACATGATGTAAGCATGTTGTTAGCATGATGCTAGCATGATTAGCATGAAGCTAGCATGATGTTAACATGATTAGCATGAAGCTAGCATGATGCTAGCATGATGTTAGCATGTTGTTAACATGATGCTAGCATGATTATTATGAAGCTAGCATGAAGCTAACATGATAAGCATGAAGCTAGCATAATGCTAGCATGATTAGCATGAAGCTACCATGATGTTAGCATGATTAGCATGATGCTAGCATGATTAACATGATTAGCTTGATGTTACCATGATTAGCATGATGTAAGCATGTTGTTAGCATGATGCTAGCATGATTAGCATGATGCTAGCATGATTAGCATGAAGCTAGCATGATGCTAACATTGATTAGCATGAAGTTAGCATGATGCTAGCATGATTAGCATGAAGCTAGCATGATGTTAACATGATTAGCATGAAGCTAGCATGATGTTAGCATGATTAGCATGATGTTAGCATGATTAGCATGATGTAAGCATGTTGTTACCATGATGCTAGCATGATTAGCATGAAGCTAACATGATGCTAGCATGATTAGCATGAAGCTAGCATGATGTTAGCATGATGCTAGCATGATTAGCATGAAGCTAGCATGATGTTAACATGATTAGCATGAAGCTAGCATGATTAGCATGAAGCTAGCATGATTAGCATGATGCTAGCATGATTAGCATGAAGCTAGCATGATGGTAGCATGATTAGCATGAAGCTAGCATGATGGTAGCATGATTAGCATGAAGCTAGCATGATGCTAGCATTGATTAGCATGAAGCTAGCATGATGCTAGCATGATTAGCATGAAGCTAGCATGTTGCTAGCATGATTATCATGATGCTAGCATGATTAGCATAAAGCTAGCATGTTGCTAGCATGATTAGCATGAAGCTAGCATGATGTTAGCATGATTAGCATGAAGCTAGCATGATGCTAACATGAAACTAGCATGATTATAGCATGATTAGCATGAAGCTAGCATGATTCTAGCATGATTAGCATGAAGCTAGCATGATTCTAGCATGATTAGCATGAAGCTAGCATGATGTTAGCATGATTAGCATGAAGGTAGCATGAGGCTAGCATGATTAGCATGAAGTAAGCATGAGGTTAGCATGATTAGCATGAAGCTAGCATGATTTAACGTGAAGCTAGCATGATTAGCATGATGCTAACATGATTAGCATGACGCTAGCACTATTTAGCGTGCAGCTAACAAGATTTAACATGAAGTTAGCATGATTTAGCATGAAGTTAGCAAGATTTATTATGAAATTAGCATAAAGCTAGCATGAAACTAGCATGAAGCTAGTATGACTTAGCATGGAGCTAGCATGAAGCTAACATGACCCAAAGACCCAACCCCCATGTTTCTATGATGTTCAGATCCAGAGATATAAGGCTTTGTTTATTATGTTGCTAAGGTGCTCATATTTGGTTGCTAGGGGCGTGGCTTAATAGCTCAATAAGAATCCTAAGAGACTGATTGGATTCCTGAGTAAAATGAGCCCACCCCTATGTCTCTATGACACTCTGGTGCAAAGATATCCATCTGGGCTCTTTATAATGGTAGTCTATGGGAGATGTTGCTAGGGTACCCAAAATTGTTGCTAGGGGCGTGGCTTAATAGCTTTGGGGTGATCCTAAGAGACTGATTGGATGCCTAAGTATAATGAGCCCACCCCCATGTCTCTACGACACTCTAAAGTGAAGATATTCAATCTGGGACGCTTTTATTCCCTTTTATGGGCATGTTTCCTGCCCCATTATAAGTCAATGGGAAATTTTGGGGGCCTCTTACACCCCAGGGGTACAGCTTACACCCAATTGTGATGTATGTTCTTACACAGCCTGTCAGCCTCTTTAAATGTGGTAAGCCACAAGTTTCTACAAGTTTCTCACTCGCAGCTATGACCCGTCAAAGTTTGTCTCAATGTTAAGTCAATGGAAATTTTGGGGTGTTTGAGCGCCCCGTTTGGGAATTCGGAAGGTCCCATCAGTTAGAAAAGATATAGCACACTAAGTCAGACCAGTCTGAAGGTCTGTGGAAAATTTGGTGCATGTAGCTTGAAAGCTCTAGGACGAGTTAGTGTCAGAAATTTTGGAACAGAAAAAGAATAATAATAACTAGATATTAAAGTTTGAAGACAAACTTTATGTTGGCTTGAAAAAGCGTAGCCTGAACGTTTAAAACGGATTGACAGAAGTTTAGTTTAGTAGGCTATCTGGCAGTTAGTATGTTTAAGTATGAAGCTAACATGATTAGCATGAAGCTAGCATGAAGCTAACATGATTAGCATGAAGCTAGCATGATGCTAGCATGATTAGCATGAAACTAGCATGATGCTAGCATGATTAGCATGAAGTTAGCATGATGCTAGCATGATTAGCATGAAGCTAGCATGATGCTAGCATGATTAGCATGAAGCTAGCATGATGCTAGCATGATTAGCATGAAGCTACCATGATGCTAGCATGAAGCTAGCATGATTAACATGAAGCTAGCATGAAGCTAGCATGATTAGCATGAAGCTAGCATGAAGCTAGCATGATTAGTATGAAGCTAGCATGATGTTAGCATGATTAGCATGAAGCTAGCATGATGCTAGCATGATTAGCATGTAGCTAGCATGATTAGCATGAAGCTAGCATGATGCTAGCATGATTAGCATGAAGCTAGCATGATGCTAGCATGATTAGCATGAAGCTAGCATGAAGCTAGCATGATTAGCATGTAGCTAACATGATGCTAGCATGATTAGCATGAAGCTAGCATGATGTTAACATGAAGCTAGCATGATTAGCATGAAGCTAGCATGATGCTAGCATGATTAGCATGAAGCTAACATGATGCTAGCATGATTAGCATGAAGCTAGCATGATGCTAGCATGATTAGCATGAAGCTAGCATGATGCTAGCATGATTAGCATGAAGCTAGCATGATGCTAGCATGATTAGCATGTAGGTAGCATGAAGCTAGCATGATTAGCATGAAGCTAGCATGATGCTAGCATGATTAGCATGAAGCTAGCATGATGCTAGCATGATTAGCATGAAGCTAGCATGATGCTAGCATGATTAGCATGAAGCTAGCATGATGCTAGCATGATTAGCATGAAGCTAGCATGATGCTAGCATGATTAGCATGAAGCTAGCATGATGCTACCATGATTAGCATGAAGCTAGCATGATGCTAGCATGATTAGCATGAAGCTAGCATGATGCTAGCATGATTAGCATGAAGCTAGCATGATGCTAGCATGATTAGCATGTAGCTAGCATGAAGCTAGCATGATTAGCATGAAGCTAGCATGAAGCTAGCATGATGCTAGCATGATTAGCATGAAGCTAGCATAAAGCTAGCATGATTAGCATGAAACTAGCATGATTCTAACATGATTAGCATGAAGCTAGCATGATGCTAGCATGATTAGCATGAAGCTAGCATGATGCTAGCATGATTAGCATGAAGCTAGCATGAAACTAACAAGATTAGCATGAAGCTAGCATGAAGCTAGCACGAGGCTTGCATGATTAACATGAAGTTAGCATGAGAATAGCATGATTAGCATGAAGCTAGCATGATTTAACGTGAAGCTAGCATGATTAGCATGATGCTAGCATGATTAGCATTAAGCTAGCACTATTTAGCGTGCAGCTAACAAGATTTAACATGAAGTTAGCATGATTTAGCATGAAGTTAGCAAGATTTATTATGAAATTAGCATAAAGCTAGCATGAAACTAGCATGAAGCTAGTATGACTTAGCATGGAGCTAGCATGAAGCTAACATGACCCAAAGACCCAACCCCCATGTCTCTATGATGTTCAGATCCAGAGATATAAGGCTTTGTTTATTATGTTGCTAGGGTGCTCAAATTGGTTGCTAGGGGCGTGGTTTAATACCTCAGTAGGAATCCTAAGAGACTGATTGGATGCCTGAGTAAAATGAGCCCACCCCTATGTCTCTATGACACTCTGGTGTAAAGATATCCATCTGGGCTTTTTATAATGGTAGTCTATGGGAGATGTTGCTAGGGTACCCAAAATTGTTGCTAGGGGCGTGGCTTAATAGCTCTGGGGTGAGCCTAAGAGACTAATTGGATGACTGAGTAAAATAAACCCACCCCCATGTCTCTACGACACTCTAAAGTGAAGATATTCCATCTGGGACGTTTTTATTCCCTTATATGGGCATGTTTCCTGTCCCATTATAAGTCAATGGGAAATTTTGGGGGCCTCTTACACCCCAGGGGTACAGCTTACACCCCATTTTGACGTATGTTCTTACAGAGCCTGTCAGCCTCCTTAAATGTGGTAAGCCACAAGTTTCTACAAGTTTCTCACTCGCAGCTATGACCCGTCAAAGTTTGTCTCCATGTTAAGTAAATGGGAGTTTTGGGGTGTTTGAGCCCCCCGTTTAGGAATTCGGAAGGTCCCATCAGTTAGAAAAGATATAGCACACTAAGTCAGACCAGTCTTAAGGTCCATGGAAAATTTGGTGCATGTAGCTTGAAAGCTCTAGGACGAGTTAGTGTCAGAAATTTTGGGGTGCTAAGAAGAATAATAATAACTAGATATTAAAGTTTGAAGACAAACTTTATGTTGGCTTGAAAAAGCGTAGCCTGAACGTTTAAAACGGATTGACAGAAGTTTAGTTTAGTAGGCTATCTGGCAGTTAGTATGTTTAAGTATAAAGCTAACATGATTAGCATGAAGCTAGCATGAAGCTACCATGATTAGCATGAAGCTAGCATGATGCTAGCATGATTAGCATGAAGCTAGCATGATGCTAGCATGATTAGCATGAAGCTACCATGATGCTAGCATGAAGCTAGCATGATTAGCATGAAGCTAGCATGATGTTACCATGATTAGCATGAAGCTAGCATGATGCTAGCATGATTAGCATGAAGCTAGCATGATGTTAGCATGATTAGCATGAAGCGAACATGAAGCTAGCATGATTAGCATGTAGCTAGCATGATGTTAGCATGATTAGCATGTAGCTAGCATGAAGCTAGCATGAAGCTAGCATGATGCTAGCATGATTAGCATGAAGCTAGCATGATGCTAGCATGATTAGCATGATGCTAGCATGATTAGCATGAAGCTAGCATGATTAGCATGAAGCTAGCATGATGCTAGCATGATTAGCATGTAGCTAGCATGATGCTAGCATGATTAGCATGAAGCTAGCATGATGCTAGCATGATTAGCATGAAGCTAGCATGATGCTAGCATGATTAGCATGAAGCTAGCATGATGCTAGCATGATTAGCATGAAGCTAGCATGATGCTAGCATGATTAGCATGAAGCTAGCATGAAGCTAGCATGATGTTAGCATGATTAGCATGAAGCTAACATGATGCTAGCATGATTAGCATGAAGCTAGCATGATTAGCATGAAGCTAGCATGATGTTAGCATGATTAGCATGTAGCTAACATGAAGCTAGCATGAAGCTAGCATGATGCTAGCATGATTAGCATGAAGCTAGCATGATGCTAGCATGATTAGCATGATGCTAGCATGATTAGCATGAAGCTAGCATGATTAGCATGAAGCTAGCATGATGCTAGCATGATTAGCATGTAGCTAACATGATGCTAGCATGATTAGCATGAAGCTAGCATGATGCTAGCATGATTAGCATGAAGCTAGCATGATTAGCATGAAGCTAGCATGATGCTAGCATGATTAGCATGTAGCTAGCATGATGTTAGCATGATTAGCATGAAGCTAATTAGCATGATGCTAGCATGATTAGCATGTAGCTAGCATGAAGCTAGCACGATTAGCATGATTAACATGAAGTTAGCATGAGAATAGCATGATTAGCATGAAGCTAGCAAGATTTAACGTGAAGCTAGCATGATTAGCATGATGCTAGCATGATTAGCATTAAGCTAGCACTATTTAGCGTGCAGCTAACAAGATTTAACATGAAGTTAGCATGATTTAGCATGAAGTTAGCAAGATTTATTATGAAATTAGCATAAAGCTAGCATGAAACTAGCATGAAGCTAGTATGACTTAGCATGGAGCTAGCATGAAGCTAACATGACCCAAAGACCCAACCCCCATGTCTCTATGATGTTCAGATCCAGAGATATAAGGCTTTGTTTATTATGTTGCTAGGGTGCTCAAATTGGTTGCTAGGGGCGTGGTTTAATACCTCAGTAGGAATCCTAAGAGACTGATTGGATGCCTGAGTAAAATGAGCCCACCCCTATGTCTCTATGACACTCTGGTGTAAAGATATCCATCTGGGCTTTTTATAATGGTAGTCTATGGGAGATGTTGCTAGGGTACCCAAAATTGTTGCTAGGGGCGTGGCTTAATAGCTCTGGGGCGATCCTAAGAGACTGATTGGATGACTGAGTAAAATGAGCCCACCCCCATGTCTATACGACACTCTAAAGTAAAGATATTCCATCTGGGACGCTTTTACTCCCTTATATGGGCATGTTTCCTGCCCCATTATAAGTCAATGGGAAATTTTGGGGGCCTCTTACACCCCAGGGGTACAGCTTACACCTTAATGTGATGTATGTTCTTACAGAGCCTGTCAGCCTCCTTAAATGTGGTAAGCCACAAGTTTCTACAAGTTTCTCACTCGCAGCTATGGCCCGTCAAAGTTTGTCTCCATGTTAAGTAAATGGGAAATTTGGGGTGTTTGAGCGCCCCGTTTAGGAATTCGGAAGGTCCCATCAGTTAGAAAAGATATAGCACACTAAGTCAGACCAGTCTGAAGGTCCATGGAAAATTTGGTGCATGTAGCTTGAAAGCTCTAGGACGAGTTAGTGTCAGAAATTTTGGGGTGCTAAGAATAATAATAATAATAATAAGTTTAAAAGCAATAACAGTATGTTGGCTTTTTCAAAGCCAACATAATAATAAGTTTAAAAGCAATAACAGTATGTTGGCTTTTTCAAAGCCAACATAATAATAATAAGATATAAGTTTAAAAGCAATAACAGTATGTTGGCTTTTTCAACATTTAAAATGGTTTGACAGAAGTTTATTTTAGTAGGCTATCTGGCTGTTAGCATGATTAGCATGAAGTAAGCATGATTAGCATGAAGCTAGCATGATTAGCATGAAGCTAGCATGATGTTAGCATGATCAGTATGAAGCTAGCATGAAGCTAACATGATTAGCATGAAGCTAGAATGAAGCTAACATTTAATCCATTGCTAGGGTACTAAGTTTGGTTGCTAGGGAGAAAATTGGCATCCCATAATGATCAACCTTCAAGCCACAAGTAAAACGGTCAAACCCCCGTGTCTCTAAGATGTTCTGAAGCGGAGATAAAAGGCTTTGTTTATTCCGTTGCTAGGGTACTAAGTTTGGTTGCTAGGGAGAAAATTGGCATCCCATAATGATCAACCTTCAAGCCACAAGTAAAACGGTCCAACCCCCATGTCTCTATGATGTTCTGAAGCGGAGATATAAGGCTTTGTTTATTCCGTTGCTAGGGTACTAAGTTTGGTTGCTAGGGAGAAAATTGGCATCCCATAATGATCAACCTTCAAGCCACAAGTAAAACGGTCCAACCCCCGTGTCTCTATGATGTTCTGAAGCGGAGATATAAGGCTTTGTTTATTCCGTTGCTAGGGTACTAAGTTTGGTTGCTAGGGAGAAAATTGGCATCCCATAATGATCAACCTTCAAGCCACAAGTAAATCGGTCCAACCCCCGTGTCTCTATGATGTTCTGAAGCGGAGATATAAGGCTTTGTTTATTCCGTTGCTAGGGTACTAAGTTTGGTTGCTAGGGAGAAAATTGGCATCCCATAATGATCAATCTTCAAGCCACAAGTAAATCGGTCCAACCCCCGTGTCTCTATGATGTTCTGAAGCGGAGATATAAGGCTTTGTTTATTCCATTGCTAGGGTACTAAGTTTGGTTGCTAGGGAGAAAAATGGCATCCCATAATGATCAACCTTCAAGCCACAAGTAAAACGGTTCAACCCCCGTGTCTCTATGATGTTCTGAAGCGGAGATATAAGGCTTTGTTTATTCCGTTGCTAGGGTACTAAGTTTGGTTGCTAGGGAGGAAATTGGCATCCCATAATAATCAACCTTCAAGCCACAAGTAAAACGGTCCAACCCCCGTGTCTCTAAGATGTTCTGAAGCGGAGAAATAAGGCTTTGTTTATTCCGTTGCTAGGGTACTAAGTTTGGTTGCTAGGGAGAAAAATGGCATCCCATAATGATCAACCTTCAAGCCACAAGTAAAACGGTCCAATCCCCGTGTCTCTAAAATGTTCTGAAGCGGAGAAATAAGGCTTTGTTTATTCCGTTGCTAGGGTACTAAGTTAGGTTGCTAGGGAGAAAAATGGCATCCCATAATGATCAACCTTCAAGCCACAAGTAAAACGGTCCAACCCCCATGTCTCTACGACACTCTAAAGTGAAGATATTCCATCTGGGACGCTTTTATTCCCTTATATGGCTATGTTTCCTGCCCCATTATAAGTCAATGGGAGATTTTGGGGGCCCCTTACACCCCAGGGGTACAGCTTACACCTTAATGTGATGTATGTTCTTACAGAGCCTGTCAGCCTCCTTAAATGTGGTAAGCCACAAGTTTCTACAAGTTTCTCACTCGCAGCTATGACTCGTCAAAGTTTGTCTCAATGTTAAGTCAATGGAAATTTTCGGGTGTTTGAGCCCCCCGTTTAGGAATTCGGAAGGTCCCATCAGTTAGAAAAGATATAGCACACTAAGTCAGACCAGTCTGAAGGTCTGTGGAAAATTTGGTGCATGTAGCTTGAAAGCCCTAGGACGAGTTAGTGTCAGAAATTTTGAGGGGGTAGAATAATAATAAGAACTAGATATTAAAGTTTGAAGACAAACTTTATGTTGGCTTGAAAAAGCGTAGCCTGAACATTTAAAACGGATTGACAGAAGTTTAGTTTATTAGGCTGTCTGGCAGTTAGTATGTTTAAGTATGAAGCTAACATGATTAACATGAAGCTAGCATGAAGCTAACATGATTAGCATGAAGCTAGCATGATGCTTACATGATAAGCATGAAGCTAGCATGATGTTAGCATGATTAGCATGAAGCTAGCATGATGCTAGCATGATTAGCATGAAGCTAGCATGATGTTAGCATGAAGCTAGCATGATTAGTATGAAGCTAGCATGATGCTAACATGATTAGCATGAAGCTAGCATGTTGCTAGCATGATTAGCATGAAGCTAGCATGATGCTAGCATGATTAGCATGAAGCTAGCATGATGCTAGCATGATTAGCATGAAGCTAGCATGATGTTAGCATGAAGCTAGCATGATGCTAGCATGAAGCTAGCATGATTAGCATGAAGCTAGCATGATGCTAGCATGATTAGCATGTAGCTAGCATGATGCTAGCATGATTAGCATGAAGCTAGCATGATGCTAGCATGATTAGCATGAAGCTAGCATGATGCTAGCATGATTAGCATGAAGCTAGCATGATACTAGCATGATTAGCATGAAGCTAACATGATTAGCATGAAGCTAACATGATTAGCATTAAGCTAGCATGATGCTAGCATGATTAGCATGAAGCTAGCATGATGCTAGCATGATTAGCATGAAACTAGCATGATTCTAGCATGATTAGCATGAAGCTAGCATGATTCTAGCATGATTAGCATGAAGCTAGCATGATTCTAGCATGATTAGCATGAAGCTAGCATGTATCTAGCATGATTAGCATGAAGCTAGCATGATTCTAGCATGATTAGCATGAAGCTAGCATGATGTTAGCATGATTAGCATGAAGCTAGCATGATGTTAGCATGATTAGCATGAAGCTAGCATGATGCTAGAATGATTAGCATGAAGCTAGCATGATGTTAGCATGAAGCTAGCATGATTAGTATGAAGCTAGCATGATGCTAACATGATTAGCATGAAGCTAGCATGTTGCTAGCATGATTAGCATGAAGCTAGCATGATGTTAGCATGATTAGCATGAAGCTAGCATGATGCTAGCATGATTAGCATGAAGCTAGCATGATGTTAGCATGATTAGCATGAAGCTAGCATGATGCTAGCATGATGCTAGCATGATTAGCATGAAGCTAGCATGATGCTAGCATGATTAGCATGAAGCTAGCATGATGCTAGCATGATTAGCATGAAGCTAGCATGATGCTAGCATGATTAGCATGAAGCTAGCATGATGCTAGCATGATTAGCATGAAGCTAGCATGATGTTAGCATGATTAGCATGAAGGTAGCATGAGGCTAGCTTGATTAGCATGAAGTAAGCATGAGGTTAGCATGATTAGCATGAAGCTAGCATGATTTAACGTGAAGCTAGCATGATTAGCATGATGCTAACATGATTAGCATGACGCTAACACTATTTAGCGTGCAGCTAACAAGATTTAACATGAAGTTAGCATGATTTAGCATGAAGTTAGCAAGATTTATTATGAAATTAGCATAAAGCTAGCATGAAACTAGCATGAAGCTAGTATGACTTAGCATGGAGCTAGCATGAAGCTAACATGACCCAAAGACCCAACCCCCATGTCTCTATGATGTTCAGACCAAGAGATATAAGGCTTTGTTTATTATGTTGCTAGGGTGTTCATATTTTGTTGCTAGGGGCGTGGCTTAATGCCTCAATAAGAATCCTATTAAGACTGATTGGATGCCTGAGTAAAATGAGCCCACCCCCATGTCTCTATGACACTCTGGTGTAAAGATATCCATCTGGGCTTTTATAATGGTAGTCTATGGGAGATGTTGCTAGGGTACCCAAAATTGTTGCTAGGGGCGTGGCTAAATAGCTTTGGGGCGATCCTAAGAGACTGATAGGATGACTGAGTAAAATGAGCCCACCCCCATGTCTCTACAACACTCTAAAGTAAAGATATTCCATCTGGGACGCTTTCATTCCCTTATATGGGCATGTTTCCTGCCCCATTATAAGTCAATGGGAAATTTTGGGGGCCTCTTACACCCCAGGGGTATAGCTTACACCCCATTGTGATGTATGTTCTTACAGAGCCTGTCAGCCTCCTTAAATGTGGTAAGCCACAAGTTTCTACAAGTTTCTTACTCACAGCTATGACCCGTCAAAGTTTGTCTCAATGTTAAGTCAATGGAAATTTTGGGGTGTTCGAGCCCCCCGTTTAGGAATTCGGAAGGTCCCATCAGTTAGAAAAGATATAGCACACTAAGTCAGAGCAGTCTGAAGGTCTGTGGAAAATTTGGTGCATGTAGCTTGAAAGCCCTAGGACGAGTTAGTGTCGGAAATTTAGTCTCAGAAGAAAGCGGAATAATAATAATAAAAATAAGTTTAATAGCAATAACAATATATTGGCTTTTTCAAAGCCAACATAACTAGATAGGTACATTTCCTGAAGAAAATGTGAAGTGGTGCTTGCCGTGGCAAATTTCGGGGGACAATATATGATTATACTCCAAGCCAAAAGTAAAACAATTCAACCCACATGTCTCTACGATATTCTGATGCGAAGATATAAGGCTTTGTTTATTCGGTTGCTAGGGTACTGTATTTGGTTGCTAGGGAGAAAATTGGCATCCACTAGTGATTACACTCCGAGTCACGAGTCAAACGGTCAAACCCCCGTGTCTCTACGATGTTCTGATGCGGAGATATAAGGCTTTGTTTACTCTGTTGCTAGGGTACTGTATTTGGTTGCTAGGGAAAAAATTGGCATCCACTAGTGATTACACTCCGAGATACGAGTCAAACGGTCCAACCCCCGTGTCTCTGCGATGTTCTGATGTGGAGATAAAAGGCTTTGTTTACTCTGTTGCTAGGGTAATGTATTTGGTTGCTAGGGAGAAAATTGGCATCCACTAGTGATTACACTCCGATTCACGAGTCAAACGGTCCAAACCCCGTGTCTCTACGATGTTCTGATGCGGAGATATAAGGGCTTGTTTACTCTGTTGCTAGGGTACTGTATTTGGTTGCTAGGGAAAAAATGGCATCCACTAGTGATTAACCTCCGAGTCATGAGTCAAACGGTCCAACCCCCGTGTCTCTACGATGTTCTGATGCGGAGATATAAGGCTTTGTTTACTCTGTTGCTAGGGTACTGTATTTGGTTGCTAAGGAAAAAAATGGCATCCACTAGTGATTACCCTCCGAGTCACGACTCAAACGATCCAACCCCCGTGTCTCTACGATGTTCTGATGCGGAGATATAAGGCTTTGTTTACTCTGTTGCTAGGGTACTGTATTTGGTTGCTAGGGAAAAAATGGCATCCACTAGTGATTACTCTCCGAGTCACGAGTCAAACGGTCCAAACCCCGTGTCTCTACGATGTTCTGATGCGGAGATATAAGGCTTTGTTTACTCTGTTGCTAGGGTACTGTATTTGGTTGCTAGGGGAAAAAATGGCATCCACTAGTGATTACCCTCCGAGTCACGAGTCAAACGGTCCAACCCCCGTGTCTCTACGATGTTCTGATGCGGAGTTATAAGGCTTTGTTTACTCTGTTGCTAGGGTACTGTATTTGGTTGCTAGGGAAAAAAATGGCATCCACTAGTGATTACCCTCCGAGTCACGAGTCAAACGGTCCAACCCCCGTGTCTCTACGATGTTCTGATGCGGAGATATAAGGCTTTGTTTACTCTGTTGCTAGGGTACTGTATTTGGTTGCTAGGGAAAAAAATTGCATCCACTAGTGATTACCCTCCGAGTCACGAGTCAAACGGTCCAAACCCCGTGTCTCTACGATGTTCTGATGCGGAGATATAAGGCTTTGTTTACTCTGTTGCTAGGGTGCTGTATTTGGTTGCTAGGGGAAAAAATGGCATCCACTAGTGATTACCCTCCGAGTCACGAGTCAAACGGTCCAACCCCCGTGTCTCTACGATGTTCTGATGCGGAGATATAAGGCTTTGTTTACTCTGTTGCTAGGGTACTGTATTTGGTTGCTAGGGAAAAAAATGGCATCCACTAGTGATTACCCTCCGAGTCACGAGTCAAACGGTCCAACCCCCGTGTCTCTACGATGTTCTGATGCGGAGATATAAGGCTTTGTTTACTCTGTTGCTAGGGTACTGTATTTGGTTGCTAGGGAAAAAAATTGCATCCACTAGTGATTACCCTCCGAGTCACGAGTCAAACGGTCCAACCCCCGTGTCTCTACGATGTTCTGATGCGGAGATATAAGGCTTTGTTTACTCTGTTGCTAGGGTACTGTATTTGGTTGCTAGGGGAAAAAATGGCATCCACTAGTGATTACCCTCCGAGTCACGAGTCAAACGGTCCAAACCCCATGTCTCTACGATGTTCTGATGCGGAGATATAAGGCTTTGTTTACTCTGTTGCTAGGGTACTGTATTTGGTTGCTAGGGAAAAAAATGGCATCCCATAATGATTACACTCTGAGTCACGAGTCAAACGGTCCAACCCCCGTGTCTCTACGATGTTCTGATGCGGAGATATAAGGCTTTGTTTACTCTGTTGCTAGGGTACTGTATTTGGTTGCTAGGGAAAAAATTGGCATCCCATAATGATTACACTCTGAGTCACTAGTCAAACGGTCCAACCCCCGTGTCTCTACGATGTTCTGATGCGGAGATATAAGGCTTTGTTTACTCTGTTGCTAGGGTACTGTATTTGGTTGCTAGGGAAAAAAATTGGCATCCCATACTGATTACACTCTGAGTCACGAGTCAAACGGTCCAACCCCCGTGTCTCTACGATGTTCTGATGCGGAGATATAAGGCTTTGTTTACTCTGTTGCTAGGGTACTGTATTTGGTTGCTAGGGAAAAAATTGGCATCCCATAATGATTACACTCTGAGTCACTAGTCAAACGGTCCAACCCCCGTGTCTCTACGATGTTCTGGTGCGGAGATATAAGGCTTTGTTTACTCTGTTGCTAGGGTACTGTATTTGGTTGCTAGGGAAAAAAATGGCATCCCATAATGATTACACTCCGAGTCACAAGTCAAAAGGTCCAACCCCCGTGTCTCTACGATGTTCTGGTGCGGAGATATAAGGCTTTGTTTACTCTGTTGCTAGGGTACTGTATTTGGTTGCTAGGGAAAAAATTGGCATCCCATAATGATTACACTCTGAGTCATGAGTAAAACGGTCCAACCCCCGTGTCTCTACGACATTGTAAAGCGAAGATATCCCATCTGGAACTTTTTTATTCCCTTATATGGGCATGTTTCCTGCCCCATTATAAGTCAATGGGAATTTTCGGGTGTCGCTTACACCCCAGGGGTACAACTTACACCCCATTGTGATCCATGTTCTTACAGAGTCTACCACCCTCTTCAAATGTTGTAACCCACATGTTTCTACAAAATCCTTGAGCGGAGCTATGACCCATCAAAGTTGGGCGTAATGTTAAGTCAATGGGATTTTTTGGGTGGTTTTTCGCCCCCCTTTTGAAAACCTTGCACCCGATCGCTTATAAAAGTCATAGCAGACGTGTCCTCAATTAGCCCGTCGTTTTGAGCACTGTTTCATTGGTCTACGACAAACCGTGCGGGACGAGTTACGCGCCGAAAAAGTGTCCAGATATAAGAATAATAAATAAATAAATAATAAGTATGAGCAATAATAATAGTGATGCCTTGCATAAATGCAAGCACCACTAATAAGATATAAGTTTAAAAGCAATAACAATATATTGGCTTTTTCAACCCAACATAACTAGATATTAAAGTTTGAAGACAAACTTTATGTTGGCTTGAAAAAGCGTAGCCTGAACGTTTAAAACGGTTTGACAGAAGTTTAGTTTAGTAGGCTATCTGGCTTTTGGTATGTTTAGGCATGAAGGTAGCATGATTTAGCATGATTTATCAAAATGCCAACATGATAAACATGAAGCTAGGATGATTAGCATGATGTTAGCATGATTAACATGAAACTAGCATGATGCTAGCATGATTAGCATGAAGTTAGCATGATTAGCATGAAGCTAGCATGATGCTAGCATGATTAGCATGAAGCTAGCATGATGCTAACATGATTAGCATGAAGCTAACATGATTAGCATGAAGCTAACATGATGTTAGCATGATTAGCATGAAGCTAGCATGATGTTAGCATGATTAGCATGAAGCTAGCATGATGCTAACATGATTAGCATGAAGCTAGCATGATTAGCATGAAGCTAGCAGGATAAGCATGATGCTAGCATGATTAGCATGAAGCTAGCATGATGCTAGCATGATTAACATGAAGCTAACATGATGCTAGCATGATCAGCATGAAGCTAGCATGATGTTAGCATGATTAACATGAAGCTAGCATGATGTTAGCATGATTAGCATGAAGCTAGCATGATGCTAGCATGATGCTAGCATGATTAGCATGAAGCTAGCATGATGCTAGCATGATTAACATGAAGCTAACATGATGTTAGCATGATTAGCATGAAGCTAGCATGATTGGCATGAAGCTAGCATGATGTTAGCATGATTAGCATGAAGCTAGCATGAAGTTAGCATGATGGTAGCATGATTAGCATGAAGCTAGCATGTTGCTAACATGATTAGCATGATTCTAGCATGATTAGCATAAAGCTAGCATGTTGCTAGCATGATTAGCATGAAGCTAGCATGATGTTAACATGATTAGCATGAAGCTAGCATGATGCTATCATGATTAGCATGAAGCTAGCATGATGCTAGCATGATTAACATGAAGCTAGCATGATGTTAGCATGATTAGCATGAAGCTAGCATAATGCTAGCATAAAGCTAGCATGTTGCTAGCATGATTAGCATGAAGCTAACATGATGCTAGCATGATTAGCATGAAGCTAGCATGATTAGCATGAAGCTAGCATGATTAGCATGTAGCTAACATGATGATAGTATGATTAGCATGAAGCTAGCATGATGCTAACATGATAAGCATGAAGCTAGCATGAAGTTAGCATAATGTTAACATGATTAGCATGAAGCTAACATGATGCTAGCATGATTAGCATGAAGCTAGCATGAAGTTAGCATGATGGTAGCATGATTAGCATGAAGCTAGCATGTTGCTAGCATGATTAGCATGATGCTAGCATGATTAGCATAAAGCTAGCATGATTAGCATGAAGCTAACATGATGTTAACATGATTAGCATGAAGCTAACATGATGTTAGCATGATTAGCATGAAGCTAACATGATGCTAGCATGAAACTAGCATGATTCTAGCATGATTAGCATGAAGCTACCATGATTCTAGCATGATTAGCATGAAGCTAGCATGATTCTAGCATGATTAGCATGAAGCTAGCATGATGTTAGCATGATTAGCATGAAGGTAGCATGAGGCTAGCATGATTAGCATGAAGTAAGCATGAGGTTAGCATGATTAGCATGAAGCTAGCATGATTTAACGTGAAGCTAGCATGATTAGCATGATGCTAACATGATTAGCATGACGCTAGCACTATTTAACGTGCAGCTAACAAGATTTAACATGAAGTTAGCATTATTTAGCATGAAGTTAGCAAGATTTATTATGAAATTAGCATAAAGCTAGCATGAAACTAGCATGAAGCTAGTATGACTTAGCATGGAGCTAGCATGAAGCTAACATGACCCAAAGACCCAACCCCCATTTCTCTATGATGTTCAGATCCAGAGATATAAGGCTTTGTTTAATATGTTGCTAGGGTGCTCATATTTGGTTGCTAGGGGCGTGGCTTAACACCTCAATAAGAATCCTATTAAGACTGATTGGATGCTTGAGTAAAATGAGCCCACCCCTATATCTCTATGACACTCTGGTGCAAAGATATCCATCTGGGCTTTTTATAATGGTAGTCTATGGGAGATGTTGCTAGGGTACCCAAAATTGTTGCTAGGGGCGTGGCTTAATAGCTCTGGGGCGATCCTAAGAGACTGATTGGATGCCTGAGTATAATGAGCCCACCCCCATGTCTCTACGACACTCTAAAGTGAAGATATTCCATCTGGGACGCTTTTATTACCTTTTATGGGCATGTTTCCTGCCCCATTATAAGTCAATGGGAAATTTTGGGGGCCTCTTACACCCCAGGGGTACAGCTTACACCCCATTGTTAGGTATGTTCTTACACAGCCTGTCAGCCTCCTTAAATGTGGTAAGCCACAAGTTTTTACAAGTTTCTCAGTCGCAGCTATGACCCATCAAAGTTTGTCTCAATGTTAAGTCAATGGAAATTTTGGGGTGTTTGAACGCCCCGTTTAGGAATTCGGAAGGTCCCATCAGTTAGAAAAGATATAGCACACTAAGTCAGACCAGTCTGAAGGTCTGTGGGAAATTTGGTGCATGTAGCTTGAAAGCTCTAGGACGAGTTAGTGTCAGAAATTTTGGGGGGATAAGAAAGAATAATAACTAGATAGAAAAGTTTGAAGACAAACTTTATGTTGGCTTGACAAAGCCTAGCCTGAATGTTTAAAACAGATTGAGAGAAATTTAAAACAAGTTTAGTTTAGTATTTTAACTTTCCGTAAACATGATACCAAAAGTTACCATGTTAGCATGTTTAGCACTAAGTTAGCATGATGCTAACATGAATTAGCATGAAGCTAGCATGATGATAACATGAATTAGCATGAAGCTAACATGATGCTAACATGAATTAGCATGAAGCTAACATGAATTAGCATGAAGTTAACATGATGGTAACATGAATTAACATGAAGCTAACATGATGTTAACATGAATTAACATGAAGCTAGCATGATGCTAACATGAATTAGCATAAAGCTAGCATGATGTTAACATGAATTAGCATGAAGCTAGCATGATGCTAACATGAATTAGCATGAAGCTAGCATGACTTAGCATGAAGCTAGCATGATGCTAACATGAATTAGCATGAAGCTAACATGAATTAGCATGAAGCTAGCATGATGTTAACATGAATTAGCATGAAGCTAGCATGATGCTAACATGAATTACAATGAAGCTAGCATGATGCTAACATGAATTAGCATGAAGCTAGCATGATGTTAACATGAATTAGTATGAAGCTAGCATGATGCTAACATGAATTAGCATGAAGCTAGCATGATGCTAACATGAATAAGCATGAAGCTAGCATGATGCTAACATGAATTAGCATGAAGCTAGCATGATGCTAGCATGATTAGCATGAAGCTAGCATGATGCTAGCATGATTTAGCATAAAGTTAGCAAGATTTATTATGAAATTAGCATAAAGCTAGCACGAAACTAGCATGAAGCTAGTATGACTTAGCATGGAGCTAGCATAAGGCTAACATGACCAAAAGACCCAACCCCCATGTCTCTATGATGTTCGGATCCAGAGATATAAGGCTTTGTTTATTATGTTGCTAGGGTGCTCATATTTGGTTGTTAGGGGCGTGGCTTAATACCTCAATAAGAATCCAAAGAGACTGATTGGATGTCTGAGTAAAATAAGCCCACCCCCATGTCTCTGTGACACTGTGATGCAAAGATATCCATCTGGGCATTTTATAATGGCAGTCTATGGGAGATGTTGCTAGGGTGCCCAAAATGGTTGCTAGGGGCGTGGCTTAATAGCTCTGGGGTGATCCTAAGAGACTGATTGGATGAATGAGTAAAATGAGCCCACCCCCATGTCTCTACGACACTCTAAAGTGAAGATATTCCATCTGGGACGCTTATTATATGGGCATGTTCCCTGCCCCATTATAAGTCAATGGGGAAATTTGGGTGGCCCTTACGCCCCAGGGGTGAAACTTACACCCCAATGTGAGGCATGTTCTTACAGAGCCTGCCAGCCTCTTCAAATGTGGTAACCCAGAAGTTTCTACAAATTTCTCGCTCGCAGCTATGACCCGTCAAAGTTTGTCGCAATGTTAAGTCAATGGAAAATTTGGGGTGTTTGAGCGCCCCGTTTAGGAATTCAGTAGGTCCCATCAGTTAGAAAAGATATAGCATAAATCTACGTACCAGTCTTAAAAGTTTTGTAAAATTTTGTGGGTGTAGCTTGAAAGCTCTAGGAGGAGTTACAGTTAGAAAAAGTGTGGACCAGAATAATAATAATAATAATAATAACTAGATAGAAAAGTTTGAAGACAAACTTTATGTTGGCTTGACAAAGCCTAGCCTGAACGTTTAAAACAGATTGAGAGAAATTTAAAACAAGTTTAGTTTAGGATTATAACTTTCCGTAAACATGATACCAAAAGTTACCATGTTAGCATGTTTAGCACTAAGTTAGCATGATTCTAACATGAATTAGCATGAAGCTAGCATGATGCAAACATGAATTAACATGAAGCTAGCATGATGCTAACATGAATTAGCATGAAGCTAACATGATGCTAACATGAATTAGCATGAAGCTAGCATGATGCTAACATGAATTAGCATGAAGCTAACATGATGCTAACATAAATTAGCATGAAGCTAGCATGATGCTAACATGAATTAGCATTAAGCTAGAATGATGCTAACATGAATTAGCATGAAGCTAGCATGATGCTAACATGAATTAGCATGAAGCTAGCATGATGCTAACATGAATTAGCATGAAGCTAGCATGATGCTAACATGAATTAGCATTGTGCTAACATGAATTAGTATGAAGCTAGCACGATGCTAACATGAATTAGCATGAAGCTAGCACGATGCTAACATGAATTAGCATGAAGCTAGCACGATGCTAACATGAATTAGCATGAAGCTAGCACGATGCTAACATGAATTAGCATGAAGCTAGCACGATGCTAACATGAATTAGCATGAAGCTAGCACGATGCTAACATGAATTAGCATTGTGCTAACATGAATTAGCATGAAGCTAGCATGATGCTAGCATGATTAGCATGAAGCTAGCATGATGCTAGCATGATTAGCAGGAAGCTAGCATGATGTTAGCATGATTAGCATGAAGCTAACATGAATTAGCATGAAGCTAGCACGACGCTAACATGAATTAGCATGAAGCTAGCACGACGTTAACATGAGTTAGCATGAAGCTAGCACGACGTTAACATGAATTAGCATGAAGCTAGCACGACGTTAACATGAATTAGCATGAAGCTAGCACGACGTTAACATGAATTAGCATGAAGCTAGCACGACGCTAACTTGAATTAGCATGAAGCAAGCACGACGCTAACATGAATTAGCATGAAGCTAGCACGACGTTAACATGAATTAGCATGAAGCTAGCACGACGCTAACATGAATTAGCATGAAGCTAGCACGACGCGAACATGAATTAGCATGAAGCTAGCACGACGCTAACATGAATTAGCATGAAGCTAGTACGACGCTAACATGAATTAGCATGAAGCTAGCACGACGCTAACATGAATTAGCATGAAGCTAGCACGATGCTAACATGAATTAGCATGAAGCTAGCACGACGCTAACATGAATTAGCATGAAGCTAGCACGATGCTAACATGAATTAGCATGAAGCTAGCACGATGCTAACATGAATTAGCATGAAGCTAGCACGATGCTAACATGAATTAGCATGAAGCTAGCACGATGCTAACATGAATTAGCATGAAGCTAGCATGAAGCTAACATGAATTAGCATGAAGCTAGCATGATTTATTATGAAATTAGCATAAAGCTAGCACGAAACTAGCATGAAGCTAGTATGACTTAGCATGGAGCTAGCATAAGGCTAACATGACCAAAAGACCCAACCCCCATGTCTCTATGATTTTCGGATCCAGAGATATAAGGCTTTGTTTATTATGTTGCTAGGGTGCTCATATTTGGTTGCTAGGGGCGTGGCTTAATACCTCAATAAGAATCCACCGAGACTGATTGGATGCCTGAGTAAAATGAG
This sequence comes from Paramisgurnus dabryanus, assembly GCF_030506205.2. Lineage (NCBI taxonomy): Eukaryota > Metazoa > Chordata > Actinopteri > Cypriniformes > Cobitidae > Paramisgurnus > Paramisgurnus dabryanus. The sequence goes on from NC_133343.1 coordinate 44,906,496, forward strand.
CCCACCCCCATGTCTCTGTGACACTGTGCTGCAAAGATATCCATCTGGGCATTTTATAATGGCAGTCTATGGGATATGTTGCTAGGGTGCCCAAAAATGGTTGCTAGGGGCGTGGCTTAATAGCTATGGGGCGATCCTGAGAGACTGATTGGATGCCTGAGTAAAATGAGTCCACCCCCATGTCTCTATGACACTGTAAAGCGAAGATATTCCATCTGGGACGCTTTTATTCCCTTATATGGGCATGTTTCCTGCCCCGTTATAAGTCAATGGGGAATTTTGGGAGCCTCTTACACCCAAGGGGTACAGCTTACACCCCAATGTGAGGTATGTTCTCACAGTGCCTGCCAGCCTCTTGAAAAGTGGTAACCCACAAGTTTCTACAAATTTCTCGCTTGCAGCTATGACCCGTCAAAGTTTGTCGCAATGTTAAGTAAATGGGACTTTTCCGAAGTTTAATGTCCCGTTTTAGGAATTCTGTAAGTCGGATCCCATCAAAAAGATATAGCACACTTCTTTAGACCAGTCAGAATGTCCGTGGAAAATTTCGTGGATGTAGCTTGAAAGCTGTCGGACGAGTTAGCCGCAGAAATTTTAGTCTCAGAAGAAGAAGAAGAATAATAATAATAAGTTTAAATACAATATCAGTATGTTGGCTTTGTCAAGCCAACATAATAATAATAACTAGATATTAAAGTTTGAAGACAAACTTTATGTTGGCTTGAAAAAGCGTAGCCTGAACGTTTAAAACGGATTGACAGAAGTTTAGTTTAGTAGGCTATCTGGCAGTTAGTATGTTTAAGTATGAAGCTAACATGATTAGCATGAAGCTAGCATGAAGCTAACATGATTAGCATGAAGCTAACATGATTAGCATGAAGCTAGCATGATGCTAGCATGATTAGCATGAAGATAGCATGATGCTAGCATAATTAGCATGAAGTTAGCATGATGCTAGCATGATTAGCATGAAGCTAGCATGATGCTAGCATGATTAGCATGAAGCTAGCATGATGCTAGCATGAAGCTAGCATGATTAGCATGAAGCTAGCATGATGCTAACATGATTAGCATGAAGCTAGCATGATGCTAGGATGATTAGCATGTAGCTAGCATGATGTTAGCATGATTAGCATGTAGCTAGCATGAAGCTAGCATGATGCTAACATGATTAGCATGAAGCTAGCATGATGCTAGCATGATTAGCATGAAGCTAGCATGATTAGCATGTAGCTAGCATGATGCTAGCATGATTAGCATGAAGCTAGCATGATTAGCATGTAGCTAGCATGATGCTAGCATGATTAGCATGTAGCTAGCATGAAACTAGCATGAAGCTAGCATGATGCTAGCATGATTAGCATGAAGCAAGCATGATGCTAGCATGATTAGCATGAAGCTAGCATGATGTTAGCATGATTAGCATGAAGCTAGCATGAAGCTAGCATGATGTTAGCATGATTAGCATGAAGCTAGCATGATGCTAGCATGATTAGCATGAAGCTAGCATGATGCTAGCATGATTAGCATGAAGCTAGCATGATGTTAGCATGATTAGCATGAAGCTAGCATGATTAGCATGAAGCTAGCATGATGCTAGCATGATTAGCATAAAGCTAGCATGAAGCTAGCATGAAGCTAGCATGATGTTAGCATGATAAGCATGAAGCTAGCATGATGCTTGCATGATTAGCATGAAGCTAGCATGATTAGCATGAAGCTAGCATGATGCTAGCATGATTAGCATGAAGTTAGCATGATGCTAGCATGATTAGCATGAAGCTAGCATAAAGCTAGCATGATTAGCATGAAGCTAGCATGATGCTAGCATGATTAGCATGAAGCTAGCATGATTAGCATGAAGCTAGCATGATACTAGCATGATTAGCATGAAGCTAGCATGAAGCTAGCATGATTAGCATGAAGCTAGCATGATTAGCATGAAGCTAGCATGATGCTAGCATGATTAGCATGAAGTTAACATGATGTTAGCATGATTAGCATAATTCTAACATGATTAGCATGAAGCTAGCATGATGCTAGCATGATTAGCATGAAGCTAGCATGATGCTAGCATGATTAGCATGAAGCTAGCATGATGCTAGCATGATTAGCATGAAGCTAGCATGATTAGCATGAAGCTAGCATGATGCTAGCATGATTAGCATGTAGCTAGCATGAAGCTAGCATGATGCTAGCAGGATTAGCATAAAGCTAGCATGATGCTAGCATGATTAGCATGAAGCTAGCATAAAGCTAGCATGATTGGCATGAAACTAGCATGATTTTAGCATGATTAGCATGAAGCTAGCATGATGCTAGCATGATTAGCATGAAGCTAGCATGATGCTAGCATGATTAGCATGAAGCTAGCATGAAACTAGCAAGATTAGCATGAAGCTAGCATGAAGCTAGCACGAGGCTTGCATGATTAACATGAAGTTAGCATGAGAATAGCATGATTAGCATGAAGCTAGCATGATTTATCGTGAAGCTAGCATGATTAGCAAGATGCTAGCATGATTAGCATTAAGCTAGCACTATTTAGCGTGCAGCTAACAAGATTTAACATGAAGTTAGCATGATTTAGCATGAAGTTAGCAAGATTTATTATGAAATTAGCATAAAGCTAGCATGAAACTAGCATGAAGCTAGTATGACTTAGCATGGAGCTAGCATGAAGCTAACATGACCCAAAGACCCAACCCCCATGTCTCTATGATGTTCAGATCCAGAGATATAAGGCTTTGTTTATTATGTTGCTAGGGTGCTCAAATTGGTTGCTAGGGGCGTGGTTTAATACCTCAGTAGGAATCCTAAGAGACTGATTGGATGCCTGAGTAAAATGAGCCCACCCCTATGTCTCTATGACACTCTGGTGTAAAGATATCCATCTGGGCTTTTTATAATGGTAGTCTATGGGAGATGTTGCTAGGGTACCCAAAATTGTTGCTAGGGGCGTGGCTTAATAGCTCTGGGGCGATCCTAAGAGACTGATTGGATGACTGAGTAAAATGAGCCCACCCCCATGTCTATACGACACTCTAAAGTGAAGATATTCCATCTGGGACGCTTTTACTCCCTTATATGGGCATGTTTCCTGCCCCATTATAAGTCAATGGGAAATTTTGGGGGCCTCTTACACCCCAGGGGTACAGCTTACACCTTAATGTGATGTATGTTCTTACAGAGCCTGTCAGCCTCCTTAAATGTGGTAAGCCACAAGTTTCTACAAGTTTCTCACTCGCAGCTATGGCCCGTCAAAGTTTGTCTCCATGTTAAGTAAATGGGAAATTTGGGGTGTTTGAGCGCCCCGTTTAGGAATTCGGAAGGTCCCATCAGTTAGAAAAGATATAGCACACTAAGTCAGACCAGTCTGAAGGTCCGTGGAAAATTTGGTGCATGTAGCTTGAAAGCTCTAGGACGAGTTAGTGTCCGAAATTTTGGGGTGCTAAGAATAATAATAATAAGTTTAAAAGCAATAACAATATGTTGGCTTTTTCAAGCCAACATAATAAGCTTAGATCGAAGAACAGTATGTTGGCTTTGTCAAGCCAACATAATAATAAGTTTAATAGCAATAACAGTATGTTGGCTTTTTCAAAGCCAACATAATAAGTTTAAAAGCAATAACAGTATGTTGGCTTTTTCAAGCCAACATAATAATAATAACTAGATAGGTACATTTCCTGAAGAAAATGTGAGTGGTGCTTGCCGTGGCAAATTTCGGGGGATAATTTATGATTATACTCCAAGCCAAAAGTAAAACGGTCCAACCCCTGTGTCTCTACGATGTTCTGATGCAGAGATATAAGGCTTTGTTTACTCTGTTGCTAGGGTACTGTATTTGGTTGCTAGGGAAAAAATTGGCATCCACTAGTGATTACACTCCGAGTCACGAGTCAAACTGTCCAAACCCCATGTCTCTACGATGTTCTGATGCGGAGATATAAGGCTGTGTTTACTCTGTTGCTAGGGTACTGTATTTGGTTGCTAGGGAAAAAAATGGCATCCACTAGTGATTACCCTCCGAGTCATGAGTCAAACGGTCCAACCCCCGTGTCTCTACGATGTTCTGATGCGGAGATATAAGGCTTTGTTTACTCTGTTGCTAGGGTACTGTATTTGGTTGCTAGGGAAAAAAATGGCATCCACTAGTGATTACCCTCCGAGTCATGAGTCAAACGGTCCAACCCCCGTGTCTCTACGATGTTCTGATGCGGAGATATAAGGCTTTGTTTACTCTGTTGCTAGGGTACTGTATTTGGTTGCTAGGGAAAAAAATGGGATCCACTAGTGATTACCCTCCGAGTCACGAGTCAAACGGTCCAAACCCCATGTCTCTACGATGTTCTGATGCGGAGATATAAGGCTTTGTTTACTCTGTTGCTAGGGTACTGTATTTGGTTGCTAGGGAAAAAAATGGCATCCACTAGTGATTACCCTCCGAGTCACGAGTCAAATGGTCCAAACCCCGTGTCTTTACGATGTTCTGATGCGGAGATATAAGGCTTTGTTTACTCTGTTGCTAGGGTACTGTATTTGGTTGCTAGGGAAAAAATGGCATCCACTAGTGATTACCCTCCGAGTCACGAGTCAAACGATCCAACCCCCGTGTCTCTACGATGTTCTGATGCGGAGATATAAGGCTTTGTTTACTCTGTTGCTAGGGTACTGTATTTGGTTGCTAGGGGAAAAAATCGCATCCACTAGTGATTACCCTCCGAGTCACGAGTCAAACGGTCCAAACCCCATGTCTCTACGATGTTCTGATGCGGAGATATAAGGCTTTGTTTACTCTGTTGCTAGGGTACTGTATTTGGTTGCTAGGGAAAAAAATGGCATCCACTAGTGATTACCCTCCGAGTCATGAGTCAAACGGTCCAACCCCCGTGTCTCTACGATGTTCTGATGCGGAGATATAAGGCTTTGTTTACTCTGTTGCTAGGGTACTGTATTTGGTTGCTAAGGAAAAAAATGGCATCCACTAGTGATTACCCTCCGAGTCACGAGTCAAACGATCCAACCCCCGTGTCTCTACGATGTTCTGATGCGGAGATATAAGGCTTTGTTTACTCTGTTGCTAGGGTACTGTATTTGGTTGCTAGGGGAAAAAATCGCATCCACTAGTGATTACCCTCCGAGTCACGAGTCAAATGGTCCAACCCCCGTGTCTCTACGATGTTCTGATGCGGAGATATAAGGCTTTGTTTACTCTGTTGCTAGGGTACTGTATTTGGTTGCTAGGTAAAAAAATGGGATCCACTAGTGATTACCCTCCGAGTCACGAGTCAAACGGTCCAAACCCCATGTCTCTACGATGTTCTGATGCGGAGATATAAGGCTTTGTTTACTCTGTTGCTAGGGTACTGTATTTGGTTGCTAGGGAAAAAAATGGCATCCACTAGTGATTACCCTCCGAGTCATGAGTCAAACGGTCCAACCCCCATGTCTCTACGATGTTCTGATGCGGAGATATAAGGCTTTGTTTACTCTGTTGCTAGGGTACTGTATTTGGTTGCTAGGGGCGTGTCTTGGGAGTGGCCAATGATGAGCCCAGTGATTACACTCTGAGTCACAAGTAAAACGGTCCAACCCCCGTGTCTCTACGATGTTCTGATGCGGAGATATAAGGCTTTGTTTACTCTGTTGCTAGGGCACTGTATTTGGTTGCTAGGGGCGTGGCTTGGGAGTGGCCAATGATGTGCCCAGTGATTACACTCCGAGTCACAAGTAAAACGGTCCAACCCCCGTGTCTCTACGATGTTCTGATGCGGAGATATAAGGCTTTGTTTACTCTGTTGCTAGGGTACTGTATTTGGTTGCTAGGGGCGTGGCTTGGGAGTGGCCAATGATGTGCCCAGTGATTACACTCCGAGTCACAAGTAAAACGGTCCAAACCCCGTGTCTCTACGATGTTCTGATGCGGAGATATAAGGCTTTGTTTATTCGGTTGCTAGGGTGCTCAAATTTGGTTGCTAGGGTCGTGGCTTGGGAGTGGCCAATGATGTGCCCAATTGTTACACCCCTAGTAACAAGTAAAACGGTCCAAACCCCGTGTCTCTACGATGTTCTGATGCGGAGATATAAGGCTTTGTTTATTCGGTTGCTAGGGTGCTCAAATTTGGTTGCTAGGGGCGTGGCTTGGGAGTGGCCAATGATGTGCCCAATTGTTACACCCCTAGTCACAAGTAAAACGGTCCAACCCCCGTGTCTCTACGATGTTCTGATGCCGAGATATAACTGTTTGAATTTTATGTTGCTAGGGTGCTCAAAAGTGGTTGCTAGGGGCGTGGCTTAATACCTATGTAAGGATCCTGAGAGACTGATTGGATGTCTGAGTAAAATGAGCCCACCCCCATGTCTCTATGACACTGTGGCGCAAAGATATCCATCTGGGCATTTTATAATGGCAGTCTATGGGAGATGTTGCTAGGGTGCCCAAAATTGTTGCTAGGGGCGTGGCTTAATAGCTCTGGGATGATCCTAAGAGACTGATTGGATGCCCGAGTAAAATGAGCCCACCCACTTATCTCTACGACACTGTAAAGCAAAGATATCTCATCTGGAACTGTTTTATTCCCTTATATGGGCATGTTTCCTGCCCCATTATAAGTCAATGGGAATTTTCGGGTGTCGCTTACACCCCAGGGGTACAACTTACACCCCATTGTGATCCATGTTCTTACAGAGTCTACCACCCTCTTCAAATGTTGTAACCCACATTTTTCTACAAAATCCTTGAGCGGAGCTATGACCCATCAAAGTTGGGCGTAATGTTAAGTCAATGGGATTTTTTGGGTGGTTTTTCGCCCCCCTTTCGAAAACCTTGCACCCGATCGCTTATAAAAGTCATAGCAGACGTGTCCTCAATTAGCCGGTCGTTTTGAGCACTGTTTCATTGGTCTACGACAAACCGTGCGGGACGAGTTACGCGCCGAAAAAGTGTCCAGATATAAGAATAATAAATAAATAAATAATAAGTATGAGCAATAATAATAGTGATGCCTTGCATAAATGCAAGCACCACTAATAATAACTAGATAGGTACATTTCCTGAAGAAAATGTGAAGTGGTGCTTGCCGTGGCAAATTTCGAGGGACAATTTATGATTATACTCCAAGCCAAAAGTAAAACGGTCCACCCCAGTGTCTCTATGATGTTCTGATGCGGAGATATAAGGCTTTGTTTACTCTGTTGCCAGGGTACTGTATTTGGTTGCTAGGGAGAAAATTGGCATCCACCAGTGATAACACTCCAAGTCACGAGTAAAACGGTCCAACCCCCGTGTCTCTACGATTTTCTGATGTGGAGATATAATGATTTGTTTATTCGGTTGCTAGGGTGCTCATATTTGGTTGCTAGGGGCGTGGCTTAATACCTCTTGGCATCCACTACTGATTTCCCTCTGAGTCACGAGTAAAACGGTCCAACCCCCGTGTCTCTACGATTTTCTGATGCGGAGATATAAGGCTTTGTTTATTCGGTTGCTAGGGTGCTCATATTTGGTTGCTAGGGGCGTGGCTTAATACCTCTTGGCATCCACTAATGATTACCCTCTGAGTCACGAGTAAAATGGTCCAACCCCCGTGTCTCTACGATTTTCTGATGCAGAGATATAACGATTTGTTTATTCCGTTGCTAGGGTGCTCATATTTGGTTGCTATGGGCGTGGCTTAATACAACTTGGCATCCACTAGTGATTACCCTCTGAGTCATGAGTAAAACGGTCCAACCCCCGTGTCTCTACGATTTTCTGATGCGGAGATATAAGGCTTTGTTTATTCGGTTGCTAGGGTGCTCATATTTGGTTGCTAGGGGCGTGGCTTAATACCTCTTGGCATCCACTAATGATTACCCTCTGAGTCACGAGTAAAACGGTCCAACCACCGTGTCTCTACGATTTTCTGATGCGGAGATATAACGATTTGTTTATTCCGTTGCTAGGGTGCTCATATTTGGTTGCTAGGGGCGTGGCTTGGGAGTGGCCAATGATGTGGCAAGTGATTACAGTCCGAGTCACAAGTAAAACGGTCCAACCCCCGTGTCGCTACGATGTTCTGATGCCGAGATATAACTGTTTGAATTTTATGTTGCTAGGGTGCTCAAAAGTGGTTGCTAGGGGCGTGGCTTAGTAACTCTGCAAGGGTCCTGAGAGGCTGATTGGATGCCTGAGTAAAATGAGCCCACCCCCATGTCTCTGTGACACTGTGGTGCAAAGATATCCCTCTGGGCATTTTGTAATGGCAGTCTATGGGATAGGTTGCTAGGGTGCCCAAAATGGTTGCTAGGGTAACATTACAACCCCATTGCGGGGACGTCCTGACAGAGTCTAGCACCCTCTTCAAATTTAGTAACCCACATGCTTCTACGAAATCCTCGCTCGGACCTGTGACCCGTCAAAGTTTTTGCAATGTTAAGTCTATGGGATTTTCCCCCATTGACTTTTCATTGGGCATTTTTGGGCACCTCTTACACCCCAGGGGTACAACTTACACCCCATTGTGATGTATGTTCTTACAGAGTCTACCACCCTCTTCAAATGTTGTAACCCACATGTTTCTACAAAATCCTCGAGCGGAGCTATGACTTGTCAAAGTTTGGCGTAATGTTAAGTCAATGGGATTTTTCGGGTGGTTTTTTGCCCCCCTTTCGGAAATTCTGCACCCGACCGCTTATAAAAGTCATAGCCACCATCTCCTCAAAAAACCGGTCGATTTGAGCCCTCTTTCATGGGACTACGGCAAACCGTGCGGGACGAGTTACGCGCCGAAAAAGTGTGCAGACATAAGAATAATAATAATAATAACTAGATAGGTACATTTCCTGAAGAAAATGTGAAGTGGTGCTTGCCGTGGCAAATTTCGGGGGACAATATATGATTATACTCCAAGCCAAAAGTAAAACAATTCAACCCACATGTCTCTACGATATTCTGATGCGAAGATATAAGGCTTTGTTTATTCGGTTGCTAGGGTACTGTATTTGGTTGCTAGGGAGAAAATTGGCATCCACTAGTGATTACACTCCGAGTCACGAGTCAAACGGTCAAACCCCCGTGTCTCTACGATGTTCTGATGCGGAGATATAAGGCTTTGTTTACTCTGTTGCTAGGGTACTGTATTTGGTTGCTAGGGAAAAAATGGCATCCACTAGTGATTACACTCCGAGATACGAGTCAAACGGTCCAACCCCCGTGTCTCTGCGATGTTCTGATGTGGAGATAAAAGGCTTTGTTTACTCTGTTGCTAGGGTAATGTATTTGGTTGCTAGGGAGCAAATTGGCATCCACTAGTGATTACACTCCGAGTCACGAGTCAAACGGTCCAAACCCCGTGTCTCTACGATGTTCTGATGCGGAGATATAAGGGTTTGTTTACTCTGTTGCTAGGGTACTGTATTTGGTTGCTAGGGAAAAAATGGCATCCACTAGTGATTACCCTCCGAGTCATGAGTCAAACGGTCCAACCCCCGTGTCTCTACGATGTTCTGATGCGGAGATATAAGGCTTTGTTTACTCTGTTGCTAGGGTACTGTATTTGGTTGCTAGGGAAAAAATGGCATCCACTAGTGATTACACTCCGAGATACGAGTCAAACGGTCCAACCCCCGTGTCTCTGCGATGTTCTGATGTGGAGATAAAAGGCTTTGTTTACTCTGTTGCTAGGGTAATGTATTTGGTTGCTAGGGAGCAAATTGGCATCCACTAGTGATTACCCTCCGAGTCACGAGTCAAACGATCCAACCCCCGTGTCTCTACGATGTTCTGATGCGAAGATATAAGGCTTTGTTTACTCTGTTGCTAGGGTACTGTATTTGGTTGCTAGGGAAAAAAATGGCATCCACTAGTGATTACCCTCCGAGTCACGAGTCAAACGGTCCAAACCCCGTGTCTCTACGATGTTCTGATGCGGAGATATAAGGCTTTGTTTACTCTGTTGCTAGGGTACTGTATTTGGTTGCTAGGGAAAAAATGGCATCCACTAGTGATTACCCTCCGAGTCACAAGTCAAACGGTCCAACCCCCGTGTCTCTACGATGTTCTGATGCGGAGATATAAGGCTTTGTTTACTCTGTTGCTAGGGTACTGTATTTGGTTGCTAGGGAAAAAAATTGCATCCACTAGTGATTACCCTCCGAGTCATGAGTCAAACGGTCCAACGCCCGTGTCTCTACGATGTTCTGATGCGGAGATATAAGGCTTTGTTTACTCTGTTGCTAGGGTACTGTATTTGGTTGCTAGGGAAAAAAATGGCATCCACTAGTGATTACCCTCCGAGTCACGAGTCAAACGGTCCAAACCCTATGTCTCTACGATGTTCTGATGCGGAGTTATAAGGCTTTGTTTACTCTGTTGCTAGGGTACTGTATTTGGTTGCTAGGGAAAAAAATGGCATCCACTAGTGATTACCCTCCGAGTCAAGAGTCAAACGGTCCAACCCCCATGTCTCTACGATGTTCTGATGTGGAGATATAAGGCTTTGTTTACTCTGTTGCTAGGGTACTGTATTTGGTTGCTAGGGGCGTGGCTTGGGAGTGGCCAATGATGTGCCCAGTGATTACACTCCGAGTCACAAGTAAAACAGTCCAACCCCCGTGTCTCTACGATGTTCTGATGCGGAGATATAAGGCTTTGTTTACTCTGTTGCTAGGGTACTGTATTTGGTTGCTAGGGGCGTGGCTTGGGAGTGGCCAATTATGTGCCCAGTGATTACACTCCGAGTCACAAGTAAATGGTCCAACCCCCGTGTCTCTACGATGTTCTGATGCGGAGATATAAGGCTTTGTTTACTCTGTTGCTAGGGTACTGTATTTGGTTGCTAGGGGCGTGGCTTGGGAGTGGCCAATGATGTGCCCAGTGATTACAGTCCGAGTCACAAGTAAAACGGTCCAAACCCCGTGTCTCTACGATGTTCTGATGCCAAGATATAACTGTTTGTATTTTATGTTGCTAGGGTGCTCAAAAGTGGTTGCTAGGGGCGTGGCTTAGTAAGTCTGTAAGGATCCTGAGAGACTGATTGGATGCCTGAGTAAAATGAGCCCACCCCCATGTCTCTATGACACTGTGGTGCAAAGATATCCATCTGGGCATTTTGTAATGGCAGTCTATGGGATAGGTTGCTAGGGTGCCCAAAATGGTTGCTAGGGTAACCTAACACCCCATTGTGGGGGACGTCCTGACAGAGTCTAGCACCCTCTTCAAATTTAGTAACCCACATGTTTCTACGAAATCCTCGCTTGGACCTATGACCCATCAAAGTTTTTGCAATGTTAAGTCTATGGGATTTTCCCCCATTGACTTTTCATTAGGGCACTTTTGGGAGCCTCTTACACCCCAGGGGTACAACTTACACCCCATTGTGATCCATGTTCTTACAGAGCCTACCACCCTCTTCAAATGTTGTAACCCACATGTTTCTACAAAATCCTTGAGCGGAGCTATGACTCGTCAAAGTTTTGCCCAATGTTAAGTCAATGGGATTTTTCGGGTGGTTTTTTGCCCCCCTTTCGGAAATCCTGCACCCGATCGCTTATAAAAGATATAGCCACCATCTCTTCAATAAGCCGGTCGATTTGAGTCCTTATTCATGGGTCTACGACAAACCGTGCGGGACGAGTTACGCGCCGAAATTTTGTCCAGAAATAAGAATAATAATAATAATAATAATATCCCTGAGCAATAGTAATAGTGATGCCTTGCATAAATGCAAGCACCACTAATAAGTTTAATAGCAATAACAATATATTGGCTTTTTCAAAGCCAACATAATAATAATTATATCCCTGAGGAATAGTAAAAGTGATGCCTTGCATAAATGCAAGCACCACTAATAATAATTTTTGGAATAGTAATAGTGATGCCTTGCATAAATGCAAGCACCACTAATCATTTTTGCAATAGTAATAGTGATGCCTTGCATAAATGCAAGCACCACTAATAATAATATCCCTGAGGAATAGTAATAGTGATGCCTTGCATAAATGCAAGCACCACTAATAATAATAATAATAAGTATGCAAGATTGTAATAGTGATGCTTTGCATAAATGCAAGCACCACTAATAATAATAATAATAAGTATGCAAGATAGTAATAGTGATGCCTTGCATAAATGCAAGCACCACTAATAATAATAAGCTTAGATCGAAGAACAGTATGTTGGCTTTGTCAAGCCAACATAATAATAATTTTTGGAATAGTAATAGTGATGCCTTGCATAAATGCAAGCACCACTAATAATAAGTATGCAAGATAATAATAGTGATGCCTTGCATAAATGCAAGCACCACTAACTAGATAGGTACATTTCCTGAAGAAAATGTGAAGTGGTGCTTGCCGTGGCAAAATTGCAGAGTCACGAGTCAAACGGTCCAACCCATGTGTCTGTACGATGTTCTGATGCGGAGATATAAGGCTTTGTTTACTCTGTTGCTAGGGTACTGTATTTGGTTGCTAGGGAAAAAATTGGCACCCACTAGTGATTACATGCCGAGTCACGAGTCAAACGGCCCAAACCCCGTGTCTCTACGATGTTCTGATGCCGAGATATAACTGTTTGAATTTTATGTTGCTAGGGTGCTTAAAAGTGGTTGCTAGGGGCGTGGCTTAGTTAGTCTTTAAGGATCCTGAGAGACTGATTGGATGCCTGAGTAAAATGAGCCCACTCCCATGTCTCTATGACACTGTGGTGCAAAGATATCCATCTGGGCATTTTATAATGGCAGTCTATGGGATAGGTTGCTAGGGTGCCCAAAATGGTTGCTAGGGTAACCTTACACCCCATTGTGGGGGACGTCCTGACAGAGTTTTTGCAATGTTAAGTCTATGGGATTTTCCCCCATTGACTTTTCATTGGGGCACTTTTGGGCGCCTCTTACACCCCAGGGGTACAACTTACACCCCAATGTGATCCATGTTCTTACAGAGTCTACCACCCTATTCAAATGTTGTAACCCACATGTTTCTACAAAATCCTCGAGCGGAGCTATGACTCGTCAAAGTTGGGCGCAATGTTAAGTCAATGGGATTTTTCGGGTGGTTTTTCGCCCCCTTTTAGGAAATCCTGCACCCGATCGCTTATAAAAGTCATAGCACACCTCTCCTCAATAAGCCGGTCGATTTGAGCCCTCTTTTATGGGTCTACGACAAACCGTGCGGGACGAGGAAGGTGCCGAAAAAACGTGCAGATGTAAGAATAAAATATAATAATAATTTTTGGAATAGTAATAGTGATGCCTTGCATAAATGCAAGCACCACTAATAATAAGTATGCAAGATAATAATAGTGATGCCTTGCATAAATGCAAGCACCACTAACTAGATAGGTACATTTCCTGAAGAAAATGTGAAGTGGTGCTTGCCGTGGCAAAATTGCAGAGTCACGAGTCAAACGGTCCAACCCCCGTGTCTGTACGATGTTCTGATGCGGAGATATAAGGCTTTGTTTACTCTGTTGCTAGGGTACTGTATTTGGTTGCTAGGGAAAAAATTGGCATCCCATAGTGATTACACTCTGAGTCACGAGTCAAACGGTCCAACCCCCGTGTCTCTACGATGTTCTGATGCGGAGATATAAAGCTTTGTTTACTCTGTTGCTAGGGTACTGTATTTGGTTGCTAGGGAAAAAATTGGCATCCCATAGTGATTACACTCTGAGTCACGAGTCAAACGGTCCAACCCCCGTGTCGCTACGATTATTTGATGCGGAGATATAAGGCTATGTTTATTCTGTTGCTAGGGTACTAAGTTTGGTTGCTAGGGAGAAAATTGGCATCCTATAATGATCAACCTTATAGCCACAAGTAAAACGGTCCAAACCCTGTGTCTCTATGATGTTCTGAAGCGGAGATATAAGGCTTTGTTTATTCCGTTGCTAGGGTACTAAGTTTGGTTGCTAGGCAGAAAATTGGCATCCCATAATGATTACACTTCAAGCCACAAGTAAAACGGTCCAACCCTCAAGTCTCTATGATGTTCTGATGCGGAGATGTAAGGCTTTGTTTATTCCGTTGCTAGGGTACTAAGTTTGGTTGCTAGGGAGAAAATTGGCATCCCATAATGATAACACTCTGAGTCATGAGTCAAACGGTCCAACTCCCGTGTCTCTACTATGTTCTGATGCCGAGATATAAGGCTTTGTTTACTCTGTTGCTAGGGTACTGTATTTGGTTGCTAGGGAAAAAATTGGCATCCCATAGTGATTACACTCTGAGTCACGAGTCAAACGGCCCAAACCCCGTGTCTCTACGATGTTCTGATGCCGAGATATAACTGTTTGAATTTTATGTTGCTAGGGTGCTTAAAAGTGGTTGCTTGGCCCGTGGCTTAGTTAGTCTTTAAGGATCCTGAGAGACTGATTGGATGCCTGAGTAAAATGAGCCCACTCCCATGTCTCTATGACACTGTGGTGCAAAGATATCCATCTGGGCATTTTATAATGGCAGTCTATGGGATAGGTTGCTAGGGTGCCCAAAATGGTTGCTAGGGTAACCTCACACCCCATTGTGGGGGACGTCCTGACAGAGTTTTTGCAATGTTAAGTCTATGGGATTTTCCCCCATTGACTTTTCAGTGGGGCACTTTTTGGGAGCCTCTTACACCCCAGGGGTACAACTTACACCCCAATGTGATGTATGTTCTTACAGAGTCTACCACCCTCTTCAAATTTTGTAACCAACATGTTTCTACAAAATCCTTGAGCGGAGCTATGACTCGTCAAAGTTTTGCCCAATGTTAAGTCAATGGGTTTTTTCGGGTGGTTTTTTGCCCCCCTTTCGGAAATCCTGCACCCGATCGCTTATAAAAGATATAGCCACCAGCTCTTCAATAAGCCGGTCGATTTGAGTCCTCTTTCATGGGTCTACGACAAACCGTGCGGGACGAGTTACGTGCCGAAATTTTGTCCAGAAATAAGAATAAGAATATCCCTGAACAATAATAATAGTGATCCTTTGCATAAATGCAAGCACCACTAACTAGATGGTAAAGTTTGAAGACAAATTTTAAGTTGGCTTGAGAAAGCCTGGCCTGAAAGTTTAAAACAGCTAGCATGATTAAGCATGAAGCAAACATAAGCTAGCATGATTTAGCATGAAGTTAGCATGATATAATTTGAAGCTAACATGATAATTTAACATGAAGCTAACATGATGCAGCATGAAGCTAGCATGAAGTAAACATGATTTAGCATGAAACTAACATGAAGTAAGCATGATTTAGCATGAAACTAACATGAAGTAAGCATGATTTAGCATGAATCTAACCTGAATTAGCATGAAGCTAGCATGATGCTAACATGAATTAGCATGAAGCTACCATGATGCTAACATGAATTTGCATGAAGCTAGCATGATGCTAACATGAATTAGCATGAAGCTAGCATGATGCTAACACGAATTAGCATGAAGTTAGCATGATGTTGACATAAAGCTAACATGACTTAGCATGAAGCTAGCATGATGCTAACATGAATTAGCATGATGCTAGCATGATGTTAACATGAATTAACATGAAGCTAGCATGATGCTAACATGAATTAGCATGAAGCTAGCATGATGTTAACATAAAGCTAACACGAATTAGCATGAAGCTAGCATGATGTTAACATAAAGCTAACATGAATTAGCATGAAGCTAGCATGAAGCTAGAGCATGATGTTAACACGAATTAGCATGAAGCTAGCACAATGCTAACACGAATTAGCATGAAGCTAGCACGATGTTAACACGAATTAGCATGAAGCTAGCATTATGCTAATACAAATTAGCATGAAGCTAGCATGAAGCTAGCATGATGCTAACACGAATTAGCATGAAGTTAGCATGATGCTAACACGAATTAGCATGAAGTTAGCATGATGCTAACACGAATTAGCATGAAGCTAGCATGATGCTAACACGAATTAGCATGAAGCTAGCATGATGCTAACAAGAATTAGCATGATGCTAGCATGATGTTAACATGAATTAGCATGAAGCTAGCATGATGTTAACATAAAGCTAACATGAATTAGCATGAAGTTAGCATGATGCTAACATGAATTAGCATGAAGCTAGCATGATGCTAACATGAATTAGCATGAAGCTAGAATGATGCTAACATGAATTAGCATGAAGCTAGCATGATGCTAACATGAATTAACATGAAGCTAGCATGATGCTAACATGAATTAGCATGAAGCTAGCATGATGCTAACATGAATTAGCATGAAGCTAGAATGATGCTAACATGAATTAGCATGAAGCTAGCATGATGCTAACATGAATTAGCATGAAGCTAGCATGATGCTAACATAAAGCTAACACGAATTAGCATGAAGCTAGCATGATGTTAACATAAAGCTAACATGAATTACCATGAAGCTAGCATGATGCTAACATAAATTAGCATGAAGCTAGCACGATGCTAACACGAATTAGCATGAAGTTAGCACAATGCTAACACGAATTGGCATGAAGCTAGCACAATCCTAACACGAATTAGCATGAAGCTAGCACGATGCTAACACAAATTAGCATGAAGCTAGCACGATGCTAACACGAATTAGCATGAAGCTAGCACGATGCTAACACGAATTAGCATGAAGCTAGCACGATGCTAACACAAATTAGCATGAAGCTAACACGATGCTAACACAAATTAGCATGAAGTTAGCACAATGCTAACACGAATTAGCATGAAGCTAACACAATGCTAACACGAATTAGCATGAAGCTAGCATGATGCTAACACGAATTAGCATGAAGCTAGCATGATGCTAACACGAATTAACATGAAGCTTGCATGATTTATGTGGGATTTTAAGGTTATATGTTTGTAAATAGTTTACTTAGAAGTGTTTTCAATAATCATTATAGCATGCTGAAGTAAAAGATTGTTTGTGTTTGTCCAAGAGAGTGGAAAGTTACTGAGAGGGAGCAGCTTGTGTGTGCAAAAGCTGCAAGGCCGTGGTTTCGGTTGGATTAGCTTGGAATGTACAGCTGGTATTGGTCAAGATAAGAGCGAGGCCTGAGGGAGAAAAGCAAACAGACATCCATGTTATTAACCAATGTTTTAATATTTACAGGATAAAATATGCAATGTATTTCTTACTTAATCAGTATTAATTATTGAATAATTGATGTAATAAATATAAGATGTTGTCTTTGATAAATGTGTATTAACCAATGAAATAAAGGTTGCATACAGAATAACCTAATGGGGGCATGGCAGCTCAACCTTGAAGAACAGAATCTCCTGTGCTTGTTCTTTGTGTGTGTGTGTTTTCTTCCCTAACAGATGGTTTTTAATAATGATTAAAGTGTTTGCTTAGAAGTAGTATTGCAGTAAAAGATTTAATATGTGTTTATCTATCTAAAGAAGTTAATTCAATTCAATTTTATTTATATAGCGCTTTTCACAATTGTTAATTGTTGCAAAGCAGCTTTACATGAGTAGATGTAGAGGAGAACATTGAAAATCAATACATAGTATAAGAAGTAGAGTATAGCGGCTAAGGATAAAAAAACGTGTAAGCGAGCATATTAATAATGTAACGTATACAGTAAAGTGCTAAGTTAAGCCAAAGTTGGCTGACTCTCCCTGGGACTAAAAAAACCCCTAGGAGAAAACCCAATGGGAAAAAATCCTAGAAGGACAAAAAACCCTAGGGAGAAATTAATATTTATATTTATAATATATAGACACGGTAGGGATAGGAAGCGTGTAAGCGGATTAAACTGGTTCAGCCGGTGGCCGTTGGTCGCGCATCGGTTTGGCGTCACGTTGAAGGACAGCCAGTAGATCAGTGGTGCGATGACCTTCACAGCAACAGGAACTGGGTCTGTTTGTCTCATTGTCCTCAGGGTCGAGGACGAGACAGGGAGACAAAAACAGAATTCTATTAGCGTAGGGGCCGTTCACATGTAATGCAAGTGTCATACATTATAGTGGTTTAATTCAGCTCGGTTCCAGACAGGCTAACTATTGCGGCAAGAGTAAATTACCCGTATGAGGTATGTATGTATGGAGGACCAAAAATGACTTAAGTGTATATAAATAAATAAATTAATAAATACATAAATACGTAAATAAATAAATAAATAAATGTAGCTATACGTAAATAAATACATAAATACGTAAATAAATAAATAAATAAATGTAGATATACGTAAATAAATACATAAATAAATAAATAAAAACAGAAATAAATAAGTAATTAATTAAATTAATACATAAATAAATAAATAAATGTAGAAATACATAAATAAATAAATAAATAAAAGCAGACATAAATAAATAAATATATATCGTTTTTGCCCAATATCATTGATTTCTCGTTTATTTATGTAGTTCTACATTTATTTATTTTTACATTTATTTATGCTTTTTTACATTTCTACATGTATTTATTTCTGTGTCCGTATGTTAATAAGGTAGGCGGTCCCAACCTCTCTCAATGCAGGATTGGTCAACTAGGCAAACCAATCAGAACAACCCTTAGACACCAGTCAATGCAGTATTGGTCAACTAGGCAAACCAATCAGAACAACCCTTAGAAACCAGTCAATGCAGTATTGGTCAACTAGGCAAACCAACCAGAACCGCTGATAGTCAGCGCAGCACACAACAAAATAGCTGTTTACCACCGAGCACATGGCGTCGAATGGAAGACCACTAGCTGACCTGCTGCGGGATGTAGCTAACCAGCTTGAAAACAGTAAAATTCTCCTTGTTATATCTGATGGGTTGATAATTAAGCTAAATTAATAACCGATACACACGGAAAATATTAATCGGACCGGTTTTTTTATAGGACTGGGAGCCGTAAGCGCACCAAGTCCCACTCCTCCGCCTCCTATACCCCCTACGCCCCCTACACCCAGACATCCAGTGGACGGTAAGTTTCTACTTTAAGTTTTTGAGGTTTAATTATGAGCTTTTATCGCGCTTTATGTTTATCTGTGTTCGGCGATCACGTACAGCAGTAACGTAACTCGGGCACGTTTTAAAGTTTAAATCTTCATAATCAGCGGAATAATCCGACTGTAACTGATGATGTGGGTTTTCAATAGCTCACATGGACTGTCATGCAACAGGTGCTGATTTAATATTTTCTTGCCATATGATTTTTGCAACAGCTGAGGTTTTACGACTGTTCGGCCCATACACAAACGGAGGGAGAAGGTCTAATGTTACAGGTCGGCGATCCCTTGCTGTGCCCGCACAACTAAGTTCTTACACTCACGTGTTCTGCTGTCTTGATGACAAGGTGGAAGATCTAGTCCCTAATCGTTGTGCTAAACAAAGACTTACTGCTGCTGGATTAGGGGAGAAACGTCTTACATTTCAAGGTAGTGTAATCATAATTAAGTTACCTTTAATACAGTTTTAGTGAAACTACTTTCATTTGTTGCAAATGCACTTTTTGTATAGTTATCTGTTTTATCTTTCCATCTTTCTTAGGAAGTCAGTCAAGCCCACATGAATTTAATGACTTTCTTTTTACTGAGTATCCAAAACTTAGACAAGGTGGAGGATTTGAATTGCTTAAAATTGCTGGGACAACACGAAGTCGCCAACTGACCCTCATTCCATGTCCCAATGAGGGCTATAACATTAAATATCTTAAAAATCCACAAACCCAGATTGGTCATGCCACAATTTTTATTCGACCACTGCAGAGAAACCTGAACCTCGAGCCTGTAAGTTTTTTAATTTTAAAGCTGTTGTTGCCTCCTTCAGCCTGTGATACACTGCACGATTTCTGTGGTCCTATGTTGTACAGTAAGAGAGGTGTAAAGATGGCAGTTTTCTCGTTCTTGTGACCAAAGATTGTCAGAAAACTATCATAGGTTGTGTCAGAAAATCAGCATGATCAACGCACAGTTTGCTGCTACGACCTGTGTATCTGTATTTGTTTACCATTTGCACATGCTGGTGATGTTGCGATAATGTGTGTTGCAGCCGTCTACGATTCAATAGGTGTCATCATACAGTGCTTTTCGTACTCAAGTTTAAACTATCCATATTGCATAGTGTGATAAGGTAATGATCTTATAGGATGGCAAAAAACGTGCAATGTATACCAGGCTTTAGAAAGTGAATTCGAATCACAGTCACGTCAGTATTGTTAAATTCTCAAATAATTCCTTTTGTAGATATGTCAACCAGAATGCAGTAATGTGCTAGCTGGACCACCTCAGAAATGTGTGACTTGTGGAGAAGAGTTTCCTTTTTCACAAATCAAAGCACATAGTGATGAATGTATAAGGTATTGCTTTACACTGTTAAAACATCACGTTTTTTATTAGAATCAAATTTTCAGTGAAGTTAACTTTAATGGAGTAGTGCCAAGCATGCAACGGTCTTTAGATGTAGTGACACATACATTTTTATAGATATTAGACAAATAGTAATTTACAGTATTTACCCTATCTGCACAATTGTAATCAGAACACTACATATCCAGTTCATCTCTATTTATTCAAGATTACAGAGCACTTCTGAGGAACAAATGGAGGTACCCCCAGAAAGTTCCAGCCCCCCTCAAAGTGAAGACAGATGTGTGAGCATGTTGACCCCACAGGAGAGTCAGACAGCAAGGGCCAGTAGCACTGCCGTCACAGTGGCACATCAGGGAAATATGCCAGCCCCAGGGACATCACAGGGACGTGTGTCTACTCCTCCTGTGATCATTAATCTAGATCCCACTGTGGATAACTGTGGTCTGTTAAATTAACATTAAATTAACATTTAATGTAGTAATACTGTACTTAATTTTTGTATTTTGTTGTTCTATTTTGATTTAATACTAATGTAATAATTCTTTTTAATCTGTTTAAGACTGGAAAATGGAGCCAGATCCCACTGAGGCAGTAAAGGGATTCAGAGCTCACATTTTAAATGAGCATGCTTCTAGGAAACCACTAAATCTCGTAATGGATCTGGGAGACAGTTCCGAGGATAGGGAAAGGGCAATCATTTCTTTTTATAAAATGGCTCATGTTGAATGGGCTTCCCCTTTGACATGCACACTGAAAGGTAAATTTCTTACTAACGTAAAATAAACATTTCATTGGACTACTTAACCTCTATAGAGTGTAGGACAGTGAAGCATATGCTTGTATATAGCTACACTTTAAATTATGAAGTCATAAAAGTCTAAATCATAAATTTAACATGCATTCTACATGAATTTAATTTGTATGTGGAAACCTAGTGAATGCTGGTAGGGAACAATTGATGGATGTGTTATAGAAAAGTTTATTTAATTGTATTTAGTTGACATTGCAGATTATTACATGAGGTATGCACACTAACAGCTAACCTTATTGTACTGATGTATGTATTGTTTTTGCCTGCTCAGGAGATCCAGCAATTGGTGATGGTGTGACTCGCCATTTCTTTAGTACCATCATGTCCAAACTTCAGAGTGGTTTCGATATTTGTTTGGGTAAGTAAATATTGGGGTTTTCCTTTAAATTTTTTCCACACACAGCTTTGAAATAGACCATTCCAAATTTTCCCATTTTTTTCCTGACTTAACGATTAATTGATGTGTTAAAGTGAAATTATAATTTTTGTGTCATTCTGTGAACTACTACAAAATTTCAAATAACAGCTAACAAAATAAAATAAGATGCTCTGTATGTTTTCAATAAAATACTAATTAAGTTCATATTCACTTTTAGGCAAAACAATAATGAAAATATTCAATTTTTTAAGTGTGTTTTCATGCTGTCAGTCTTTCATATTGCTGTTTAATGACTTTACTCCTGAGGCTTGATGTTGGTATAATTCAACAGGTTATGAATTATCTAGAAGTGCTGATTAATAAAAAAAAATTGCAGTGGTCTCTTCTGCTGCTGAATATTTTATAATGGACTTTTTGTCAGTTCACGGATGATCTTGATTGCTCTTGGATAGGCTATGTGTTTGATCTGTAGCAGATCCAGGTTGAAAAAAAGAATCTTAAGCAGTCCTGTACACTTTTCCACATCACATGCATGGAAAAATATAAATGTTTGACTTGGTCTTTCAGTCTACTGAGCAGCTCCAGGTTAAAAACTGTGCTAATAGAAAGTTCTGGTAATGCAATATGGTCCTATGTTCCTAACATTGCCACCTATGTTTTAACTTTAAGTGCCAGGAGGAACTATTCTTTTTGAGGGACAGCAAGACCACTTGATTCCATCTACTTCACCGTATCTTTTGGAGAGTGACTTCTTTGTTGTTGCTGGCCGGATGATCGGTCATTCTTTTATACATGGTGGGCCAACCCTGGCTGGACTGAGCCCAGCAATCATTCATGTACTCTTTGGTGGAGCACCAGAAGAAGCCATAATAGATATAAAGGATTGTGTTGACCTTGATGTTCGTGACACAATCAAGTTGGTATGAACATCATTTTAGTACTATGATATTATCTATAATAAGTAAGGCATTTACATTGCAATACTGCAAAACATTAATTGACAACTTCATTTTTTTTAGCAGAAATAACATAAAGATAATTAAACAATTACACCACATAGTCCTGTTTGGCACCAGCAGGGAATGCTAATGTTACAAATCTTTTTAAACACTGAAGTACATTGAAAGATGCCATTTTAAAATGTTCTTTGCATGAGAATAGTTTTAAGACCACAAAATATTTGCATCAAAGTTGAATATGTGTGTATATATACATTTTATGTGAAATTTTTTATTCATTATTATTTTTTTATATCAGTTGGATGGTACAGTGGAATTATCACTTGATGAAAAGAAAGCAATCAATGAGCTTGCAGTCTCCTGGGATTTGCCACATGTTACAGCAGAGAACAGAAGATGGCTCCTTGAAAAACTGCTTTTGCACGCTGTAAGCATTTTCTAATTCACTGGTTACTTAAAGTAAAACCAACTAATCGGAGTTGGAGTTATGTTGAAGGGCCGAAGGGATACACAAAAATATATTGTTTATATAGATTTTATATAACTAATTGCTTTTATGTTGTGTTGTATTGTAAATATTTTGCAGGTTCTTACAAGAACCTCAAGACAACTGAAACAATTAAGACGGGGGTTAAAGGAGACCCTGATCTGGCCTTTACTAACAGAAAGAAAAGAAACAATTCCTCTTCTGTTTCCAAGGGCATCTGAAATGCAGTACTCACCACAGGTAAATGCGTTAAATAAAATCACTCCTTTTTTGTAATTTTGATTAGATTTAATTTAATATCGATTTGTTACTATTATAAAATAGTAATTTCTGGTCCTTGCCCCTGTTTGGTTAAGTCGTGTTGTAAGCTGTTATAAAATGTCATGTTTATATCAGCTGACCGCATTACACTCCATGTCATGCCTAACAATGTCCCATAGCTGTTATTTATTTATTTTTAATGACATCCCAGCATCTACGGCTATATTCCTGGAAAGAACAGGTTAATCTGAACACAAGTTAGTTTACACATGTTGGGGAACGGCCAATTTGACATCTCCAGTTAGCCTAACCTGCATTTCTGGACTGTGGGAGGAAATCCGAGTATCCAGAGTAAAGCCATTCTGACAGAGGGAGAAAATTCAAACTCCAAACATCAAGGCCACCCGAACCTGTCAGGGCTCAAACAGAGGACTTTCTTGCTGTGAGGCAATGGTGCTACCCACTGAGCCACCCCCTTAGTTGTTATATAATTACTGTAAGCCATTGCTTCACTGGGCGTATTGCTCTAGTATTATGTTTAAAATAGTAGATTTGATTTGCATACATGGAATTTGTATTCAATGTAAATGCTAGTAACTAAATCCTCCTATTTGACTAAATTACAGGAGATAGACAAAATGTCTAGTTTTACATATAATTTTGTGCAGTTTTATTTATAATATTATATAAACGATGACTATAAAATTATTCTTTTAGACGGTCCTGGACAAGATTAACTGGCCTGTACAGGATGAAGACTGTGATGTATCTTTGGAAGATACATGTAGGATCACTGGATTCTTACGTACATTTATTGAAAATGGTAAGTTTAATATGTGTTTTATTTGTTCCTTACATGCTATTTAATTAAATTTCATATACACTTGATATTTATGTAAAGCCCTCAAACTTTAAAACATCGTCCTGAAGTATCAAAGTGAATAATCAGTAAAAAAATCAGTCTGTTTGTGGCAACCTTCTATAATGCATCCATGCAGGCTTTTTTTGTTTGGGTTTCCAATAATGTTTGTTTGGGAACTCGTATAAAGTCTGAGGCATGTTGTGTTTGGCAGTTAATCCTTAAGGTGATGTGGAGCATCTCAGCAGAGATTGCTCTGACTTAGTTAACCTGAATTTGATGTCCCCATATTCTTGCTCAAGAATTACAATGGATGTGCCATTTACATTTTTAATGTGTCCCAATTCTTTTCAATTGAAATGTCATTTTGCCAAAAGTTAACATTTGACCAAAGTTAAACTGCACCCTATGCCATCATTTGTTAAAATTCACAATGTTGGCTAATATTACACTATGGGCCAGTTTCTCAGAGAGGGTTTAAATACCTAAAATGCATCTTTTTTTCAAAATGCATGTTTTGTGTCTTAAGTAGAATACAACTTGGTATAAAACAATGGCAGTGTCATTGCTTTGTCTCAAGATGCACCCCAATAATTTCTTCTTTGTAACATTTGTTTGCAAAAAATTAAATGTCCTAATATAACCCAGGCCTAGTCCTAGACCGGGTATAGGCAAGTTCGGTCCTACAGAGCCGCAGTCCTGCAGAGTTTAGTTCCAACCCTAATCAAACACACCTGAACAAGCTAATCAATGTCTTTAGGATTTAGACATCAGGTTAGATTATCAGTGTTTAGGCTAAAATATGCAGGACTGCGGCTCTCTAGGACCGAACTTGCCTACCCCTGTCCTAGACTAATCTAAACCCTGTCTGTGAAACTGACCATATATTTTAACGTTTGATAATACCCTGTGTCTACTTGGTTTTGATTTTGTTTTATTTGAACAGATTATTATTGCCTCATCGTTATTGTCATTTCCAACGACTTGCAAAAAACCTGCAGAAACCCTGCTCTTGTCTTACACTCTTTGCACACATGCACATTATGTAGCTAGGCAAAATATTTACTTTTTAGTCCTTAGCTCTGTGTTGTTTTATGCAGTTCAGTGTCTGTATGTAGCACCATGGTATTATAATGCTATATATGGTTAAATGACAAATCTTTTTGACTCGACTAAAGTATCATTGTTTTTCTTGATCTTGTTGCAGCATCTTCAAGACTGCTTGAAAAGCTTGTGCAGTTCTGGGTTGGGTGGAGTGTGCTACCAAGGTACATGGATGTAGAAGTTGTAGAGAGCAGCTTCCCAAAGTCATCCACTTGCTTCCACCTCCTTAAACTCCCAATGCATTACAAAGACTACAGCATCTTTGAAAGAGACATTCTTGCTGCTCTATGTAGTACTGAAAGTGGTTTTGGAATGGTTTAAGGAGGAAGTAGAATTAAATGTTCCACACTACACCAATCATTGAGTTATTAAAAGCAGCACAGAGTATCGGTAACACTGCGAATAAAGGTTGCAAGCCTGTAATACATTGGGGCAGTATTAACGTTACCATGTTTCTATGCTAGGTTCAGTTTCTCAAAGATGGCATTTTCCTTTGTCAAAAAGAAAATATTAATGTTATCAGCACATTTGCCATGGGAGGGGCCAATTTTATAAATGGGTCTTTTCTTGTTTTTCATGGTGTTCATTCAAATTGTGTATATTACTGTGCAATACAATATGTACACTGTGTTTTATAATGCAGTATTTTACCCAAGACTGCTGTAAAATTAAACACTGGAGGTTATGCCTTTTTAAGTTAGGGCTGTATAATGTTACATCGTTTCTCTTATAGGTTCAGTTTCACAAGCTGGCATTTTGTCTTGTCAAAAGAGGAAATAGTTAATATTATTATCAGCACTTGAGTTTTGTGTATGCTAACTGATAATACTGTGGAATGTAACCTCTGTTAACATTGCAATTAACGGTTTTCTAAGTAGGACTAGACAAAACATTTGCCATTGGGGGGCCAATTTTATAAATGGGTCTTGTTTTTCATGAAAACGTGTACAGTATGGGTATTACAATATGTACACTGTTATACCATACAGTATTTAAAGACTACTGTAAAATTAAAACACTGGATGTTCTGCCATTGTCAGTTGTGTTTTTTTTATTGCCAAATGAGTAACAAAATGTTTGTAAATATAACTCTTTTAAAACATTTATGAAACAAAAGTTTGTTATCCCAGCTTTTATAAGGTAGAGCATTAGAACAACTTGCTTCTAGTGTGAGCATATATTGTACAGTTGTTTGAAAATAAATTTACTGAAGCATCTCTGTTAATAAGTTTACAGTTTGTATGTAGACATCCAACACATTGGACAAAGGTACATCAGGTTCTGGCAGACTTTCTATTTCTTCCATAGTCAACATCCGCTGCAGTTGAACTTCAGGGACCACAACACCAGGCTGTCGATGACCACAAGGGCCTGTCCAGTCAACTCCATACTCCATATCAACCTTTAATGACAAAAGATGTGGAGACAAGAAAATTACATTTTCAATTAGCTCACACAACGAAACTTGTAATAATGGGTTTAATTCAGCACATCATGGAGTTTGATTACAATTTTCATAGAGCAAAATTATTTGTAGACGATGTGTGTTTTCACTACACATTACAGGTTCTTGTTTGATCCAACCACTGTACAATAAAAACAAACTATAAAATTCCATAACTTTGTTCCAGAATTTCAGTCTACTTTAATAGTTACAAAAGTGCAGATTATGGCTTTGAAAATGTCCAGAATTGACACCTAAACCCTTGAGTTGTATAATGTCATATACAATGAATAAGATTATATACTACGTAGGACAACCAGAAAAAAATCCAAACCTGCATAGGGTCCTGCTGTGCCTCATTCTGATGACGACTCCACAGTTGAAACGGGGACTGATTTCCCTCCGTTCGCAGTCGGTGGCAGTTCCAGCCACGTTGAAAAAAGATAAGGTGCTTCTGTATGTGAGGCAGAAAACTCTGGTGTAAAGCATAAAGATGAACTTCATTGTCAGGATCCAGAAGGCCTTCTCTCTCAAGATTGGTAAAGATTGAGTAGAATAGATCAAGCACTCCAGCATAAACATCTCTCCAGAGTCTCTCTATTCTGAATAAAAATAAAGTAATTATGTTATTGGGGCAGTTTCCCGGACGGGGTTTGGATAAAGCCAGGACTAGCTTTTGTTATATTAGGGCATTTAAGCAGTTTTAAAAAAAATGGCTTACAAAAAAAATTACTGCTATGCGTTGAGACAAAACAATGGCACTGATATCTGTTAAGATATGTCAATGCAAGATGTTTATAAATTAAGACATCTCAAAAATGCATTTTAATCTGGGACTAGGATAAGCCCTGTCCGGAGAACTAGATTGTTATTTCTATAGTATGCTTCAATGTTATGTTTGTAGTTATGTGCCCAACATTAACTATGCACAATTTCTAAAAAACAATAAAAGTATTAATAATAAGATATGTTATTCTAATTAAAAACATGCAAATATAATTGTTTAATTCATCAAACATTTATAAAAGCAAGCTTTTAATAAGGCTAACGTATCTTATTATTTAATGATTTCATGTTACCTCTGATTATGAACACTCCTGCCAGCAATATGTGAATTTCTGTTGAGTCCTCTGTTAGCCACCATATAGCGTGCAACATCAACATTTTCCCCACCTTTATCTGATCTCACACGAGATGGCATGCCATATACTTGAACAGCTTCAAGAAAGCTTTGCATGACTGTTGCTGCACAGTTGTTGGTGGCTGCACTCAGGTATACAATGAGACGGCTAAAGCCATCTATCCCACCATGGACAACAATACGCCATCTGAAAAATTGTATGCGTAGGCATGGATTAAGGAATATACAATCTCATCTATTTTACAATCCCACAATGCATAATTATAAAACATTACAGAATAACCTTAAATTGAATTTGCATATTTTCATTAACTAGCAAGCTTGCAAAGACTGTTGAGGTTCTTCAGATACCTTATCAATTTGTGATTGCCGTCGATGTGCCACAGACTGTTTGGCGCTGGTACAAAGTACTTCCTGCGTCTTCGTGGGTTGAGCTGAAGGGTGCGAATAGATACTCCATAAGGATCCACACGGCGCATGGACTCCTGTACACGCTGTCCTATGATATGCAAAATAAGACACAGATTAAAGTGATAGTTCACACCGTAGGGCCTAAGCACAACTACAATGAGACCTTAACACAGAAGTCAGGCTTTCCAGTCCCATAATAAAGTCACAACACTATAAATATATACCCTATACACAACCCACCCACCCACACACACACACCCATCCACACACCCATCCACACACACACACACACACACACAGACACACACACACACACACACACACACACACACACACACACGTAGATATCAGAGAACAATTTAACATATTATTTCAATGCATTCTTTGGCACCTTTAAGCATTATTAATTGATCAGCAGTTGAATAGCCTATGTGTAAATGATCCTCTGACCCAATGAATCACTTACTCTGTATGAGGATTCCCTGTGCATTCAAGTGCCCAACCATCATTTTATAACCACAGTTGGGATGGCGTTGCAGAATGTGGGTAACAGTTTCATCCAGATCATTGTCATCGACTGGAGTTAATAGATCATGAACTCTGAAAACATCAAATGACAGACAAAAAGGTTAGCTGCTCAGTTACTTAGCTTTGCCGCAATTTCAACGAATTTAAACTAGTGTTTTATGTACAAAAACAGCAATACGTTAATGTTAAAGTTTGTCCTATAATAAGCCTTAACAAAACCTAAAGCAAATGTCAAATGATCAGTTTTATAGCAAAACATTGCAAATCATCTTTTTTTTGTCACAATGGGATAATGTATGTACATTTTGCAAGATGTAAACAAAACTGGTCCAGAAACACTTCCCGTTTTAGTTTGTAACTGATTTCTGTATATCACATATTAAGAAAACATCTTAAAGATGTTTTTCTAACATTTTGATTCAGTTCTATATGTTATGTTGGTTGTATTTTATCCCAACGTTGTTGTAGTGTTAAAAAACTGAAGCAGGGAGTGCTTCTGGACCAGTGTTGTTTACATCTTGCAAAATGGTCTATACAACAACATACAACAGCCTCTATCTTTACCTCTAACAAACAGCAACAAATGTGGTTTATTCGATTGAGGCATGGATTAGATATTATGAAAAGTTACAATAATTCACAACACATGGGTTTACGTTCACAACACAACATAATGAAATCGGCCATTAAAACGTCCAGCTGAAGAAATGTTTATTAATTACCTTATCCCATACTGTGTCATCCTCCGACGAATTGTTCTCTCGCACACTTCGAATAAATTAGCGATATCTCCAGCGGTGTGGCCCAAAAGCAGGTGTGCCTTGATTACATGTGAAGGTAAACAGTATGATGGACGTCCCATGTTCGCCTCCGTTTCTGAGCGCACGTGAAGCTGGTATGCTGCGTCTTGCAGACCAGCAAACACAGCTGGATCAAGGTCTACATCCATATCAGCACTGAGCTGAACTAAATCATCTTCTAAACGTTCCAAACGAACGAGAAGGTCGTCGCTTCTTGCATGACCTAGATCATTTGCTATTAAACGAAGACCATTAGCAATGGTACTTAAAAAACCCGCCATGTTTTACAGCACCAGAGGTTCTGACTGGTTTCTAAGGGTTGTTCTGATTGGTTTACGTAGTTGACCAATCCTTCATTGACTGGTTTCTAAGGGTTGTTCTGATTGGTCTGCCTAGTTGACCAATCCTGCATTGAGAGAGGTTGGGGCCGCCTACCTTATTAACATACGGACACAGAAATACAGAAATAAATAAATGTAGAAATGCATAAAAAAATGTAAAAATAAATAAATGTAGAACTACATAAATAAATGTAGAAATTAATGAAATTGTCCAAAAACGATATATATCTATTTATTTATGGCTGCTTTTATTTATTTATTTATTTATTTCTACATTTATTTATTTATTCATTTAATTAATTACTTATTTATTTCTGTTTTTATTTATTTATTTATACATTTATTTACGTATATCTACATGTATTTATTTATTTATTTGCGTATTTATGTATTTATTTACGTATATCTACATTTATTTATTTATTTATTTACGTATTTATGTATTTATTAATTAATTAATTTATATACACTTAAGTCATTTTTGGTCCTCCATATGTATGTGCTTTGTTCTAGACAAAATAACTACTGCGGGAAAAGTACATTTACTGGACATTCTATGTGAATGCTTTGTTAAAGAAGAATGTCTTAAGTTTAGATTTAAATTGTTCGACTGTGTCTGATACTCGAACATTATTTGGTAAGTCATTCCAGAGCTTAGGGGCTAAGTAGGAAAAGGATCTACCACCTTTAGACACTTTTGATATTCTAGGGATAATTAAGTAACCCGAATTTTGTGATCGCAGTTTACGTGGTGGATTGTATTCTGATAGTAGTTCTTTAATATACGAGGGCGCTAGGCCATTTAAGGCTTTGTAGGTGATTAGTAATATTTTAAATTGTATTCGATATTTAACTGGTAGCCAGTGTAAAGATGCCAGAATTGGACTAATGTGGTCATACTTTTTAGATCGAGTAAGCACTCTTGCGGCGGCGTTTTGAACCAGCTGTAGCTTGTTTACCTGATTTGCATGGCATCCCCCGAGTAACGAGTTACAATAGTCTATTCTAGAGGTCATAAAAGCATGGATAAGCTTTTCTGCATCTGATGCAGACAGCATATGGCGTATTTTTGAGATATTTCTAAGATGGAAGAATGCTGTGCGGCAGATGTTGGAGATATGACTATCGAAAGATAGATTGCTGTCAAACATTACGCCTAAATTCTTAACCGTGGAAGATGGCACCACCGTGCAGCCATCTATGGGCAACTTGTAATCTGACATATTATGTTTGGAGCGATTTGGTTCAATAATAAGTATCTCTGTCTTATTGGAGTTTAGCATAAGAAAGTTATGTGCCATCCAGTCCCTAATATCACTAATGCAGTCTGTTAGCTTAGCAAACTGGTGGGTTTCGCTAGGATGTGACGAGATGTAAAGCTAATGTGTGCCTTATTCATATAACCAATTTTACGAATAATGAAATGATGTTATGATATTGAAAGGTGTTTTACATAATAATCATTTTCATCTTACAGCTTATGTCTTTTTATGAATAAATGAATGTTTTATTAATGATTTGTTTTTAAGAAAGCATTATAATATGCTATGTGATGTCAATCATATGTGAAGTGGAAAAGTACTGGGGGAAAAGTTACAAATTGCAGGACTCTCAAAGTTGTGCGGAGAACAGTTTGTTTTTTCTTTGTCTGTGCGTGTCCATCTTCGCCTACAGGCTGAAACTGGGTGTGGTGATGGAGTCAGATAAACGAGAACAACCGATGTGGGTGGAGAATTCTAAGAAAAAGATCGACGTCACATAATATATAAATAATTGTCAAAAAAGAGGCTGTGTGTCTTCGCTTACCAGATGTGGTCATGAGAAGATCCAGCATGCTGTGAAACTTTTTCATATCTGATCAATAAATATTTGAACTTAGATATTTGTATTTTGTGCCTTTCCTCTAAATTATGAACATGCAATGGACGCCTTATAGTCCAACAATTGGTGACCTGACGTTCTTTGGAGGGAAAGGAGAGAGTGAAAGGAAGGAGGGTTTCATATTGAAGAAACCAAAGTAAGGGAGGAATACAATTCAACACAAAAAGAGCGCTCTACTAAAAAAGGTAAGCAGAGCCTGTTTTATCGAATTCTGCTCTTTGAATACACCAAATTACTTGTGTTGAAAAGGATATCCGAACTGAATTTTATATAAACTATCCAATACAATGATCAGAGTGAAAAACTTTTGATAAGTACGGTGTTTGGTAACAGTGAACAAACAGAAACAGTAAGTTATGGTTGGAGGCCATTAGTGTATTAGACACTATAAAGTACCAATAGGGGGTGAAAGGCCTGTTAGGTGAAATACCTACAAATACTGTTGATGGCGGTTTAACTTAATAGAAGTAATTGAAAAGGTTGAGGATTCCTTTAATACATTAGGTATTATAAAATACTGACTCTGATGTGTCCGGATATTTTTAATCGCTCTCAAATTTAGCTAAAAAGACGGGTCAGTAGTCGCGCGGGTGGAAGTCCTGAAAACTACTGGTGTATAGTAGACTCTTGTGTGCTTTCGAATTTCGCTAAAAAGACGGGTCAGTAGTCGCGCGGGTGGAAGTCCTGAAAACTACTGGTGTATATATCCTTTTGCTTAATAGGAGCGACGTTTTGTGTTTTTTGACATTTTGAATGCTTGTAAATTGTCTTAAAATGGCTAAATTTAAAAAATGTGATGGGTATGGCTGCCTAACAGTGTATGTGCAATGGGAAAAGGCAAGTAGCTTGGAAAGGGACCAACTGTAAAAGACTAAGAAACAGATTTGAGAATGGGGACGAGAATCGCTTTTGTTGCAGCTGAAGTCGAGACGATTGCAGAGAAAAAAAGGGAAGTTGGCAGTTGTGCTGGGAGCGAGCAAAAGGAAGTAGAACAAGGAAGCACTGAGCCGGTACCCTCAGCCCCACCCATGGCTCCTCCTCAAGTGAAGTCACTATACCCCTCACTGCACACACCTCCTCCTTATGAGGAAAAGTCTGTTTCGATCTCAAAGCAACAGCCGGTGTTAACAGTAAACAGCGGTGAACTAGATGTTGAATTTGATGAGATAAAGGCCCTGAAAAGAAAAATGGAAAGATTAGAACAAACAATTATGACACAGGGAGAGATAATCACAACTCTATTAAGATTACAGAGAAATGTAAATGATAAAAACATGGGAAAGAGATCTTGTGTATTACACAGACAGGGCCATAAACAAATCACACAAACAGAACTTGTAGAGGTAGATAGGATTAAGAATGAGCTTTTGAAACTGCAGCTGGAACAGGCCAACACAAAAAAGAAACAAATGCCCCAGCAGGCCCAACCAACACCAATAGCTATGACAACTAGTGTCCCGGACAACGTACAATATCCCAATCAGCCCATAGATCCATATAAAGGCCCACCCTATACAGGAAACCCGTGGGAGGGATATAACCAACAGAGAAGGGGAGGGCCAAGAAGGAGTAGTAGACCAAAACGGGGAGGTTTTGGCAGGAATACATGTTATGTGTGCGGACAAGAAGGTCATTGGGCCAGAAGATGCCCTCAAAATGGGTCACAGCCCCAATATTCCGGTGTAAGGTATCCACTTAACACACCAAATGCAAGGGGATGGGGTCCCAACAGAGGAGGTGGCGGACGTGGAAATGGTGGTTTTGGCAGGGGACCATCAGCGTCACACAACCCATCACTGCCTGATTGGATGGCGCCTGTGCACCCAACATGGGGCCAGGGTAGTGGTGCAGAGGAATGACGGGGCACACAGAGAACCACCATGAGGGGAATGGCTGAGCCCCTAATGGATATAGTGGTAAACGATACACCACTAAAAGCTCTAGTGGATACTGGAGCTACATACTCCACTGTAATAAGAGGCACCATACAGTCAAAAGATCTAAGTAATACAACAGTGGGTGTGATGGGTTTCTCTGGTAAAATTGAAAAGTGGCCATTAACAAAATATTTACCAACCACAATTGATAATCAGTCTGTTTCACATGCATTTCTGTATTCCTCCAACGCACCAGTTAATGATTGATAGGGACCTAGAAATTATAATGGCCTGTCAATCTTGTAATGTGCTCCCGGATGGACGAGGCAAAAATGAATGGCAGAGACAAAGCCTTATGTCTGACCCATGACCAGAAACTGTGAGAGACGTGTTGTCATTTTTAGGCCCTATACACTTCAACAAACAAAACATAACAAAGTATTTACCAATATATATTACGGTGTCCTAAAGAAAGCTTACCAAAATTCTGGCCAGCCAAACATAAAATTGTGTCCATGGGGGTGTAAACGTGACTGACCTGATCACAGAGGGGATGCCACATGATTGTATTCAGAAAAATAAAACCACAAAACAAACAATGGGCCAATTGAATCAGACATACTTTGTTTACAGCACCATTGCCAACTCCTACACCAACCATTAAACTATTTACGGATTAATGTTGTTTTAAAGCATCAGATGGTACACTAAAAGCAGGCTTTGCCGTGGTGGAGCAAGTTGAGGGTGATTTTGTAACAGGAGTGAGTGGCAGGTTGGAAGGTAAACAGTAAGCACGGAGAGCTGAAATGATAGCTGGTATCAAAGCCTTACACTACGCTGGTGAAGAGAGGGTGATTGTTTATAGTGACTGTGAATATGTGATTGGTGAAGTATGGAACTGCCATATGGCAGATAGGTGGGTTTGAAACCAGGAAAGGCCGGCCTTTATCAAATGCTAGCGAAGCCTGAGACATGCTACAGGCTGTGAAGGTACCTAATGAAGTGGCTGTTGTCAACTGCCCAATAAACCACTTATATCCCCAACCATGGTTTCTAAAGACAAAGTTAGATCTGACAGACTGACAAACACACAATGGAATTGACATATAGTTTCGGGGCTGCTTGACACCCCAATGACAGAGCAAAGCTGAAATAATGAACCTGACCTTGACATCAAAACTTGACTTGACAAAATCTGTGCACAGACAAAAATAACATGGCTTGACGCATTGCCAATTGCATTAATGTCTATTTGCTTTTCTGTTAACAGGATCACTGGTTTGACAACATTTGAATTGCTTACAGGTCGTCAGTTTCCGGGTCCGAGGAATGCCCTGGTGAAGGACCCTATCCTGCCACTAACACATGCTGTTTCTTTTGACACACTAACTGATCTGATTAAACATTTTTCATGGCAGGCTACCAAAACACGTGAAGGTGACAGTGACCAAACCAAAAGTATAGCTGATTGGGTGAGAGTAACGGTGTTAAGGAGGAAGTGGGACGAGCCCAGATGGTCCAAGTCGCTAAGAGTGACTGTCAGGCCTTCGCATTGTGTGTAGCTCCAAGGAAAAGGAGACACCTGGTTCCATGTTTCTTCTTGTGTTCCATGTGATTTTCCTTCCAGGTCACTGACAGACACAGGTGTGGACCTGAAGACTCAGGTCCAAGAGAGGGAGGTTGTTGAAAGTGAAAGTGAAAGTAAACTAAACCTGCTGGAGAGCAGAGAGAACAGACGGGAAGTGAACCACTATTGGTAACACCCACACAACACCAACAACAAAGTCGACAGACAATCTGTAAAATTCAGGTATAGCCGTACGATTCAAGGCAAAGTACGGTACACAAAAGGTTGTAAGTCAAAACAAACACACAGGTGAATGTGCAGTTACCCATGAGGATGACGGCAGACTGATCTTTCATTTAATAACCAAACAAAACTGTACTGATTTACCAACATATGAGAATTTTACTAACAGCCTCAGATGCATGAGAGATTGGTGTGAGGAAAAAGGAATAACAAGTGTGCCTACTCCCCGGCTGGGGTGTGGGTTAGATAAATTGGATTTCCATAAGGTGGTGGAAATCCTGACAGAAGTGTTCAGGGACCTGAACATCACAATTATGGTTTAGTCATTATAACCTGGGTAACTACATACCATATTGGTATATGAATTTTGACCTTTGAATTTCTTAAGTTTCTTATATAGTCTTACATTTCAATCCCTTGTCAAAAAATCCTATAGGATTTTTTATAAGAATCCTGTACAGGAATCCAATTAGAATTTCTATCATATTTTGGAACCGTTCCATTAGAAAAATCCTATAGGATTCCATTAGAAAAATCTTATAGGATTCCATTAGAAAAATCTTATAGGATTCCATTAGAAAAATCTTATAGGATTCCATTAGAAAAATCTTATAGGATTCCATTAGAAAAATCTTATGGGATTCCATTAGAAAATTCTACAGGATTCCATTAGAAAAATCTTATAGGATTCCATTAGAAAAATCTTATAGGATTCCATTAGAAAAATCATATAGGATTCCATTAGAAAAATCTTATAGGATTCCATTAGAAAATCCTAAAGGATTCCATTACAAAACATCTATGGGATTCCATTAGAAAAAATCCTATAGGATTCTATTAGAGGATATTTCTAAAGGATTTTAAGACACGACAAAAATATCCTTTAGGATAATTTGTAGAGGATTTTAATGGGATCCAAATACAATTAAATTTTTTGTTTCTTAAAATATGCTTTCCTCTTTTTGATTTTGTACATTGTTGTTACACTGTAAAACCTGAAAAGTTAACTCAACTTAAACCGTTTGAGGAAACCGATTGCCTTAAACCAAACATTAGTATAAAAAATGATGACAGAAAAGGGTAAAATTATTACAGTTTATTAAACAATTGTTTATTTTACAAACATTTTTTTGCTTTTCTGTCCAAATTCACATTAAAACTAATATTAGATTTACACATTCCTTTATGAAATATATCAAGTATTCCTTTATGACTTTAATAGACTCAGTGTATTGCACACTTTTAATAAATCGGTGTACTGTTCCTTAACTCAAATGACATTTAAACATTTTTAAAGAGCACCAATTATGCTAATAAATTGGCACGTTAGCACGTTATTGCAATATCCCATAGTACATACATGTTATTAAAACTTGAACTAATGCATTGTGAGTCTTATAAATTGCTTACATACCTCACCGATTTCCCACTGTCTGGAAAACGCTCGGTTTAGTTCCTGTCTCCGCCTCCCAAAATGTCTAGTGTAATCGGATTGGTCAGATGACTACTCAACTGTTATTGGTCAGCTGGGTTCAGCGTGTGTTTGAAAGGTTACGCCCCTGACTACGCGTGGGTTGACACAGATTCTGACTGAGAGTCACAGCCTCAGAGGCAACGTAAACAAGCGTTATATTTCTCTATAAACGATGGTGTCTGTACTGCCTTACCACTTCGAGCTCGATCCAGAGAGTTCATACGGCCGTTACGATATAAACGATCTCCGTCAATGAATGCGATTGGATTTAACTTTTTTAGGTGTCCTTAGCTCTGCCAGAATGCTAAACGAAGACGAAAATGTGTTGCAAAGACATCCAAAAGGTAATTATAACGTACTACATAACTATATGGAAACACCAAATGTAGCACATAGAAAGTATTTGTTGAAATGATTATAAAACGATTTCACTTGGTAATTTCTACATTATTTTACTCTAGTAAAATTTATTATAAATGACTGCTTACATACTCTATTACTGTGCAAACTATATGGAAACACCAAATGTAGCACATATAAAGTATTTGTTAAAATGATTATAAAACGATTTCACTTGGTAATTTCTACATTATTTTACTATAGCAAACTTAATTATAAAATACTGCTTACATACTATTTTACTGTGCAAACTATATGGAAACACCAAATGTAGCACATAGAAAGTATTTGTTGAAATGATTATAAAACGATTTCACTTGGTAATTTCTACATTATTTTACTATAGTAAACTTAATTATAAAATACTGCTTACATACTATTTTACTGTGCAAACTATATGGAAACACCAAATGTAGCACAAAGAAAGTATTAATTGAAATGAATGTTAGTTCTACATTATTTTACTATGGTAAACTTTATTATGAAAGACTGTGCTATGTTTTTACTTACTAGGTTTTAAGGAGAATGCAACATGTTCCAGGGCCTCTTACCTGCGTGATTCATCATCCAGGTTTTGCACAAATTGTCTAAATCCCTACACACAGAACATTTATTGTACCGACTATAAGCCTTTGAGGTGCAGGACTAGAGTAAGTTTTATTACATTTTTAAACCAATAACACTAAAGTATCATTATAGTAACAAAGTACCCAAAAGAACAAAAGATGTAACTTTAAAGAAAATATAATAGTCAGTCAAAAGTTTTTTTTATTTATTACAAATATATATTTAAATGTTAAACAATATATAAATAAACATACTTTAGTAACCATATTGTGCTCTTGTTTCAAAAATTGTTCAATTCATTTCTTACAGCTATCTATTCAGATAAATGGCATATCAAAGCTTTGTCAGCTGGTGCTATTTAAGACGACACTATAAGGTTATCATCCTGTCGTGTGTTGTTCTCCAGATACGCTTGGAGCTTCCTGATCAGATCGGTCACAATTTTGGCTTTTGACGACCCCTGCACTGAAGATGGCATGCAATCACGTCCTCCTTTGAAGGTCTCTCAAACTGTGATGCCAGGTCCATTGGAATCAGGGCTTCCTTCAGCTTATCTTTAAATACCTCATCAAACACAAGCCTGATCACATCCTCCACATAACTGTAGAAATATTGCAGTCAATAAATCTTTTGTTTTGATAATTTATTTCCCTGCTTCATACATTAAGTTTTTAATTATGAATGTATTTGAAATAAAACATTACTGCTTACGGTATGTCACTTGTGTGTTTTGGGAACATAGCCTTGTACTTTCCCTCTCCTGCTTTTGTTACGGCTTGGTGACATTGTAATGGATGGCTGCAAGGTACAAATACCTGTAAAATATAAACAAGCAATTAATTTATTGTAAAAGTAAATACTACTTTATTTAACACAGTTACTAAAATACTTTAATACCTGCACAGCATTCCAATAAATGAGAAAATATTTTTTTTTTTGCTGCAAATCTGAAATCTCAGGCTACGGAAGGCAAAGGCATCCACTGATGATGATGATGGAAACATTGTGAAACGATGCTACTGCCTGGGTTCCTATTATTATGCAGAGAAAAAAAACTTTATACATCTAAGACTGGTAGTGGTTTCACTAGCTAAATACATCATACTGTATGTGTTACACACCTTTGCTCCTCATATGCCAGTCTGACTCCTTGTACTGTGTGTAATGATGTTGCATGTTTGCATACAGTGTAGAAGGATGTGTCCAGCTGCGAATCTAGGATATAGACAAATAAAACAAACATGTATTCAGTCAAAAAGACATATTATAACAATAGAGTACAACGACTATAACTCGTTAGACTATTCATTAAAACGTTAATGTATTACATATTACATGGCCCAACATTAGCAACACACATTACGTGTTTACTTCGTTTCAAAATCTAAGAAAGCTTCAAGTAAATACAACAGTAAAATACATATAACTTTAAACAAATCATCTGTACTTAGAGTTTCTTGAGTTTGATCATGAGAACAAATTTTACCGGTGACAGTTTAGCTGGTATTTGTATTTGTATTTAGCTTAGCAACTTAGCAAGTTTGTAAACATGTCTAAACCAACATAGATAAAAAAAACGATAGTCTGCATAATTCAACATACACGTGTGTAAATATGGTACGTTGTTTATGAAATACAGTATTACAACACAAAACAATTAGCTTGCAAGCTTAGCTCTACACGCACATTATGTTAATCTCCGGTTACCAGTTATGTAATGTACAGTAAAAGGCAAATAATAAACGTGAATACTTACAGCCTGTGATCCAGAAGTGCACAGTAATCCAACTTTCAAGAGGAGACTTCGCGCAAATCCAGCTTCGGTTCATGAGAAGCAGTTATTGTGAAAACTCCGTGAACAACTTCTGACTGGATTTTTCCGGAACCGTATTAAACATGATGTCCTCTGTGGAAGTCCATAAAGTGCTATTTTGCCCTCGCATCTAAAGAGACAGCGTCTACTCGAGAGATTTAATCGCTTAAACAATGAAACAAGAGTTTGCAAACAGAGTCACAGCAGGGACTCACAACCTCCGCCATTTTAGCTCTCTTCTGACTCGGCGCTCCCCACCCCCGTCTTTGAGGGCGTACCCAAGCAAAGCAGAGAGGGCTGAACTATGATAATGTTGGTCTTATCTACGTCACCAATCCCAGGAAGTAAACTGTTGCCTACAATCCGAGTGTTTTTTGTAGTCCTCGAACGTTAGAGACGATAACTCGCGTCATCGTTTTCTTTGAGGTATGTACTTTTTGAATATCGTTAGCATGTACTAATGCACACTTACACACAAAAGGATGTTTAAAAACGTGTATCCCATAATAGGTGCTCTTTAAGACGTACACATTTCCCATGAAATTTCCAAATTACACAGGGTCACATTTGTCTATGCCAAGCATTGAGAAAAAACAAACATTATTGTTTCACTGATAAAATTGTGGTGTACTCACAGCATAATGAGTAACTGAATAGGTCCACTTGTAGTAACATTTCTTTAGTTTTTGTTGTGTTAATGACAGTTGGTAGATGAAAGTCAGTCAACCTCCTCAATGGTAAAGATCCAAAACTGCTCTAGACACGTTCATACTTACCTGTGAGAAAACACAAAAGTATGAATAAATGTTTCACTAACAGAACTGTGGTATACTAACAACTTAAATAAATGTGGTACCTTTAAAGTTTTTGCGTGTGAATGATGGTTTGTTGAGAACAGTCAGCCAGTCTCCTCAATGGTAAAGATCCAAAATTATGCTGGATGCATTCGTGCTAACCTGGGAGAAAACACACAAATATGAATTACTTTTCCACTTACAGAACTAGGGATGTGCATTTATGTCATTTTTTCATTTTGATTAATCCATAGGTCTGAAGAACGAGTACTCGATTAACTGGGGCGGGGCAATCAAAGGGGCGTACACGTCATGGTGAAAATTAAAATATTTTTATTAAAAACACTGAAATGAAACTTAATTTTGAAGAAACTACGACAGAACAATGAACACATACTAGATTATTAAGGAAATTAAATGGTTTTAACAGAAACCTCTAATAGGAATAGCTGCGTGATGAAGTGAATCTAAAGGGTTAATAAGCACAAACCGCTTTCTATATGACACACTCTAAATATAGTAAGCCTTTATACAACATAAATTTACATTGTGCATCTATCTGCATAAAATGCTAGACTTCAACTAAGTTTTCAACTAAGTTATGTACAGAAAGTTTAACTCCCATTGTGGATGTGCACCATAAACAGCGCCCTTTTAAACACGTCCAGTCAAAGCACAAGCTTCATAACATTAAGCAGCTTTAAGTCTTTTGCTATTATTTTAGGGATTAGCTGTGGCGTATCGTCCCCTAACCTGTTCTCAGTCAAGATGTAATGTTAATGCTCGTATGGCTCTCTGGTATCTTTTAACATTGATTTTTAAATATGAGATGATAACCCATTGAACTTTTGACAGCGCTGTACTTTTTCACCTGACTGACTGTATTTCTGAAAATCAGGGCATCTTTTTAAACAATAATGTCTCAGTGATGTGAGGTGTGACCGGCTTCACGGGATCGGCGAGTTGCCGCGCATTGCGCGGATCGAGGGGTTGCCGCGTGCACGTCGGGTGCGCGGAATTATCTGTTTGTTTTTAAATCATGCATGGTAATGTTACTGATGTCATACGCCGGTCTGCATAGCTCAACACAATGTCAAACACGCATCTCCAGACCAAGCCTTTACTACCACATGCGCTTGTAATGCTAACCAGACATCCAATGCCGTCATATCCACAATAAATAAATAAATAAAGCCGCATGATCATCGTTTTTGTGATCGATCATCGATGCCACGTTCGAGTACTCGTGCCCATCCCTATACAGAACTGTAGTATACTCACAACATAATAAATGTGGTAATGTTACCTTTAAAAGGTTTTATGAGTGAATGGCCATCCGTCAGTCCTTACTGAGAGAAATTCAAACTTGCGCGGGACACACTTGTGCTAAACAGTAAGAAAACACACACAAATATGAATTAATTTTCAATTGAAAGAACTGTGGTGTACTAAACAATATTAAAAGAACAAATAAATGGGGTAACGTTACCTTTAAAAGTTTTTTATGAGTAAGAATGACCGTTTGGTCGAGAACAGACAGCCAGTCAATAAGTCCTTACTGAGAGAGATTCAAACTTGCACGGGAAATGTTTTTGCTAAACAGTAAGAAACACATAAATATGAATACATTTTTCACAACTGTGGTGTACTCAAAACATAATAAATGAATGAATAAATGTGGTAACGTTACCTTTAAAAGGTCTTGAATGACCGTTTGGTTGAGAACAGACAGACAGACAGAAAGTCAGTTAAAGGTAGTCCTTACTGAGAAAGAAACACACATAAATATGAATTAATTTTTCACTTACAGAACTGTGGTGTACTCAAAGCACACTAATCTGCTGATAAAAATGAGTGTGAGATCAAATTGCTGTATCAATGTCGTGTTGTTTCATCGTATGTCCAACATTACACAAATTACTGTAACTGGGTGAGTATTACAATGTAGAGTCACGACAAACAACATGTTTTTAAAGTTTAAAGATGCTTTAAAGGACAAGTTCGGTATTTTAGACTTAAAGCCCTGTTTTCAGATTGTTTATGGTGAAATAGAATGGTTTTGACTGAAATTTCGACATTTGCGGCTGCCCTGAGAATTTTCGCGTGTTTGTGTTTCAGCTCAGACCTCTACAATGGGTTTAATGGTGCACTGGAACAATCCTTCCTAAAATGCATTAAACTTTCGTTTACAAAGACGTGAAACTCACCGAGTGGTCAGGGGTGTTCACTGGTATGCTCACACAAAAATCGCTCCAAAAGACGCATTCCAACAGGTTTTATCGTAGTTTTTGCCAACTCCATTGACTTGTATTAGATGTGCTGTGAGGTACGTATTACTCCGCGCCGGGAACTTTGTTTCTATTCTTGCAATTGGCAAAGGCGGATTAGCGCCACCACCTGGGCTGGAGTGTCTATTATTCAAGCTCTAAGCGGAAGAATGTATGGGTGTGAGGCGTTTGGAAAAATAGGTCCACAAGTTAACAACGAATGCTAAAACAGCTGTTGGAAAGCATCTTTTGCAGCGATTTTTGTGTGAGCATATCAGTGAACACCCCTGACCACTCGGTGAGTTTCACGTCTTTGTAAACGAAAGTTTAATGCATTTTAGGAAGGATTGTTCCAGTGCACCATTAAACCCACTGTAGAGGTCTGAGCTGAAACACAAACACGCAAAAATTCTCAGGGCAGCCGCAAATGTCGAAATTTCAGTCAAAACCATTCTATTTCACCATAAACAATCTGAAAACAGGGCTTTAAGTCTAAAATACCGAACTTGTCCTTTAAAAAGGTTGAAAGAGTTTGCAGTGCTTACCTGTTAGCTCTTCATATCTGTGTCCTGGCTGTTGCTTACTTATTTGGTTTAATTTATGGTTAATCATTTGCAGTTTTTGAGTTCATATCACAGTTTTTATTAAGTGAAATTTATTTAAAAAAATAATAAGTTTAAAAAACTCATTTCGTTTAGTGACTTACACTGTTAGGTTTTACAGTGTATATACATAAAAAATAAAACAAACAAGGCTGAAATAAGAGGTTATGGGCTAAATAACCAAGGAGCACACATACTAATAAAAAGTATATGCTTTGGATAAAGCCGTCCACCTAAAGCATACATGTTTCCACCTGGGTGGTCCACCTGGGGTTACATCATGTGTATATATAATATTTATGCATTTGGAGACGCTTTTATCCAAAGCAACTTAAAGTGCATTACAAGCTGCTTATTATTTGTTTCAAACCCACAATGACCTTTTGCATTGCAAACGCAATGCTCTACC
Organism: Paramisgurnus dabryanus; assembly: GCF_030506205.2. NCBI lineage: Eukaryota > Metazoa > Chordata > Actinopteri > Cypriniformes > Cobitidae > Paramisgurnus > Paramisgurnus dabryanus. The sequence goes on from NC_133343.1 coordinate 44,950,178, forward strand.
ACGGAGTTATACATGAACAGCTCTAAGGCTCTAGAAGCAGAAAGGGTAGTCATGTTGTTTTTTGTGTTAATAAGAAAACAATTAAAACCCAGCAAAACCATACTTTGTAATTATGCTGTGTTTGAACAAAACAATTTCTTACCTCTTTTGAATAGAGTATTAGTGCTGATAACAGGTAAAAGATAACAGACACAGTGATAAATGCTTATAACTGTAATTATTTTATTACATACTGTAATCATATTATATTTGTTACTTTCAAAAGGTAAAAAAATCTATATTACATTACCGTGAAATATCTTTTAATGCAAAGCAGTAATTTTCACAAACAATGACTGTGGTGCCTTTTTGACATCTTACATTCATCTGCACATTTCTTGGAGATGGTCTTCCACTAAGTTCCATATGGAATTCATTTTTGAGGTAGCCTATAAAATAAAGAAATAGAAAACATATTTTAACAAACCAAAATTAATAAATAATGTCATTAGTTGTAAATTCTGTTCATAGTCTAAATTTAGAGATTTGAGAAAGTAGAATTGTTTTAGAAAAAAACAGATCTGTGAACATACATAGTAATATACTTTAAGTAGGTTGGTTTCTACACAATTTGAGACCTTTAATGGCTGATTGTTTAAATTGCATGAAATAACCAAGAAAACTCTCTTACAATGTAGTGAGCAGATCGCATGAAGTGTCAGTGTTGTTAAAATGAAGTGTTAACTGTTATTCTTATCAACTGAAGCTTTAAAGTTACCACATTTACACCATTAGTACTTTTTACACAAGATTTACATTAGAGAACAACAAGCTGACGTGCTGAGCCACGCGCTGACTGGTGTTTGTTCATTCATGTGTTCACATAAAGTATGACTTTTCTTTCCCATGCACGGAGAAAAGACAGTAACATTAAACATAACTGCGGTGTCCATAATAGTTGCCATGGCTCTCTCTTATAATAATAATATAACAATTGAAAAACTTTGTTTGTAGTTACCTCTATTCTGGTTAAAAAGGCGAGTTCAGTTTGAGAAAAGTGACGCAAGCTCTTTGACGTGCAGCAAAGCTGTTATGAACTAACATCAACAAAAAAGGTCGATAACTTATCATTAACGTTAGTTACAACAAACATTTAATGCCTATCCAGTTTTGTCGTTTTATCACCTGAATTTGCGTATTTTGCACGGATACTCACTCTCTCGCTTCATTCATAACGGTTAAGAATGTTGCTGGGTAACGGGAACAACAACAGTAGCTTATAATGAGAAATTATGTTTTACACACGCTTACATTTCTAGACTGTGCAAAATATTGAAAAAATAGTAAAACTTAGCCACTTACCAGTTGTTTGTGCTCCTCAGAGTTTCCATTCAGACGAACTGAGTTGTGGCTAGAAGGGATACTAGCCGGCTTACAGCTGGGTCCAAAATCTCGTGAGCTCTCGCCGAACGAGCGCTGTTTTTGGCTAAACCAAACATCTCGCGAGATTTGGCCGTAGCTCATGGGCGAGGCTAGCCCCTTTTTAGGGGTGCTTCAGCACCCCTAAAAAGGAGCTCAGCACCCCTAAAACTTGGGGCAAGAAATTTAATTATTCTAAAATGTTCGTTCGTCTTGGACCAGGTTAAATAATGTCCAAAACATACTCCGTAGTTTGTGGTTTAAAATGAATAATAAGGTAGAAAATGAAAACCTCCCCGCTTAGCAAATGGTGTCATCCTCTTCTTCTACTTCTCTGTACCTGCATCACTTAGCCCGACCATTCAGTGCGAAACACACGCAGAGTGAGAATCAGTTAAAAGTGTTGTGATGCAACTTTTTTGTTCAAATCTTACAAAATGTTTACGTTATGTTTATAATGAGCGAGTACATCACGAATCAATCTTTCAAGCCGTGTTTTTGTCTTATAATGAATCACCATGGTACACGTATAATAAGTGTTTATTTTCGAATTATTTTAGTCCGGCGGGTACCCGCGCGCTGCGGAGTAGTACAGTACTTGGGTGACTCGTCCATAGACTAATGGTGCGTTCCAGGCAGGTTTTTAAACCCGTGAGTTACGACTTCAAAACCACGACTCACGACCTTATGCGTTCCAGGCAGCCCGTAACTCGTGTTTTTACAACCTTCTACCGGTGAAAGTGCACTGGAACGGCAGTCAAACCCGTGACTTCCCACCCGTGAACTCGTACTAGATCGATGTACTCCCAGTTCAGAGTCGTGAGGCGTGGTTTTGAACTCGTGAGTTACGGGTTACGGGTTGCCTGGAACGCAGCATTAAACGGAGAGAAGTAGCGCCGGTTAATGTTCTTCCGCAAGACGCATGCAGTTTTGTGCGTCTCAGTGGGTAGTTGCATACGTGTGTCTCCGTTGTTAAAGTTTATTGTATGATTTATCGTTAATTTGAGACTTATTTTAACAATCGGGAGTCAAGTAAACATGACGTCACGTGCGTCTTTTCTGGTCAGTCGTGATGAAAACATGGCGTTTGGAACAGAGTGAAAACAAACTACATATAACTGTATACCACAAGTACCGGTAAGTTATGTGTGAAATCACTAACTGTCTGACTATCAAACTAGACAATAAATATTTTTTTAGTTTGTTACATATAGACTAATATGAAGGGGATAACGTTTTTAACCCTTAGTGCAGGAGTCACAAGTGTTTTGTTTTAGACATAGTAAAGGTAATGGTTCAATTAAAGAACTGTTAAAAGAAAAGCTGCAAATTAACAAACTATTAATAAACCTACCATATGTTGTAGGCATAAAACTTATAAATTAGGAGATTTTCCAATTTTGACAAAGGCTTAAAACGATACACTGTATATTCACATAAATCCATACCCACACTGCTGGTGTAGCCCACCTTTTGTCCTGAGACTTTAATATGGCATTAATGGCAAAAAAGTGCTAGCTCACCATTAATTAGAAATAAAAAGGTTGGCAAAAAAATGCATCTGAAAACTCATCAGATTGATGCTTTAAAATATGTTATTTAAAAAAAATTCTAAGGGGGAGCATGCTCCCGGACCCTAGAGGGGTAATATTCTTCTCCTCTTTTTCACCCCTGACCCATTTTCATGCCTGAAAGGTCTCCAAAAAAATCTTTATTTTGGAGTTAGTTTAACCAATGTTAAAATGATAGTTATTTTACAATAGACATATTATTGGTTTCTGTAGGAAAAAAGAGCGGGTGGTGGCAGCGGAGCTCATTGGGTGCTCAGCACCCCTAAAGCTCTAACCCTAGAATCGCCTCTGCCGTAGCTGTACTTCATCTAGCCAGAACCCTCAAACTGCTGAAGTTTTTGAACAGGACAAAGGATGCCTATGCCCAATGTTAATGACTACAAAGTGTGATAGGGAAGTGTAGACATTTTATGTATAAATATACAAATTATTTTATTTGTATTTTATTATGATTACTTGAGAAAGACACAATTTATTGTTGCTGTTGTTGTTATTATTATTATTTATTACTGGTGCTCTTTGCAGTTAACTACATGTGTGATTTCTTATATAATAGAAATCTAATAAGTCAAATATGATCCTATAGGTCAAAATGAAATTCCGATAGGGTGTATAACAATGTCAAACAGGATTTGTAAAATCAAATACAATTCTAAAGGATACACTGAAAATTTACTAAAATAAATCTGAATTTCCAATAGGATTGTATAATCCATTAGAATCATACAGGACAAATTAAAATCCATTAAAATAAAGCTGAATGCCCAATAGGATTTTAAGAATCCTTTAGAATCCTACAAGACAAAGTTAAAATCCACTAAAATATATCTGAATGTCCAATAGGATTTTAAGAATCCTTTAGAATCCTACAAGACAAAGTTAAAATCCACTAAAATATATCTAAATGTCCAATAGGATTTTGAGAATCCTTTAGAATCCTACAAGACAAAGTTAAAATCCACTAAAATATATCTGAACGTCCAATAGGATTTTGAGAATCCTTTAGAATCCTACAAGACAAAGTTAAAATCCACTAAAATATATCTGAATGTCCAATAGGATTTTGAGAATCCTTTAGAATCCTACAAGACAAAGTTAAAATCCACTAAAATATATCTGAATGTCAAATAGGATTTTAAGAATCCTTTAGAATCCTACAAGACAAAGTTAAAATACACTAAAATATATCTGAATGTCCAATAGGATTTTGAGAATCCTTTAGAATCCTACAAGACAAAGTTAAAATCCACTAAAATATAACTGAATGTCCAATAGGATTTTAAGAATCCTTTAGAATCCTACAAGATTCTATGAAATTCTAATAGGATTTTTTGTCAAGGGATGTTTCCTTTTGAATTTAATTTCTAAGTTTCTTATACAGTTCTACAGTATTAATTTCACATTTCATTTTTCTTTTCCTTTTTGAATTTACGAATGTTATTTGAGTATTAGCCAATAGGCATAAGTGTATTTTTTCCACAGAGATGAAGCTATATGGAAATTGGAAGGTTCTGTGGGCCCTAGGGGCTATACCTGCAATTATAATTACCATAATATTTGGCATAAACAATGGAGGTAATCTGAAAATTGACAAAAGGTCCAAAACAACACCACAAGATCCGTGTTTAAAGATATGGGGGAATTGAATTAAATTACACAAAAATTGAACGATATCATACACCTTGGATTTGGCCATACTGGTCACTTGTGGATGTTGTTGTATCCACTGTCTCAGATCCCTGTGTAACAGGCTGATAGTGTCTGCAATAGAGAAAAAAGAAAATCCACCCCCATACAGCATGCCGCTATTAGGCCTACAGAACCTGGAGGATGATGAGGAGGAACAAGTGTGACCTCTTTCAGAGGTCAAGAGAGGGAATTGTGGGATTTTAAGGTTATATGTTTGTAAATAGTTTACTTAGAAGTGTTTTCAATAATCATTATAGCATGCTGAAGTAAAAGATTGTTTGTGTTTGTCTAAGAGAGTGGAAAGTTACTAAGAGGGAGCAGCTTGTGTGTGCAAAAGCTGCAAGGCCGTGGTTTCGGTTGGATTAGCTTGGAATGTACAGCTGGTATTGGTCAAGATAAGAGCGAGGCCTGAGGGAGAAAAGCAAACAGACATCCATGTTATTAGCCAATGTTTTAATATTTACAGGATAAAATATGCAATGTATTCTTACTTAATCAGTATTAATTATTGAATAATTGATGTAATAAATATAAGATGTTGTCTTTGATAAATGTGTATTAACCAATGAAATAAAGGTTGCATACAGAATAACCTAATGGGGGCATGGCAGCTCTACCTTGAAGAACAGAATCTCCTGTGCTTGTTCTTTGTGTGTGTGTGTGTGTGTGTTTTGTTCCCTAACAGATGGTTTTTAATAATGATTAAAGTGTTTGCTTAGAAGTAGTATTGCAGTAAAAGATTTAATATGTGTTTATCTATCTAAAGAAGTTAATGTGTGCCTTATTCATATAACCAATTTTACGAATAATGAAATGATGTTATGATATTGAAATGTGTTTTACATAATAATCATTTTCATCTTACAGCTTATGTCTTTTTATGAATAAATGAATGTTTTATTAATGATTTGTTTTTAAGAAAGCATTATAATATGCTATGTGAAGTCAATCATATGTGAAGTGGAAAAGTACTGGGGGAAAAGTTACAAATTGCAGGACTCTCAAAGTTGTGCGGAGAACAGTTTGTTTTTTCTTTGTCTGTGTGTGTCCATCTTCGCCTACAGGCTGAAACTGGGTGTGGTGATGGAGTCAGATAAACGAGAACAACCGATGTGGGTGGAGAATTCTAAGAAAAAGATCGACGTCACATAATATATAATTGTCAAACAAGAGGCTGTGTGTCTTCGCTTACCAGATGTGGTCATGAGAAGATCCAGCATGCTGTGAAACTTTTTCATATCTGATCAATAAATATTTGAACTTAGATATTTGTATTTTGTGCCTTTCCTCTAAATTATGAACATGCAATGGATGCCTTAAAGTCCAACATTTAACATGAAGTTAGCAAGATTTATTATGAAATTAGCATGAAGCTAGTATGACTTAGCATGAAGCTAGCATGATGCTAACATGACCCAAAGACCCAACCCCCATGTCTCTATGATGTTCAGATGCAGAGATATAAGGCTTTGTTTATTATGTTGCTAGGGTGCTCATATTTGGTTGCTAGGGGCGTGGCTTAATACCTTGATAAGAATCCTGAGAGACTGATTGGATGCCTGAGTAAAATGAGCTCACACCCATGTCTCTATGACACTCTGTTGCAAAGATATCCATCTGGGATTTTTATAATGGTAGTCTATGGGAGATGTTGCTAGGGTACCCAAAATTGTTGCTAGGGGCGTGGCTTAATAGCTCTGGGACGATCCTAAGAGACTGATTTGATGACTGAGTAAAATGAGCCCACCCCCATGTCTCCACGACAATCTAAAGTGAAGATATTCCTTCTGGGACGCTTTTATTCCCTTATAAGGGCATGTTTCCTGCCCCATTATAAGTCAATGGGAAATTTTGGGGGCCTCTTACACCCCAGGGGTACAGCTTACACCCCATTGTGAGGTATGTTCTTACACAGCCTGCCAGCTTCTTCAAATGTGGAAGTCCACACGTTTCTACGTAATCGAGACTCAGAGTTATGACCATTCAAAGTTTGTTGCAATGTTAAGTCAATGGGAATTTTGGGAAGTTTGATCCCAATTTTTAGGAATTCCGTAAGTCTGATCCCTTAGAAAAGATATAGCAACTCGAGTCAGATAAGACTGAAGGTCTGACCTGAGTTTGGAGTATGTAGAGTTAAAGCTCTAGGAAGAGTTAGAATTGGAAATTTTTGGATCAGAAGAATAATAATAATAAGTTTAAATAGCATTTCAGTAAGTTGGCTTTCTCAAGCCAACTTAATAATAATAATAAGTATGCAAGATAGTAATAGTGATGCCTTGCATAAATGCAAGCACCACTAATAATATCTTTGAGGAATAGTAATAGTGATGCTTTGCATAAATGCAAGCACCACTAATAATAACTAGAAAGGTACATTTCCTGAAGAAAATGTGAAGTGGTGCTTGCCGTGGCAAAATTCGGGGGACAATATATTATTATACTCCAAGCCAAAAGTAAAATGATCCAACTCCCGTGTCTCTACGATGTTCTGATGCAGAGATATAAGGCTTTGTTTATCCGGTTGCTAGGGTACTGTATTTGGTTGCTAGGGAAAAAAGTGGCATCCACTAGTGATTAGTCTCCGAGTCACAAGTCAAAAGGTCCAACCCCCGTGTCTCTAAGATGTTCTGATGCGGAGATATAAGGCTTTGTTTACTCTGTTGCTAGGGTACTGTGTTTGGTTGCTAGGGGGAAAATTGGCATCTACTGGTAATTACACTCCAAGTCACAAGTCAAACGATCCAACCCCTGTGTCTGTACGATGTTCTGCTGCAGAGATATAAGGCTTTGTTTACTCTGTTGCTAGGGTACTGTATTTGGTTGCTAGGGAAAAATTGGCACCCACTAGTGATTACATGCCGAGTCACAAGTAAAATGGTCCAAACCCCGTGTCTCTACGATGTTCTGAAGCAGAGTAAGGATATATTAAACATATTTCTTAAGAATATTAATAGCATTTACCATGCTTTGAAGTGTTGACGAAAATGAGGATTTAGTTTATTTATTTATTAGGTTGTACAAGCTATCTATTGTGAGATGAGTACCATTACTAAAACAAATTATGCGAATGCCTTGTTAAAGAGAAAAGTTTTAAGTCTAGATTTAAAGGTATCTACTGTGTCTGATTCTCGGACAACGGTTGGTAAATCATTCCAGAGCTTAGGGGCTAAGTAGGAAAAGGATCTTCCACCTTTAGACACTTTTGATATTTTAGACCAGAATTTTGCGAACGCAGTGCACGTGATGGATTGTATTCTGATAGTAATTCTCTAAGATATGAGGGTGCTAGGCCATTTAAGGCTTTGTAGGTGATAAGTGATATTTTAAATTGTATGCGATAATTAACTATTAGCCAGTGTAAAGATGCCAGAATTGGACTTATGTGGTCACACTTCTTAGAAAGCACTCTTGCAGAAGCGTTTTGAACTAGCTGAAGCTTGTTTACCTGATTTGCATGGCATCCCCCGAGTAGCGAGTTACAATAGTCTATTATAGAGGTCATAAAAGCATGGATAAGCTTCTCTGCATCAGATGTAGACAGTATATGGCGTATTTTAGAGATATTTCTAAGATGGAAGAATGCTGTGCGGCAGACATTGCCGATATGACTATCGAAGGATAAGTTGCTGTCGAAAATCACACCTAAGTTCCTAACCGAGGAAGATGGCACCACAGTGCAGCCATCTATGTGCAACTTGTAATCTGACATATTATGTTTGTAGCGATTCGGTTCAAAAATAAGTATCTCTGTCTTATTGGAGTTGAGCTTAAGAAAGTTATGTGCCATCCAGTCACTAACATCGCTAATGCAGTCTGTTAGCTTAGAAAACGTGTGGGTTTCGCTGGGATGTGAGGAGATGTAAAGCTGGGTATCATCCGCATAGCAGTGAAAACTTATGTTATGTTTCCTGATAATGTCTCCTAGGGGTAACATATATAACGAGAACAGGATAGGACCTAAAACTGATCCCTGCGGTACACCATATTTAACCAGGGAGTGATATGACTCTTCCTCATTTACATAAACAAAGTGATAGCGATTGGTTAGATACGACCTAAACCAGGCTAGCGCCTGACGACTGATACCAACATAGTTTTCTAGTCTATTTAGTAAGATTGTGTGATCTATTGTGTCAAAGGCTGCGCTAGTGTTGCTTTCGTCAACGAAAAGTATGACGAAATATAGTCGTCAACGAACCTTTTTCACGTGACGAAAACGAGACGAGACGTAACGAAAATGCTGGTCATGTGACGATGACTATAATAAAATGTATAATGCAATATTGTTGACAAATAAAAACGAGACTAAAAGTGGTTTACAAAATAAAAACTAAGCTAAAATGTCTCTTCATTTTCGTTGACCAAAACGAGACGAGACGAAATGTTATAACGTTATTTCGTCTTTTACCCATCTCAGCATCTCCGCGCCCCCACCACCTGACTGCAGGTGATCACGTGTGTTGTTGGCGCTGCGTAGATCAATCAAAACATGAAAGTACCGCGAGAGTGAGTAGAAAGCATGCGGAGCAGTCTGCTCTCGCGATGCTTTGATATCATAGGCCTCCATTTGCACGTTAATGGGCATTTCAAACAGTGTACGCGGCAACCGTGAGACATGCGGAAAGCGGAGAAACGGGGGCGGTTACAGAGGTGAAGCAGAGTTGGTCCACAAGCCTTGCTCGTGCACCTAAGATCCTCTCCCTTTTACGGACACGACTCTTCATGGCAGTCGCTGTTGAAGATAAACACATTTCCACTAAATGCTGCACAAAACGCTTCCACTGCATGAGAAAAGCTGTAGCCGCGCGGCGATTCCGACCGGGAAGATGCAGCATTCTGGCTCCAAATGTAAAAGAAAAGTCCAAAATAAATCCCGTGCATCACTTTCAGGTCAGTTCAACAAGCCTGTTAAAATGTATAGCTTTGATTGCTGACACCACCAGTATAACAATGTACAAATTTATATCATGTAACAGTTGTTTAAATGACATTGTGCTGCGTTGCGTTTTGAAACATTGTAAATATATCTATGCTAAAGACATTCGTTGTTTTGTATATGCTTAATAACTACACTTATTTATTATTTAAATAAACAAAACATACTTCGCTGAATACTTGAGTATTAAATCAATCAAACACCTGTACTATTGAGAACTAAGCATACATATCAACTTTGCTTTTCTTAATAGACATCTGATGTTTTCTTAAAGCTGACTTTTAATTTACTTACAAGAAAAACATTTAGTAATTCTCCAAAATTGCTTGAATTTATACTGACATTTAAGATCAGCTTTGTCACATTAGATTAAGCCAAAGTCCATTAGGTACACTGGTGGTAACGTACAGATGCAGAAATATAAACTATAATAATATATAATTACATATGTATGATTGTAGTTTGTGCTGCTGTCAAAATACAATTATAAATGTTAACAATAGCATATTTCTATTCTCACACATACTATAGTTGTGTGTGACCCATTTGACCTTGTGTGTGTGTGTGTGTGTGTGTGTGGGTTGGTCTATGTGGTTTACGAGGACATGAATAGTGTATAATGACATGTTTATTATGCTATAAAGGTGGTTTACGGGGACACAGAGAGTGTCCTCATAAACGGAAAAGCTAAAAAAACATACTTAATGGTAGTTTTTCATAGATTAAAGACTTGCAACAGGTTTTTGTGACATTGGGGTTAGGGACTGGGGTAGGTAAGGGGAATAGAATATAACAGTTTGGACAGTATAAAATGCATTGCGTCTATGGAGATGTCCCCGTAAACCACATACACCAACATGTGTGTGTGTGTGTGTGTGTGTGTGTGTGTGTGTGTGTGTGTGTGTGTGTGTGTGTGTGTGTGTGTGTGTGTGTGTGTGTGTGTGTGTGTGTGTGTGTGTGTGTGTGTGTGTGTTTGCTTAGACTACTTTTGTTTTGATTATGTAGACTTTTATGTACTCTTACGAACAGTCAAGTCACTCACTCAGAGGATAGTAAAATAAATATCTATTCAAATCAGAGCATCTTCCATGTCTGGAATGGATGTATTATTGGGTCTATAAGGTAACAATAATATAACTTTTGTTTGAAATGAGTTTGGCTAAAAGAAAATATTGTTTTGTCTATAATACTATTAGGTCATTATACTATATGGGTTAAATAGAATTGCATTACTAAAAAGAGACTAAATACAATTTCACTTACTAAAACTAGACTAAAATGTCATCAGTTTTCGTCGACTAAAACTAGACTAAAATAGTAATGGATAAGTCTGACTAAAATAAGACTAAAATGGCAAGAATTTTAGTCGACTAAAACTTGACTAGACTAAAAAGAGTATGACATGACTAAAACTAATAAAAACTAAAATGACAGCTTGACACAAAGACTAGACTAAAACTAAAATGAAAACAGGCTGCCAAAAACAACACTAGGCTGCGCTAAGGTCTAGTAATATAAGGATTGAGATTTCACCACGATCGGATGTTAATAGGAGGTCATTTGTAACTCTAAGCAGCGCTGTCTCTGTGCTATGGTGGGGCCTGAATCCTGATTGGAACTTTCATACGTACTATTATTTGTCAAGAATGTGCGTAACTGGCTTGCCACTACCTTTTCTAATATTTTCGAAAGAAAAGGGAGGTTTGAGATTGGTCTAAAGATGTTAAGCTCTCCCTGATCAAGCTGTGGTTTTTTAATCAGCGGTTTAATTACTGCTAGTTTGAAAGCTGTTGGAACGTATCCTATTTCTAGCGATGAGTTAAAGATATGTAGTATCGGGGTTGACACTACAGGGAAAACCTCTTTAAGTAGTTTTGTGGGAACGGGGTCTAATATACAGGACAATGATTTGGATGATGTGACTAGTTTAGAGAGCTCATCTATTGTAGTAGGTTTAAATGAATCAAGATGTTCATATGGTAATCTAGTGTTTAGTGAACTAATGGGTAGAGTGATGGCTGCTTGGGTAGCTACGATGTTTTCCCTAATAGCCGTAATTTTGTTAGAAAAGAACTTCATGAAATCGTTACTATTGTGTTGAAGTTTACTATTGGTTTCTGTTTGTTCTTTGTTTCTTGTCAGTTTCGCAACTGTGCTAAAGAGAAAACGAGGCTTGTTATGATTTTCTTTAATAAGCGTACTGAGATGGGTAGATCTGGCCATTTTTATAGCCTGTCTGTAGTGTTTAACACTCTCTTTCCATGCTGCACGCCATACCTCTAACTTTGTGCTTCTATAATTTCTTTCCATTTTTATAGCTGCCTTTTTAAGGGCTGCGGTGTGATGGTCATACCATGGAGCTGGCGGTTTTTCTTTGATTTTCTTTTTTCGAATGGGAGAAACGGCATCCAGTGTGTTAGAACAAACATTGTTCAGGTTTTCTATAACAGTATCTAGATCGTCACAGTTATCTGCTACATGTTTCATTTGGGACAGGTCTGGAAGAGTGCTAATAAAGCTATCTTTAGTGGTGGAAATTATTGTTCTGGCTAGTCGGTAGCATGTTGTGGATTGAGTGATCCTATCTAGAAGTACAGTGTATGACACAAGGTAATGGTCAGAAACTGTATCACTCTGAGGTGATATTTCGATGTCATTAATATTGAGTCCGAGTGACAGAATTAAGTCTAATGTGTGCTTACGAGTATGCGTGGGCCCTGACACGTTTTGTTTAATACCGAGAGAATTTAGAACATCCATAAACGCACGTCCTAATGCATCTTTTGGGTTATCCACATGAATATTAAAATCACCAACGATAAGAGCTTTACCTACAGTGACTACAAGCTCAGACAGGAAATCTGCTATTTCTTTAAGGAAATCTGCATGGTGGCCCGGAGGTCTATAGATTGTAGCTAAGACAAAAGAAAGCTGTTTGTTGTTACGATCAGTTATTTCCATATTTAATAACATTAGTTCAAATGATTTAAATTTTAGTTCAGATTTTTGGTTAACTTTAAAAATGTTGTTGTATATTGTAGCTACACCACCCCCTCTCCCCTTTAATCAAGGTTTGTGTTTATAATAATAGACTTGTGGGGTGGATTTGTTTAAACTAATGTCGTCATCTGCCTTAAGCCAGGTTTCTGTTAAACAGAGTGCATCTAAGTTTTGGTCATTAATTATTTCATTAACAATAGGTTCTTTATTGGTAAATGATCTAATGTTAAGAAGGCCAAATTTTAACATTCCAGGTTCATCTGTTAATGTATTGTTTTCTAATTTTATGTTAATCAGATTTGTACGTGATGTGGCAGGCGGTGCTCTGTATTTGTTTGTTTGGGGAACAGATACAGTTGAAATGTAGTGATATTCTGGTAAGATCGACTCGAAGTGTTGGGATATATGTGATCTTGACATATCATGCCAGCTAACAGACGGACGGTTAAGCCGATCCGTCTGTTTCCTGACCTGGGCCCTGGATAGTCAGACTATATCAGAATTAAGACAGATTTCTGGTGAGTATAGCACTTCCTTCTGATGTCGGATGAAGGCCATCTCGGGTTAGGAGGAATGGTCTCCCCCAGAAATGTTTCCAATTGTCTATAAACCCTACATTATGCTGAGGGCACCACTTTGACATCCAGCCATTGATAGACACTAATCTACTATGTGTTTCATCTCCCCGGTAGGCGGAGAGGGGACCAGAGCATATTACATTGTCTGACATTGTTTTTGCAATTTCACACATCTCCTTAATTGTATCTTTTGTGATTTCCGACTGGCGGAGCCTGGTGTCATTCCTGCCGGCTTGAATAACAATCTTAGAAAACTTCCGCTAAGCATTAGCCAGTACTTTAAGTTTGGATCTAATGTCAGACGTTCTGGCTCCCGGTATACAGTCGATTATGGTGTTTGGTGCCTCAATGTTAGTGTTCCTGAGTATAGAATCTCCAATGACAAGGGCACTTTTAACAGGTGTTTCAGCTGGTGTACTGCTTAGGGGATTGAATCTGTTAGAAATTACCGTATGGGTCTTAGAAGAACGCCGTATATGACTATGCCGCCTGACAGTCACCCAGTTAGTCCGCCGACTTGACTCTGAAGTCGGAACCGAGCCATGTGTATTTTGATAAACACTATGCGCACTCGATGCAGTATTTGTAATATTTACATTAGCATTAGCATCTGATGTCGGAACCAAGCCATTAGTCTTTTCGCTCAATACAGTATTTACAACAGTAACATTAGTGGTTTTGCTATCGTCAACTAGCGTTCGGATGCGCGATTCTAGTTCAGCAACCTTCTCAGTCTACCTTACTACTTCAATACACTTGTTGCATGTAAACCCCTCTATGACAACGGCAGAAGCTAAACTATACATGTGGCAAGTAGTACATGTTACAATAACAAGCGGAGTCTTACCGCTTTCATGCTGGGCGATGGTGTCTTCGTTTACCGAACGCGGTCCGTGGAGCTGCATCGCGTGGGGTGCTTGGTTGTTGCACGCCTCGGTTGCCTGCGAACGTCTGGGGCCAGGGTGATGTGAGGCACTCAGAATCTGCGAAAGCTGGGCAGCAGCTCGTCCACAGCTTCCCGATCGCTTTCATGCTGGGCTATGGCGTCTCCGTTCAGCCGTTCACAGTCCGTGAAGCTGCATCGCGTTTGGTGCTCATTTTTTGCAAGCCTCGGTCGCTTGTGGACGTCCGGAGTCAGGGTGAAGTGGGCGCTGTGCCTCGTGTTGGATCTGCTAAAACCGGGTATCAACTCCTCCACAGCTTCCCGCTCAGGTGAGGACAGGTCAGAAAAGCATATATCAGATGAATCCCCCTTTAACTAACTTCAACCGGCCCCATATGTTGATGCTAGCGGGCTATATGCTAATACTGGGTGTTTATTAGTGATTAATCTTTTCACGTGGTAGTCCTGCTTAATAATCGTCACGGTAAAGTATTCCTAGGATAAACTAATAAGTTATATTATATAAGTAGGAATAAGATAGTAAGAAAAAAAGATTTTAGGTGATGAACTCGACGGAGCTCCGATTTGCTGCTGCTGTTGCTACGGTGCCCAAAATGGTTGCTAGGGGCGTGGCTTAATAGCTCTGGGACTATCCTGATAGACTGATTGGATGTCTGAGTAAAATGAGCCCTCCCTCTTGTCTCTACGACGTTGTAAAGCGAAGATATCCTATCTGGAACTTTTTTATTCCCTTATATGGGCATGTTTCCTGCCCTATTATAAGTCAATGGGAAAATTTGGTTGCCTCTTACACGCCAGGGGTACAACTTATAACCCACTGTGATGTATGTTCTTACAGAGTCTACCACCCTCTTCAAAAGTTGCATCCCACATGTTTCTACAAAATCCTCGAGCGGAGCTATGACCCGTCAAAATTCGGCCCAATGTTAAGTCAATGGGATTTTTCGGGTGGTTTTTCGCCCCCCTTTCGGAAACCCTGCACCCAATCGCTTATAAAAGTCATAGCAGACGTGTCCTCAATAAGCCGGTCGATTTGAGCCCTCTTTCATGGGACTATGACAAACCGTGCGGGACGAGTTACGCGCCGACATTTTGTGCAGACATAATAATAATAATAAGTATGAGCAATAATAATAGTGATGCTTTGCATAAATGCAAGCACCATTAATAACAATAAGTTTAGATACAACAACAGTTTGTTGGCTTTGTCAAGCCAACATAATAATAATAATAAAAAGTTTAAGTGCAACAACAGTATGTTGGCTTTCTCAAGCCAACATAATAATAATAAGTTTAAATAGCATTTCAGTAAGTTGGCTTTCTCAAGCCAACTTAATAATAATATCCCTGAGCAATAATAATAGTGATGCTTTGCATAAATGCAAGCACCACTAATAATAAGTTTAAATGCAATATTAGTATGTTGGCTTTGTCAAGCCAACATAATAATAATAACTAGATATTAAAGTTTGAAGACAAACTTTATGTTGGCTTGAAAAAGCGTAGCCTGAACGTTTAAAACGGTTTGACAGAAGTTTAGTTTAGTAGGCTATCTGGCTGTTAGTATGTTTAAGTATGAAGGTAACATGGTTTAGCATGAAGCTAGCATGATGCAACATGATTAACATGAAGCTAGCATGATGCTAACATGATTAGCATGAAGCTAGAAAGATGTTTGCATGATTAGCATGAAGCTAACATGATGCTAGCATGATTACCATGAAGCTAACATGATGCTATCATGATTAGCATAAAGCTAGCATGATGTTAACATGATTAGCATAAGTTAGCATGATGTTAGCATGATTAGCATGAAGCTAGCATGATGCTAGCATGATTAGCAAAAAGCTAGCATGATGCTAGCATGATAAGCATGAAGCTAGCATGATGATAGCATGATTATCATAAAGCTAGCATGATGTTAGCATGATTGGCATGATGTTAGCATGATTAGCAAAAAGCTAACATGATGTTAGCATGATTAACATGAAGTTAGCATGATGCTAGCATGATTACCATGAAGCTAACATGATGCTATCATGATTAGCATAAAGCTAGCATGATGTTAACATGATTAGCATGAAGCTAGCATTATGTTAGCATGATTAGCATGAAGCTTGCATGATGGTAGCAAGATGTTAGCATGATTAGCATGAAGCTAGCATGATGCTAGCATGATTAGCAAAAAGCTACCCTGATGCTAGCATGATTAGCATGAAGCTAACATGATGCTAGCATGATTATCATAAAGCTAGCATGATGCTAGCATGATTGGCATGATGTTAACATGATTAGCAAAAAGCTAACATGATGTTAGCATGATTAACATGAAGCTAGCATGATGCTAGCATGATTAGCATGAAGCTAACATGATGATGGCATGATTAACATGAAGCTAGCATGATGATGGCATGATTAACATGAAGCTAGCATGATGCTAGCATGATTAGCAAAAAGCTAGCATGATGCTAGCATGATTAGCATAAAGCTAGCATGATGCTAGCATGATTAGTATGATGCTAGCATGATTAGCATGAAGCTAGCATGATGCTAGCATGATTAGCATGATTCTAGCATGATTGGCATGAATCTAGCATGATGCTAGCATGATTAACATGAAGCTAGCATGAAGATAGCATGATCAACATGAAGCTAACATGATTAGAATGAAGCTAGCATGATGTTAGCATGATAAGCATGACGTTAGCATGATGATAGCATAATTAATATGAAGCTAACATGATTAGCATGAAGCTAACATGATACTAACATGATTAACAGGAGGTTAGCATGAATAGCATGAAGCTAGCACT
Organism: Paramisgurnus dabryanus; assembly: GCF_030506205.2. Classification (NCBI taxonomy): domain Eukaryota; kingdom Metazoa; phylum Chordata; class Actinopteri; order Cypriniformes; family Cobitidae; genus Paramisgurnus; species Paramisgurnus dabryanus. The sequence goes on from NC_133343.1 coordinate 44,967,067, forward strand.
ATTTAGCGTGAAGCTAACAAGATTTAACATGAAGCTAGCATGATTTAACTTGAAGTTAACAAGATTTATTATGAAATTAGCATAAAGATAGCATGAAACTAGCATGAAGCTAGTATGACCTAGCATGGAGCTAGCATGAAGCTAACATGACCCAAAAACCCAACCCCCATGTCTCTAAGATGTTCAGATCCAGAGATATAAGGCTTTGTTTATTATGTTGCTAGGGTGCTCATATTTGGTTGCTAGGGTCGTGGTTTAATACCTCTCTAAGAATCCTAAGAGACCCCTATGTCTCTATGACACTCTGGTGCAAAGATATCCATCTGGGCTTTTTATAATGGTAGTCTATGGGAGATGTTGCTAGGGTACCCAAAATCTGGGGTGATCCTAAGAAACTGATGCTGCGTCCGAAACCGCCTACTACATACTATATAGTACGCGAAAAGCAGTAGGCGAAGCGAGTAGTATGTCTAAATACATAGTATTCGAAAAACAGTATGCGAAAAGTACCCGGATGACCTACTACTTCCGGTTAGATTTTGCAGTGTGCATACGATGGACGCTTCACTATCCCATGATGCCTCGGACGAGGAGTTATCCAACAAAGAAGAAGAGGCACACGGCTGTTTTTGCGCTGAAATGACATGGAGTGATGACGACGTATGTCACGTGATGTAGCAACATGGCAGATGTAGTACGTCCGAATCTCATTCATACTACCCGGATTCATACTATAGTACCTACTGTTTTAACGCCAAGTAAGTAGGTACTTCATCTAATTCAGTACCTACTATATAGTATGCGGTTTCGGACGCAGCCTGATTGTGTGCCTGAGTAAAATGAGCCCACCCCCATGTCTCTACGTGAAGATATTCCATCTGGGACGCTTTTATTCCCTTTTATGGGCATGTTTCCTGCCCCATTATAAGTCAATGGGAAATATTGGGGGCCTCTTACACCCCAGGGGTACAGCTTACACCCCACTGTGAGGTATGTTCTTACACAGCCTGTCAGCCTCCTTAAATGTGGTAAGCCACAAGTTTCTACAAGTTTCTCACTCGCAGCTATGACCCGTCAAAGTTTGTCTCAATGTTAAGTCAATGGAAATTTTGGGGTGTTTGAGCGCTTAGGAATTCGGAAGGTCCCATCAGTTAGAAAAGATATAGCACACTAATGCTGAGTTTACACCAAATGCATTTTGGGCGTCAAAATCGCGTCTACCGCACGTGGTTTGCCGCTTGAACAATTTGGATGCATTCGCGCGTGTAGAGCGGAGTAGACGCGCGGAAAAAGCAAGCATTTGACGCGCATCAGAGGCAAACTCCGCTTCTTGTGGGAGGGGCAAGTGCTATGCGGTTGTCTGTTTGTAGGATGACTTATGTTGACTGTGTTTTTATTGAGAGAGTTACCAGTTTGTATTTGGTAACCTTACTATAGGGGGAAAATAAACAGCACGGGTCGATAAACGTCACGTGACTCAAAAGTGAAGTGTGTATTACAACTTACCAGGTTTCCCAAAGTCTTTGGGAAAGCGAGGTCCTTTTTATGCCTGTCTCCTCTATAGAAATAACAACTTGTGTCATATAGCTCCAAGTGACTGCTTACAGACAATATCAAGCCTTGGTTGAGTGAGTGACTCCGGTCGGGGCTGCCACCACAGCAGCAGGCAGGCTCCTGATTGGTTAACGCGGCGCGAAATTCCGCCAAAGTTCAAATTTTTCAACTCGGGCGTCAGCCGCAAATTCGCGTGAACCGCAAAATGCACAAAATCACCCTTCGCGCGTACCGCTTACAACGTTCAATTGAACTAAAGAACTGAACGCCTCTTCCGGCCGCGGGACCTCCTGACGCGCGTCAATGCGTCTGCACATTGACTTAACATTGAAATCACTCGCCCTTCACGCCTCTACCACGGTTGGTGTAAATGCAGCATTAGTCAGACCAGTCTGAAGGTCCGTGGAAAATTTGGTGCATGTAGCTTGAAAGCTCTAGGACGAGTTAGTGTCAGAAATTTTGGGGTAGAATAATAATAAGATATAAGTTTAAAAGCAATAACAATATGTTGGCTTTTTTCAAGCCAACATAATAATAAAAAGTTTAAGTGCAACAACAGTATGTTGGCTTTACTCAAGCCAACATAATAATAATAATAATAATAATAAGTTTAAGTGCAACAACAGTATGTTGGCTTTCTCAAGCCAACATAACAATGCACAAGGATTAATAATAGTAAACACTTTACAATAAGGTTGTATTAGTAAAAATTTGTAAATGGGTACAAATTAACTAACATGAACAAACAAATGAACAATATAGTTCAGCATTTATTAATTATTGTTAATGTCAATACAGTTATTCAAGCTAGTTCATGGTGCATTAACTAATGTAAACAGCTACAATGTTTAACTAAACTAAGATTAATGATTTCTGTAGAAGTATTGTTTATTAATAATTCATGTTAGCAATTAAAGGCGGAGTCCATGATGTTTGAAAGCCAATGTTGATATTTTAAATCACCTAAACAAACACGCCCCTACCCCAATAGAATCTGGACCTTCTGTTGATAGACCCGCCCCACACATACGCAACCCGGCATTTGATTTGATTTGATTGGCTATAAGTGTGTTTTGGTAAACGGCCCGTCTCCTTTTCCAAACCGTTTTGCAAACATCGTGGAGTCCGCCTTTAACTAATTGTTAAAAAAAATACAACCTTAATGTAAAGTTTTACCAGTTAAACACAGACACCACTTAGCCTGTGGTTTTCTTACAAATATAATTATAAACTTTTAAACTAATTTCAAAATGCCGTTTAAGACAGGGGCGGACTTACCCATTAGGCAAAGGTCGGCAATTGCCTTGGGCCCCGCTTACCAAGGGGCCCCAAAACGCAGGGGTGTACTTGGTGAGCTGCCACTTTTTGCCCCTGGTTATCATCAGGATTCCCAGAAGACTATCATAATTTTGTTTAATTAGGAATTCTATTTAAACATCTTTTATGTTTTTCAGTATATTCCCATAAAATGTTTGAACGTTATTATTACATCTGCACGAATCCGCCCCCCATTGTAGATTAGAGTGGATCATTCCATGCATTACCACATATGCGCGGGTAGCTTAAATCATCAAGTTTTAGCGAGCCGAGCTGCAGGCAGCAGCGAGGTAGTTTGATACATTAAAAGAGCGAAGCTGCAAGTAAATAAACTAACAGTGAAACGTAGCTACATCAATGGAGCAGAAAAGATGATTCACACAAAAATGTAGCCAAAGTCTCTACTTTTCTCCACACAAACACCACGGTCTGTGCTGCTCTCAGCAACCTCTTTTCCGTCAGACACCGCTCTCTCTCGGCCACGGACACTGATAGTGTGCCGGTGAGTATGCTCCGCAAATAATACAGGTTCTACAGTTTATATAATATTAGCGTGTAATCTCAGGTACAGTAGCCTTTAGGTAAGCTTTAGTCCACCGAAATGTCTGCCCAGCGCCACTAAAGATTGTAATTCATTCCCCAATATGCACACAAATTCGTGATCGCTTTAGTCTTATTTAAATCTCATATAAAAACAGTAGCATGCATCGGCTTTGCCCTGTATTTCACTAGAGAACCTCAAAGTACAAGATGTGTACATTAACTGATAGATGACATCTGTATAGTTAATTAATATAAAAACTATTTACACAATGTAATGCAGAAGCAATACATGACGCTTTACAATCCACTGTATAAAGTCAAATTTCACCCAACACCTAATGATTGCATTATTCAAAAACCATATTATGTTTCTTCTCATCGTATTATGTTCATTTGAATACAAAGTATTTTAATTTAAAATATATTGTGGATGTAATGTGGCATTAAATGAAAATATATTAAAATTCAGTACACAAAGTAAAATAAAAAAATTATATAAATGTACATATCTTTTTACCATGTAGTACTGTGGTTAATATAAAATCCAATCGTAGTATTCGAACAATACTGTATGTATCACTCTCAGAAATAAAGGTACAAAACTGTACCTTTTCTGTCACTGGGGCTGTACCCTTTCAAAAAGTACAGCTTTGCACCTAAGGATTTCATTTTAGTACCTCTGAAATACATACTAGGACCAAAGAGAGCTTATTAGTTCCTCAAAAATACATATTAGTATTTTAAAGGTACATATTGGTACTAAATATTTACATATCTGTACCTAATGGTCCATACAATTACCTTCTTAAAGGGTGCTGCCACACTGACAGCTAGGGTACATATTTTGACTTTTTTCTAACAATGTAGGTCCTAAAGGTACGGTAATCTACCCAAAATTGTATTCTGTTTTTATTCATGTAAAGGTACCAAACGGAAACTTAGGGTACAGCCCCAGTGACAGAAAAGGAACAGTTTTGTACCTTTATTTCTCTCTCTGTGAGATGTCATGTCATGTCATGTCACGTGACTTGGGAGTGAGCGCAGGTCACAGGATGGCTGCTCCGCCTGAGATTGCAGATCCCCCGGACACATTTAAGTTTCTTGTGTGGGAACATTTTGGGTTTCCAGTGGAGTACAGGAATGGAATTCGTGTCGTAGATAAATCACACACAATCTGTTGTAACTGTGTGCGTGTGCTTGCGTTCGCATGTGTGTGCTTGCGTGTCAGATCAGGTTAACTGAAGTGAAATAGAAGAGCGTGAGATCATTCTCCAGAACAAAAGTAAAAATGTAACAAGACGTCGTCTGTCTGAGGTAAAAACAGAGGGTTTACACGTTTGTTGCTATTTTAATCGCAACAGAGATTTGATTTGTTTATTTTTGCCTGTTCAGCACAAGTTCGCGTGTTTAGTCGCCTCCACTGTCACTGTGAGAAGAAAATCATTAATTCATCTGTTTCATGATGTTAAACATGTAAAGTGATGCATGGTCTCTGTTCATCTGTTCTCTTCTTCACAAATAATTAAACACATTTTAACTTGAATGCTCGTTTTGTAAGTCCATGATTAAAAACATGTAAACAAAAACTATTATCATTAAAGCATGAAATGATGAATAATAAGTGATGGCAGAATTTTTAAAAATGAAAGTCTAATAACGCGACCTCTATGTGTGTGTGTGTGTGTGTGTGTGTGTGTGTGTGTGTGTGTGTGTGTGTGTGTGTGTGTGCGTGCGTGCGTGCGTGCGTGCGTGTGTGTGTGATGATTACCTTGATTAGTTCATTACTGATAATAAACCCACATTATACTCAAATTTACAGATTCATAGTACATTTATTTCATGCATTAGTTGACTTCAACAGTAACATTTTCAGCATTTTAGCTAAGGAATGATATTCATCACCTGATAAACAGCTAATTACAGTCCTGCATTACTACAGCTGAAGTTTGATTTTAAGTTTGTTTGCCAAAGTTAATAAAGAAAACGTCAAGTTATTTTTGTTGTTGTTATTAAGTTAAGTTAATCTATTGTTCCTTAGCATTGCTGGTAAAATGACAGGAACCCTACACCCACAGCAAACCGAACCGAATCGGACCGAACCGTGGCTCCAAAACCGTAAACCGATCCGAACCGTGCAATAGGTGTATCGTTACACCCCTAATATATATATATATATATATATATATATATATATATATATATATATATATATATATATATATATATATATATATATTAATCTCAACCCTATATGGGGGCTGAAACTTAGGTAACCTCGAGCGATGAGAAAGAGATAGAAAAATACAGTAAAGGGTGCATAGTTAGGGCCCCGACACACATGGTTTTGCCTTGGGCCCCCAAATCACTAAATTTGCCCCTGGTTTAAGACAAACATAACTGTTTGGCCCCAGATAGTTTTTGCTCAAAAATGGGTTGCTAAACTCTGACACTGGACTTTGACTGAGACTGTATACCGAGAAAAAGTCTTGCAGTGTTTATCTGTTTTAAGAGCCCAGCTGTGCTAAATGCATAATTGCAATAGTGCCACTAAGGTAATCTGATTTAGTTTAACAAAAAATTAAAGGAAAGGCTGGGCATATACAGAGGGCCCCAGCTAAAGGATAAGCTCTTAACTCTTTCCCCGCCATTGACGAGATATCTCGTCAATTAAGAGAAAACGCTTCCCCGCCAATGACAAGATTTTCCGTCTTTCCGCAATACCGCTATTATCCACCAGGTGGCGCCCTTCCGCAACTTTTTAAAACCGGAAGTATTGCCCTATGGCAAGCGGCTGCATGTCCGTGTCTGTTTTAAAGATCGCTCTGGATGGGATCTCTATGAAAAGTCAGTCACAAAAATTGAATTATTTTTGCTTTTTGCTCAAAATATGGTGTTTTTGCAAAAACCTACCCCGATTCAAAAGCTGATTGCAAAAGAACCACTAAAGGTAGGATGAAACTGTTTTTTTGTTTGAAAGCAGAGGGTCTGTTCTTTCATTTGGTATATTGTATGTTTATTTATTTAAAGAAGAACATTTTCTGGAAGGCATTAAACTTTGGTGAAAATCATGAGAAACGCTGGCGCTGGCTGGCAACTTTTTTAAAAACGCTGGCGGTGAAAGAGTTAAAAAGCTGAAAGGTATATGATAATTATTTTTCTCTATTCACGCAGTATTATACAGTAAATGTATCTAGTTGTGCCAAATATATTTTCAACGTTGGGCCTGAAACCATTATTTGTCATAAGTGTTATATATTTTGCAGGATGTTACAAGTTAGTTGTTGCTCTACCGCAACAGATTAAAGACACACTATGCAGCAATTTTACCTTAATATAACAGCTTCAAAGTCATTTCGATGGTAAACGAAGTCATAGTATGGCGAATCATCCCCCTGTTGAAGCTCGGGAAGGACGCCGCTACCAAAACCAGCAATGCAAGCTTGAGAGAACCGCCCCTGACAAATCTCGCGAGAATCACGACTTGCTTTACGGCAACGACGTCACACACGTTAGGCTTGTTCGACTTCGTGCAGCGCTGCAAGAACCGGCAGTCGGATGACGTAAAAGTACCGCGAGAATGATCCGAGACGGCACTTTGACGTCATCCGGCTGTCGGTTCCTGCAGCGCTGCATGAAGTCAAACAAGCCTGTAACAACAACTGCACGCGCGCATTTGAGACGTGATGCTCGATGAGGGAAACAGCTAAGAAAACCCGTTCGGAAGAGAGTAGAAAGCGAAAAAGAGAATCTGACCGAGTTCGGAACCGGACAAGAGTCCCACTCAGTAAGGTTTTTACTCGTTGGCGTGAGCTAATAGACAGCCCTGGATGCAAAAGGGATGCTGATCTGGCGATCTTGTTGATGGACAAGTAAGTAAATCTCTTATTTGTAAACTTGTTTGCGGTCTAACTTATGTTGTATGTGGTTGCGCTTGCTTGTAGTGTGTATTTTTTTACTAAGCTGTTCATTCATCCAGTGTTGATAATTAGACCAGTAAAATAACTTCAACAGGGGTCTAGCTAGCTTACGATCATAAGAGCATTTAGCAGACTTGCTAACAAACACTCGTTTCTCTTAAATGTTTTTTTTGGCCATCTAAACTCAAGTGTTGTGTTGTGATGTGTACGTAGTCATTTGTCTAATTTCGATTTCTTATGGCCAACGAATAACGGCCAATGTTATGAAATAATGCAACGTATACAATTAACTTTGTCAATGCATTTTGTAATGTTTACATTACAATTAAAAAACAAATAAAATTATACAGTAGACATAACTTTAGACTGTAGACTGTTTACTTGATTAAGCTGCAATCTTGTAAAAACGTAATAAGCCAGCAAACGCGGTAGGCTACTTTATTATTATATGCCTAACTAGTTACTCTACACCTGGCATAAACTTCATAATATCCAATTACCATCATCTGTAGTTTAGTAGACATGCAGTAGCCTAATATTTGTATGAAATTGTGAAACATTCCCTGGTCATTATCTTCGGAGTTCATCTCACGCCCAACACTATCCTTACAGTTACGTACAGAGTGGGCGTGCGAAATTACGACAGTTGCAAGTTTTCCCCAGTGACTCTAGGGGTCGCTGTTTGACAAAAACGTCAAACTGCATGGAATGCATTTAACCCAAGCGTTTAATAAAATATTTTTAAACGTGTCAAAGATAAAGGTGTTCTTATGAAAAAGACTTTGGTGGCGTGTGTGTCCGTATGTGAAGCAGACATGCAGATGAATTGTCATTGACAATCGCATATCCAAGGGCAGAGAAATAAATATCAGTTCCTGACTTTTCCCCTTCACATCACCACAACAGCTACCATAAAGCGATTGTTTTATTTTAAAGTCTTGACTGCAAGACAAGCTCTTATATCAAATTAAATTTCAAGGTCTGAGTCATTTATTTTTGTCAAAAGAGAGGCAGAACAAAATTTTGGGGAATAACGATAAATCCTCTGTGGACATAAATAAGTGACAATAACTTTGCTCAGTGTCCTACCACAACATTTTCTGTTTGTTTGTTCATTCAGTGGAATGAGAAAAATCCAGATTTTTTTTCAAAGGCTTAAGTTGGGAAACAAATTCTGCTTGAAAGGGTTCGTTTCTTTGTTTATTTGTCTCGAAAATCTGCCGTCCTCAAGGTAGGTATGATGTAGACACATGTCCCTGGGAAATGGATTCTCTTCTGGCAGCTTCTGGTTACTGAGCTGTGACCACTGATTGAAAGATAAAAAAACCAAGGTGTCCCAGTGGCTTGGGTTAAATGGAAGATCTATGGAATACTGGCTTTGCCAAAGACGTCTTCCAATGCCCTAGAGAACACCGCACTGCATTAGCTTAGGTGCTATCTTCTCTGCACACTACACCTCCCATGACACTGTATACACCAGTCAGGCCTTCTTTTTATGCTCTTATTTTTGTTGCCTTTCCTTTTTATGCTTTTTCCAAGAAAAACACATCCTTAATGGGATTATGTTGTTCTGTAGAAAGTAAATAATTATAAATGCTTGTTACCGTCTGATTAGGCATGCGCTCTCTTCTTCTCAAACCAAACTGTATTAATAAACTGCATTTTTGTAAATAGAAAGGCACACTGGATTTCTTCCAGGAGATAATGCTTTTCAGACACGGTAACAAAAAGGTGACTGTTCAGCTTAGGGTTAACTTACCGAACAGTTACTGTAGGCCTACTGTGCTTAAAATGTTGTTTACAAAGATGTCATAGAAGATTTTTGGTTCCTCAAAGGATTATTTAGACAAAGGTTATTAAAAGAATCCTTTCTTTCATATCTTTTTATAATCTGAAAAACCATTTTCACCTAAAAAAATAAATAATAATGTTGATAAACGATTTTTTAAATTTAAAACAATGTGATAGCTGAGAATATGGGTATTATCATGAAAAACAAAATACAGTAATGGCCTCATTTGGCTGCAGTTCTCATTTACACAATTGTCAAAATAAAGCAATTCCCACCCTTAGAACACTGGACAAAACTAACAGTATCGCTTTGAGGTTCCATATTCTTATCCTTTCAGTCCTTTAAACAAAACAGTGGGTAGCACAGCAAATGCATTTTAAGGATTGCCAAAGCATGATCGACACTTGCATGTTTCCTCCAGAGGGAAAACATATTTTCAGAAAGGATGTGACAATGGAAACAGCAAAATATGTTCACCAAAGGCGTGGGAGAGACAGAAGACGTTATGTTTAGTTTTTAGCAGTTTACCGAAATGATACATCCTCATCAGTGTAATGCTTTCACAAGCACACATCTAGTAAATACTGACAAAAGCTAGTACTTCGTTTAAAAAGTACCAAATAAATGTAACCCGGATACTGCAAATTAGGGCTGTGTATCGCCAACAATTCCCTGATACGATACGTATCCCGATACAAGGGTCCCGATACGATGCGCATCACGATACAAGACTGTTTTGAATTACATTTTTGTTCAGAATTTAGTAACATTATTATTATTATTATTATTATTATTTGTTTATTGTACATTGAATAAGCAGTGTTGTAACAGTTGTGTTTTTGCCGTTCATTTATTTGCTATTAGAAATATTTTTTTAAAGCAGTTTTACAAAGATGGTGCCTTAATCTTGTCTCTCATTATTCTACATCTATGAATATATCTATAAACATGCAGTCAGACTTAATACTATTTTTAATAGAAATCAGATTATTAATGTGACAGTTATAGTTTGAAGTAGCTCTGTATCTCTTCTCTGGACATACACTTTTCACATGCAAATCTTTGTCGTGTTTCTTCTCAAATGCGTTAGTACTGTTTTATAAGAGCATGGCTAATAAAGCCCTTTGCAGTAGTATAGGCTAAGATATCTGCACGCTCATACTGAACTCATTGACTTTAATGTGCGCACGAGAGAGAGAGAGAGCGCGAGTACGCGGCTCACAATGCAGACACGTGTGCCAGCGAGACAAACACCCAAAGTGAAAGTATAGCCCGCCACCTTTACCTCTACGTACTCCGCGGGACACATGCGTCCTTTCCATATGGATCACGGATCAACAGCAATTCGTCACGTTACTTTCAAAAGTACATCCGAATCGATACGGAAGGTGCTGTATCGATGCGCGCATCGTCAGGCATCCATGACAATGTATCGTCGTATCGATATTTTGAACACAGCACTACTGCAAATCAATTTTGACAGGAACAGTTTACTATTACACAAAGATTTGATATAAATAGGTATTTAAATAATATGACATTATATTTACAAATGATTAAACCAAATAGTGTGTTTGTGTCATTTAAATACACAGATTACATGTAAGGGACAATGTGTCACCACCTGATTCTTTGAGGGTGGTCAGAATGCAAAACCATGTACGCCAAGACACAGAACATGAGCACAGCTGTGTCATACCATTGTGCTGAATGTTGCAAATGACCAACAAGAACATGATAGTGCTGAATGTTGCAAATGACCAACAAGAACATGATAACATACTTTGTAATATGTTAAATAAAACTAGATGAGGTTAAAGTTTGTGAACAAACTTTATGTTGGCTTGAGAAAGCCTAGTCTGAGAATAATAGATGGAGCTGCAGTTGGGGCAGTTGAGTTAGTTGGGGCAGATAGGTTAGATGGGGCAGAATTGGGCAGTTGGGGCAGACGGAGCAAAATGGGGCAGATGGGGCATTTAGGAGAGTTGGGGCATTTGGGGCAGACGGGGCATTTGGGGCAGTATTGGGCAGTTGGAGCAGAATGGGGCATTTGGGGCAGAATTGGGCAGATGTGGCATTTTGGGCAGAATGGGGCAGATGAGGCATTTAGGATAGAATTGGGCAGATGGGGCATTTGGGGCAGAATGGGGCAATTGGGGCAGATAAGACATTTAGGGCAAATTAGGCATTTGGGACAGAATTGGGCAGTTGGAGCAGATGGGGCATTTTGGGCAGTTGGAGCAGATGGGGCATTTGGGGCAGAATACGGCAGTTGGGGCAGAATACGACAGTTGGGGCAGATGGGGCAATTGGGGCAGAATTGGGCAGTTGGGGCAGACAGGGCATTTGGGAAAGAATGGGGCAGATGAGGCATTTATGGCAGTTGGGACATTTATGTGTGTGTTTGTGTGAGTATGATTGTGTGTGTGTGTGTTTGTGACAGTATATATAATTTTTATGAGTGATTGAGAGATGATGATGTAATGTATTTGTATGAATGAGAGTTGACAGTTAGAATTTGAAAACAAACATTTAGCCTAAACATTCTATGAATGTAAATCTATGGGACTTTTTTGGGATGTTTGATCGGACGGTTTAGGAGAACCGTAAGTCCGATCCCTTAGAAAAGATATAGCAACTCAAGTCAGATCATACTCAAGGTCTGTGCAAAGTTTGGTGGCTGTAGCTTGAAAGCTCTAGGAGGAGTTAGAGTTAGAAATGTTTAGGTCAGAAGAAAAAGAAGAAGATGGAACTAGATGAGGTGAAAGTTTGTGAACAAACTTTATGTTGGCTTGAGAAAGCCTAGTCTGAGAGTAATAGATGGAGCAGCAGTTGGGACAGTTGAGTTAAATGGGGCAGATGGATTAGTTGGGGCAGAATTGGGCAGTTGGGGCAGACGGGGCAGTTGGGGCAGATAGGGCATTTAGGGTAGTTGGGGCATTTGGGGCAGAATTGGGTAGTTGGGGCAGAGGGGGCATTCAGGGCAGTTGGGGCAGAATTGGGCAGATGGGGCATGATGCTAGCATGATTAGCATGAAGCTAGCATTATACTAGCATGATTAGCATGATGTTAGCATGATTAGCATGAAGCTAGCATAATGCTAGCATGATAAGCATGAAGCTAGCATGAGGCTAACATGATTAGCATGAAATTAGCATGAGGTTAGCTTGATTAGCATGAAGATAGCATGATTTAACGTGAAGCTAGCATAATTAGCATGATGTTAGCATGATTAGCATGAAGCTAGCACTATTTAACGTGCAGCTAACAAGATTTAACATGAAGTTAGCATGATTTAGCATGAAGTTAGCAAGATTTATTATGAAATTAGCATAAAGCTAGCATAAAACTAGCATGAAGCTAGTATGACTTAGCATGGAGCTAGCATGAAGCTAACAAGACCCAACTCCCATGTCTCTATGATGTTCAGATCCAGAGATATAAGGCTTTGTTTACTAAGTTGCTAGGGTGTTAATATTTGATTGCTAGGGGCGTGGCTTAATACCTCAATAAGAATCTCAAGAGACTGATTGGATGCCTGAGTAAAATGAGCCCACCCCTATGTCTCTATGACACTCTGGTACAAAGATATCCATCTGGGCTTTTTATAATGATAGCCTATGGGAGATGTTGCTAGGGTACCCAAAATTGTTGCTAGGGGCGTGGCTTAATAGATCTGGGGCAATCCTAAGAGACTAATTGGATGTCTGAGTAAAATGAGCCCACCCCCATGTCTCTACGACACTCTAAAGTGAAGATATTCCAACTGGGACGCTTTTATTCCCTTATATGGGCATGTTCCCTGCCCCATTATAAGTCAATGGGAAATTTTGGGGGCCTCTTACACCCCAGGGGTACAGCTTACACCCCATTGTGATGTATTTTCTTACAGAGCCTGTCAGCCTCCTTAAATGTGTTAAGCCACAAGTTTCTGCAAGTTTCTCACTCGCAGCTATGACCCGTCAAAGTTTGTCTCAATGTTAAGTCAATGGAATATTGGGGTGTTTAAGCGCCCCGTTTAGGAATTCGGAAGGTCCCATCAGTTAGAAAAGATATAGCACACCTCGTCAGATCAGAACGCTATGGAACGCAAACGGGGACAAATGTATTAACAAGAAACGCGTGAAATTTGGACGCTTCAACATGTACAGTTTGTCCCATCAATAGGGTTACTTTGTTCGGGTCTTTGCGTCAAACCGGACACCAGCCAATGCCATTGCCATATTCAAGGTTATATTTGCATTTGTGATGTGATGGTAACATCAGACGTCGAATTTGTTCGTGAGGGATGACACGACATTAGGTAAGCAAATACCTATGCAAACGTCAGACGTAATATTTGTACGCGAATGACATTGTGATAATGCGTTGGCATGTACGAACGCAAACGTAAGTATAACGTATTGCTTCGTTGTTTATGATGTCAGATTTTGTAATGGTTTGTCATGCATCCCAGCATGCCCTCGTGTAAGTTAGTGGAAAGTCAGTTGCAAAGTAAGTTAACGTAGTTCTCTAAAATGGCGCTTAGGAATTTGTTTTTAAATTGCAAAAGGACCTTTTCAGACTGCATGCGATTGGCCTCCTCTTATCAAACAAATAATGTTTTGAATGTTGTGATAACAAGGTATGTCCAAAAACATTAAATTTATAAGATGGCTGCCTTCCAATAACGTGAAATCGAGGGCTGGTGTCATGAGTTTAGCTCAAACCCTAATCAAACACACCTGAAGTAGCTAATTAAGGTCTTGCTATGCATACTAGAAACTTCCAGCAGGTGTACTAAGGCAAACTCGGTTCCAAGACCGAGTTTGGGCACCCCTTCCCAGTGTTTTGATTATGAAAAAGTTACGTTAAATGTAAGTAAATTGTGAACAAGCAGGTCACGTGACAAATCTGTATTACTGCTTTATTTACAGTAATTTGCAGGCAGAATCTGAACACTGTTCTTTAAAAGTATTCTGTTATTGGACTCCTGATACAACTTTTGTTACCCATTACAGAATGCAGACAATGGCAAAAGTGTGGTATGGTCCAGAGGACGATTGCTGGATCCTGAAACAGCAAATGGCATCCTGGATCATGTGTCTGAATTTCTGGATGCTTTGGAAACATTGCCCCAACAGGACGGTACGCTTCAAATAGCCAGATTGACTCTTCCATTAATCATGTTAATCAATCAAATTTTTGCGGCATTTAAGGTGAGATTGTTGTTTTCAGTTTGTCTTCTTAAAAGGCTGCGTCCAAATAACCACACCTGCGGTCTTTGCACTTTACCACTTACATGAAGTGTTCTAGTGGGCGACGGGCGTGAAGATCCCAGCATGCATGTAAAATGGGACTGATGGGACACACTTAGCAAGGGTAAAAATGTCAGTAAAAGTAGTGGCAGCAATTAGCACCAAAACATATTCATTTTTTTTATTTAGGCTACTTAAAATATATATTTTAAGTTTCTCTTCAAATAAAATGAACACACAAACAAATGAATAAATAAATTAACACTTAAAGATTATTATCTACTTACCTGAAACTTTCAGAAGCAGAATTCTTTGCACCTGTACAAACTCTTCATTTTGCGCATGCAGCTTTATTAAAGTTTTTTGTTTATTCAGTAGTCCTTGAATATACCACATAATTAATGTTGTTTCTAATTATGTTATAAAAGCAGTTGCAGATATTTTACCAAAAACATGCTGGCACCAATGAAATGTGCACATTTTTCATTTTACCAACATATGTAATATCCATTTATACGTTTCTGCGAAATCTCATGAGGTTTGGGCAAAAGTCTCACGATTTACATTCAGAACATGATTCATGATGGGATACGCTTAGCCTTGAATACCGCTCCAAAGCGCTATTTGAGAGAGTGTGGGTTTAGTGTGCGTTATGGGCATTCACTTTGCTAGTTTGAAGACATGGAAAGTCTTGGGCACTTACTTCCTGTCGCGTGCATGCTCTCTCCAGTGGCCAAGACCGCAAGTTGGGTATTTGGAGGCAGCCAAAATGTACAGATCTTTAGTGCACCTGAAACTTCATTGCAATATCCATGATGTTTCATCTTTCATCTATTGATGTATTTGTGCGTATCCAAATGTGTATGTTTGTAACCACTGAAAGAGTAAATCAAATATGCTTATAATATAAAAAAGATGGAACAAATTCCATGTTACACAGTAAATTTGCTAAAATTGGCACTTTCAGTGACTATATGCCAGTCTTACCCTAATGAATGGTATCTTCAACTCTTTAACTGGTATCTTGTAATTATCCATGTGTGGTTATTTAATAGGCAGAAGCAATAACAAAGTCAAAAGCAGGCACAGGTTAAAACCAGAAAATGCAATAGTCCAGGCAGTTTAACTAAATGTGAGTGAGTAGAAAGGGTAAAATAAGTAACGGGTATCATAGTTTTCAAAATAATCTAGTTAGCATTGTATCGGAATTTGATACATTATTGCATTGATATAACTGCTTTGAGATTTAAACAAGATCTAAACAGAATAGTTTTGTATAATTCAGCCTCATTTTCTCTCTTACTTTTTTATACAAACAGGAAATTCAGATAAACTGATATGTCTGATTCTGATCTTGAAACGATGAGCTTGGGGCAGAATCAGTAAGAGCACGTCTGGCAGGTCAAGGGTTAATAGTGCAGCGTCACAGAGTGCAACAAAGTTTGATCAGGACCAATCCAGTGGGAGCAGCTCAGAGAGTCACAACACGCAGGCTACACAGCGGAGTCTACAAAGTTGCCGGGCCAAACGCATGGCATTTGGATGGCAATCATAAGTTAATCAGGTATCATAGTTCTTTCATTCATTTTTTTTAGGTCACTGTGTTAAAACTTGCAAAGAACTTGACATATTTTTGCATTTTTATCATTCATTACAAGAAGTTATCGAGTCTGTTTGAAATGTATTAAATAATTTTATTGTAATATCACTGATGGGACCTATTTTAAGGGATAGTTCACCAAAAAAATGAAAATTTAGTTTTATCAGTGCTACAATATGCTTTTTTTTTACTATCATGTATCTTTATCTCTTTGAAGGAGGCGAATTGTAATACACGGCGGCATAGACGGCTACAGCAGACGACTTGTTTTCTTAAAGGCTTCAGACAACAATCGCAGCAACACAGTTTTCGAGAGCTTTGTGGATGCTATTGGCAAACATGGAATACCTTCAAGAGTTTGCTGTGATAATGGAGGGGAGAACAATTCAGTCTGTCTATTTATAAATGTGTTCCGAGGCTCAACAAGAGGAAGTGCTATGAGAGGAAGGAGCACGCACAATCAAAGGATTGAAAGATTGTAGGGTGATGTTTGGCGGGGCATCACCAATACTTATTCCTTATTCACGCTTTAGGAGAATGAGGGTAAAATTGACACTAACAATTAAATGCATCTCTGGGCATTACATTATGTGTATATATATATATATATATATATATATATATATATATATATATATATATATATATATATATATATATATATATATATATATATACCTAGAATCAACAGGGATCTCCAACTGTTCATTAATCAATGGAACCACCACAAGCTGAGGACTGAACGACACATGTCTCCACACCAGATCTTTATTCGAGGGTGTCTGTTACAGCAAACTCAAAACCAGACTGGCATACGTGGAGTTTTTGGAATGTTCTCAACATTCCGCAACAATCCATTAAAATATTTACCATGTGTATTGAAAACATTCAAATGAAGTCAAAACAGAACTATTAAAACATTGCACATTTATGTAAAATTGCATGACACTGGATCACCTTAACCTCTTAAAACCTGGCGTGTCCACATATGTGGACATCACATTTTTGTTGTTTGCACCTTAATACTTAATTTGTGTAACTGGAACCTGTTTTACACAAATGTAGACAATTACACTGCTTCATGTTCAAAGAAAAACATTTGGTTCTTATTTATTGGTTCTTCCTAACCCCAAATAGCTAGAAATTTGAAATAAAGACAAACCAAAGCTCAGATCTTGGGTTAATGATTACCTTAACTTTGTAAATTGAGGTTGTGCAAGTATCATACAAATAAATAGTTAAAAAATCATACATTGTGATTTCAGTTTTTTTAGATTATGTCTCTCACAGTGGGCATGCACCTAAGATGACAATTTCAGACCCCTCCATGATTTCTAAGTAGGAGAACTTGCAAAATAGCAGGGTGTTCAAATACTTATTTTCCTCACTGTATATACAGGGCTATAAATGGGGGAATCTAGGAAAACAAAGTGGTGGTCACATTACAAAATGATTTTTTATCTTTTATTTATGAAATAGCCTCCACGTGCTCTACAAATAGCTACAAATAGTTCCCAGTGATTTTCAGCACTGCATAAATATGTCGTCACAAAAATACTTTAAGTGAAAAACACATGTAGGAATATACATCCTTGTTCTTTATATTTTGCTCAGTTATTGTACAATATTGTACCTGTCACCTTACACCGTGTGCAGAATTATTAGGCAAATTGTATTTTTGAGGATTACTTTTGTTATTGTACAACTACAGTGCTCTTGCTCAATTAAAAATGTTAACAAACCCTCAAACCTGAACATTTAAGTAGTAAAAGTGAAATTTTGGCTTTCTTAAGAGAATATTTCTATGTACACCGTTATTAGACAACTATTAGTGTGCAGAATTATTAGGCAATTAAATGAAAAACAAAGATTTTACCATCTCACTTGTTTTTTTTCACCTGTTAAAGTGAGAATAATAAACAAACTCTACATTTACAAATAAACATGTAATAAAAAAATTAAAAATTAAAAAATATATAAACTCAGTGACCAATATAGCCCCCTTCTTTTCAATAACAGTCACAAGCCTTCCATTCACGGATTCAGTCAGTTTCTTGATCTGGTCTGAACCAACATTTTGTGCAGACGCAACCACAGCCTCCCAGACACTGTTCAGAGAGGTATACTGTTTACCTTCACTGTAAATGTCCTGCTTAAGAAGGGATCAAAAGGTCTCAATAGGGTTTAAGTCAGGTGAAGAAGGGGCCATGGCATTAGTTTTTCATCTCTAAGGCCTTTACTGGCCAGCCACTCAGTGGAGTACTTTGATGCATGTGATGGAGCGTTGTCTTGCAAAATAATCAGTCTTCATTAAAGATGCAAACTGTTTCCTGTACCACTGCTTGAAGAAAGTGTCTTCTACAATACAGGCAGGCAGGCACAGACAGGTATTATTAAAGATGAGCTAGTTGGACCTTTTGGTGTTGAAAATGGAAATAAAAAACAACTCTCAAACTTACTGACAATTTTTAGAAGACACTTTCTTCAAGCAGTGGTACAGGAAAAAGTTTGCATCTTTCAAGAAGACTTTTTTATGCAAGACAACGCTCCATCACATGCATCAAAGTACTCCACTGAGTGGCTGGCCAGTAAAGGCCTTAGAGATGAAAAACTAATGACATGGCCCCTTCTTCATCTGACTTAAACCCTATTGAGACCTTTTGATCCCTTCTTAAGCAGGACATTTACAGTGAAGGTAAACCGTACACCTCTCTGAACAGTGTCTGGGAGGCTGTGGTTGCGTCTGCACAAAATGTTGGTTCAGACCAGATAAAGAAACTGGCTGAATCCGTGAATGGAAGGCTTGTGACTGTTATCGAAAAGAAGGGTGCCTATATTGGTCACTGAGTTTTTATATATATATTTTTTTTATTTATTTATTTATTACATGTTTTTTTGTAAATGTAGAGTTTGTTTATTATTCTCACTTAACAGGTGAAAAAAAAACAAGTGAGATGGTAAAATCTTTGTTTTTCATTTAGTTGCCTAATAATTCTGCACACTAATAGTTGCCTAATAATGATGTACATAGAAATATTCTCTTAATAAATCCAAAATTTCACTTTTACTACTTAAATGTTCAGGTTTGAGGGTTTGTTAACATTTTGAATTGAGCAAAAGCACTGTAGTTGTACAATAACACAAGTAATCCTCAAAAATACAACTTGCCTAATAATTCTGCACACGGTGTAGTTGCCCACCATCTTGTAACAGTCTTCAGGGCTGTTCCACAGGTGAATCTACATTAATTATTTAAATAAACAAGCATGAACAACATTGTTGATTCCCAAAGTAAAAGATCTGTACAGTTTAAATGGATTAGTTTTTTTTTAAAATCAGCATTTTAACTTACATAGGACATAAATTATGTTATATCATGGGTGCTGTTACTTATGTCTTGTAAAAGTTGTATATAAAACAATACAAGTATGTGACATTATATTTATTTACCTCAGCAAAATATGATTAAGGTCACATGTCAAAATAGTAGCCTACAGAAGTGAGACTGTAAAATATGAGATTGTATGAAAAATGTTTCCTTAGACAATATGGACAAGTTTAAATTGGCTAAAGACTACAGATTGTTTGTAAAAAAAAAAAAACAATGATGTCTCACTCCGTAAAATGTGATCAAAATATTTTTGCAGATGTGGTTCTGTTAACAAGTTATACAAATAGGAACACAAATATATTGAAACATACAACAATTAACACAGGTCTAAGATAAACCGAAAGTTACTGGTAATAAGTAAATGGACAAATTTATAAACTACTTTACTATATAAAAGTGGGCTTTCAGCATAAAGTATATAAAGACCTCTCTCTAATGGTGTGCTTGAACTGTCCAAGTTTAAACAGCTGTTACGAACATGCTGTCAACCTGATCGTAAACAACGTGTGTATGTTTAGATAGTAATATAAATATACATAGCAGTAACAATAAGTGGCCCAAATAACATAGGTAGTTATAGGTGAAACTCCTTAACAGTCATAGGGTTACAGTGCACTTTGGCACCTCCCAACACCAGCGGTCAGCGGAACTTGTGGAGCAGTCCATTTCTTACTGAAAGAGGGAGGTGATTGGAAGGGTCCACATATTAGGTTGACATATTCTAAATATGTGTTTACTCGATGAAAGGTTAATTTAAACACGCAGCAAAAAAAAAAAAAAAAAAAAAAAACGCTCAAATATATCGCGTCGATGCGATTCAAATGATCGTGTCTTAACGTTACAAAAAACCACAGTCAAAAACTTTGTGTGAAGACGATCAAAACTTTCGTGTCTTCGCGTAACAAGAAAACACGTTACAACGAATCACGTTAACGGAAAACGCGTTTCTTGTTAATACATTTGTCCCCGTTCGCGTTCCATAGAACGCAGGTCTGTCCAAAGTTTGGTGGCTGTAGCTTGAAAGCTCTAGGACGAGTTAGAGTTAGAAATTTTAGGTCAGAAGAAAAAGAAGATGGAATCATATCTAGATAGTAAAGTTTGAAGACAAACTTTAAGTTGGCTTGAGAAAGCCTGGCCTGAAAGTTTAAAACAGCTAGCATGATTTAGCATGAATCAAACATTAGCTAGCATGATTTTACATGAAGTTAGCATGATATAACATGAAGCTAACATGATAATTTAACATGAAGTTAACATGATGTAGCATGAAGCTAACATGAAGTAAACATGATTTAGCATGAAACTAACATGAAGTAAACATGATTTAGCATGAGGCTAACATGATTTAACATGAATCTAACATGATGCTAACATGAATTAAAATGAAACTCACATGAAGTAAGCATGATTTAGCATGAGGCTAACATGATTTAACATGAAGCTAACATGATGCTAACATGAATTATCATGAAGCTAGCATGATGCTAACATGATGCTAACATGAATTATCATGAAGTTAGCATGATGGTAACATGAATTAGCATGAAGATAGCATAATGCTAACATGAATTAGCATGAAGCTAACATGATACTATCATGAATTATCATGTGGTAGCATGATGCTAACATGAATTAGCATGAAGCTAGCATGATGTTAACATTAATAAGCATGAATTAGCATGAAGCTAGCATGATGCTAACATGAATTAGAATGAAGCTACCATGATGCTAACATGAATTAGCATGAAGTTAGCATGATGATAACATGAATTAGCATGAAGCTAGCATGATGCTAACATGAATTAGCATGAAGCTAACATGAATTAGCATGAAGCTAACATGAATTAGCATTAAGTTAGCATGATGCTAACATGAATTAGCATGAAACTAGCATGATGTTAACAAGAATTAGCATGAAGCTAACATGAATTAACATGAAGTTAGCATGATGCTAATATGAATTAGCATGAAGCTAGTGTGGGATTTTTATGTTGTTTTATTAATCTTGCTAATTGCTAAAAGTGTTAAAGTTACAAAGATGTCCAAATAAGGACTGTGGAAATTGATTTTGTTCCATTTTATATTTCTTTAATTAATCATTTTATTCTATAAACATTGTGTGTTTCATATATGCACTGAGCTATTATGTAGAAATGAGGTGTTTATGTTTGAGAGTGGAGAGTTACCAGTTTTTGTGTGTGTGCTGCAAGGAGGAATTTAGGAATTTACGACTGGTATCGATCAAGATAAGAGAGAGGCCTGAGGGG
The DNA here is from genome assembly GCF_030506205.2 of Paramisgurnus dabryanus. Taxonomy (NCBI): domain Eukaryota; kingdom Metazoa; phylum Chordata; class Actinopteri; order Cypriniformes; family Cobitidae; genus Paramisgurnus; species Paramisgurnus dabryanus. The sequence goes on from NC_133343.1 coordinate 44,988,686, forward strand.
GAAAGCAAACAGGCGACTATGTCATTAACTAATGCTTTAATGTTCACAGGATAAAATATGCAATGTATTTCTTACTTAATCAGTATTAATCATTGAATAATTGATGTAATAAATATAAGATGTTGTCTTTGATAAATGTGTATTAACCAATGAAATGAAGGTTGCATACAGAAAAACCTAATGGGGCCAGGGCAGCTCAACCTTGAAGAACAGAATCTCCTGTGTGTCTGTTTTCTTTCCTAACAGATGATTTTAATAATGATTAAAGTGTTTGCTTAGAGGTAGTATTGCAGTAAAAGATTTAATATGTGTTTATCTATCTAAAGAAGTTAATGTGTGCCCTATTCATATAACCAATTTTACAAATAATGAAATGATGTCATGATATTGAAATATGTTTTACATAATAATCACTTTCATCTTACAGCTTATGTTTTTTATAAATGAATGTTTTATTAATGATTTGTTTCTAAGAAAGCATTATAACATGCTATTCAAAGTGGAGGAGTACTGGAGAGGAACTGCAGGGCTCCCAGGGATGAGAGGAGAACAGTTTGTTTTTCTTTGTCTATGTGTGTCCATCTTTGCCTACAGGCTAAAATTGGGTGTGGTGATGGAGTCAGATGGACGAGGGGAACGGCCTTTGTGGGTGGAGATTTTCTGAAGAAAGATCGACGTCACATATCTTATAAATAAGCATGTTACTTCCTGAGCTGGTTGTTCGCTACTTGAGAGGACCCAGCGCTGTTAAACTTTTTCATATCTGATCAATAAATATTTGAACTTAGAGATTTGTACCTTGTGCCTTCCCTCTAAATTACACGCAATGGACGCCTTAAAGTCCAACAATTGGTGACCGCCGACGTTTTGTGGAGGGAAAGGAGAGAGTGAGAGGAAGGAGGGTTTCACATTGAAGAAACCAGAGTAAGGGAGGGCTCCATTTCAACACAAAAGACCGGTCTTCTAAAATAGAGGTAAGCAGAAACCTGTTATATCAAATTCTGCTATTGGACATATACCAAATTACTTGTGTTGATAAGGAGATCCGAACTGAATTACAAATTTACATTTTTGTAAATTGATCAGAGTGAAAAACTTTTATTTTTATAGATATTAAGAGATTTATTAAAATTGGGTTTGAGGCCCTTAATGTATTAGACATTATAAAGTAATAAGTTTGGGTTAGAGGCCTTTAATGTACTAGACATTATAAAGTAATAAGTTTGGGTTTGAGGCCCTCGGGTTAAAGTCCCGTAAAGGTAAATTGTGGTTGGAGTCCATTAATGTATAAGACATTATAAAGTACCAAGTGGGTTAAAGTCCCTCGGATGCAAATTCCGTAAATTCTAATTTTAATCCGGATATTATTTAATCGCTTTCAACTTTCGCTAAAAAGACGGGTCAGTAGTCGCGCGGGTGAAACCCCTGAAAACTACTGGTGTATATATTCTTTTGCTAGATTAGAGTGACGTTTTGTGGTTTTTTGAAATTCTGCATGCTTGTAAATTGTGTGAAAATGGCTAAATTCCAGAAAGAATGTGATGAGTATGAGTGTCCAACAGTGTATGTGTATTTGCAAAAGATTGTGAGGCTTAGGATGGTCCGAACAGATCGAAATGCTTTTGTATATAGAGAAAAGACAAAAAGAGGTTGCATTAGCGTGGAACACGTTGAGAGAAGAAAACTGTTGGGAGGCAGAGGAGAAAAAGAGAGTTCCTCTCACGCCTATTATTTTTGCCATGGAACATAGACTGGTAAACAAAATTAAGACTGTAAAAGCAGAAGGAAAAGTGGTTTGGTAAAGGACCAAATGTGACAAGCTTAGAGAAAGAGTTGAGAATTCAGACGAGATTAGCTCTGGTTGCTGGTGCCATGCAGGCTATTAAATCAAATAGAAAAGGGGAAGTTTGCAGTGGTGCAGCTGCAAAGCAAAAGGAAGTTAAACAAGGAAACAGTCAGCCAGACTCAAGTGTGACACCTACGGCTCCTCCTCCAGTTCCACCCCCAGTGAAATCGATCTACCCCTCCTTGCACACACCTCCTCCTTATGAGAAATCCAAAGCCCCAATGCAACAGCCCGTTTTTTAAATCAATAGCGGTGAATTAAATGTATTAATTAAATGTGAATTATGTGAATTAAATGTGTCTGTGATACAATGAGTCTGTTAAAACCATAAATGGGATTAAGCAAAACCTAGCAGAAAGACAGAAGCGAAGCTTTGAAAGAAAAAACAACAAATTACAGAAAAGAGTAGAGACCAAGTTATTAAAGGTGGAAATAAAGATGAACAATTAAACAAGGACAGAAAGTTGTTAAAAGGTGAATGACACAGATAAATTGTATGAAGGACAAAAAGATTTAACAAAATGAAGAGGAGTCTTCATCTGATGATGGAAGGTGGTCACAAGATAAATTTTATTTTAAATTGAAAGGCAATATTTTGCAATGGGTTAAGTTAAACCTTGAAAGGCTGAAAGCTCTCATCCTTTGACATTCAAGAAAGTGACTAAAAAGCTGGCAAGAAACAGACAATGAAAAACTGTGTGTGATATCAAAGTGCTGGAGTTGCAAAGAGAGGAGTAACTCATAAACTGGACTGAGAACACATTCTATTTGAATGGGACTATACTTGAACTCAAGCGGTGAAGGGGGCACTGCATATGGTCAGAGACAATTACAAGGATGAAACACCAAAAAGACTGAGTGGAATCCAGAAAGAGACTAACAAAGACAATAATGTTCTTGGAGGCAAGAGAAACTGGACAATATTTCACTGGACACTGAACTTTTTCATCTTCATACGAGCCTTTGAGTGAAAAAGGGGAAAGAGTAAACAGCCGTTCAATGTTTAGTAAAGACCTTGTTCCTGTAGGGACACAGACAATCTTTATGAGAAAATCAGCTTGACAAATTTAAAAGCTGATCAAGAACTTTGTTGTTAGGTGTGACTACCTGTTCTAAAATCAAATCAGACTCCTATTAATCTGACAGGAAGAAATGCATAATTGAATTTGGTATCTACAGAGGAAGTCAGAATTCCACTGATGGTATTAAGCTAAAAAGTAAATATATATGGCATAGAACAGCTATGGCAGAAAGGAAATTAAAATAGATAATAGAAATACATTGAAAATGAAAAAAAGAACACCATAGAACAATATAGAAGGTAAACAAGAAAAGCTGTGAGAATAGAAAAATAACTGATTATTGTGACAAACTTTGTATTTAAGGAAATTGCCAGCCCAGACATCATATATGTGCATGAAGGTGTTCACATGGCAGATCTCATCACTGAGGGTGAGCCGCAGGATTGTATACCATTGACTGATATACAAATTATTATTATTGTAATTACTTATAATTGTTATACCTTTGACTGAAAAAGCAAATAAATTGAGAGATGGTTTGTTCGCGGTACCACTGACAACTACCCCACCGTTAATCACAATGTTTACAGATGGTTGTTGTTTCAGAGCAGCAGATGACACATTCAAGGCAGGCTTTGCTGTGGTTGAGCAAGTTGAGGGTGATTTTGTAACACGACTGAGTGGTAGATTGAAAGGTAAACGGTCAGCACAGAGAGCTGAAATGACAGCTGTTATCAAAGCCTTGCACTACACTGGTGAAGAGAGGGTGATTGTTTATAGTGAATCTGCATATGTGATTGGTGCAGTATATATGGAACTGCCATATGGCAGATAGGTGGGTTTGAAACCAGGAAAGGCCGGCCTATAGTAAATGCTAGCAAAGCCTGACACATACTACAGGCTGTTAAGGTACCTAATGACGTGGCTGTTGTCAACTGCCTAATAAACCACTTATATCCCCAACCATGGTTTCCCAAGACAAAGTTAGATCTGACAAACTGATAAACACGCAATGGAATTGACATATAGTTTCGGGGCTGCTTATCACCCCAATGTTAGAGAAAAGATGAAATAATGAACCTGACTTTGACATTAAAACTTGACTTGACAAACCATGTGCACAGACAAAAATAACATGGCTTGACGCATTGCCAATTGCATTAATGCCTATTCGCTCTTCTGTTAACAGGATTTCTGGTTTCACAACCTTTGAATTGCTTACAGGTCGACAGTTTCCAGGTCCAAGGCATGACGTGGTGCAGGATCCCATCCTGCCTCTAACACATGACGTTTCATCTGACAAACTAACTGCTATGATTGAAAATTTTTCCTGACAGGCTACCACACAACGAAATTGTGAGAACGACCCAGCTGTTAGAAATGATGATTGGGTTTCTAACAGACATAGGTGTGGACCTGAGGACTCAGGTCCAAGAGAGGGAGAGTGTTGAAAGTGAAAGTGAATCAGCTGGAATACAGAGAGGACAAACAGGAAGTGGTAACACATCAGTGGTAACACTCACACAACACTAACAACAAAGTCAACAAACACTGTAAAATTGTGCATAAAAGAGGTGACATTTTTTCCAGCCCAGTAACAGAACCCCTAGCACACTGTGTGAGTGCAGATTGTGCCTATGGAGCAGGTATAGCCGTACAGTTCAAAGCGAAGTACGGTACACAAAAGGTTGTAAGACAGAACAAACACACAGGTGAATGTGCAGTTACCCACGAGGATGACGGCAGATTGATTTTTCATTTAATAATAAAACAAAATTGTACTGATTTACCAACATATGAGAATTTTACCTACAGCCTCAGACGTATGAGAGAGTGGTGTGAGAAAGAAAACATAACAAGTGTATCCACTCCCCGGCTGGGGTGTGGCCTGGATAAATTGGATTTCCACAAAGTGCTGGAAATCCTGACAGAAGTGTTTAGAGACCTGAATATCACAATTACCATATATTCATTATAACTTGGAGATGAAGCTATATGGAAATTGGAAGGTTCTGTGGGCCCTAGGAGTTATAACTGCAATTATAGTCACCATAATATTTGGCATAAACAATGGAGATCCCTGTGTAACAGACTGATAGTGTCTGCAATAGAGAAAAAAGAAAATCCACCCAAATACAGCATGCCGCTATTAGGCCTACAGAACCTGGAGGATGATAAGAAGAAAATGTGTGACCTCTTTCAGAGGTCAAGAGAGGGAATTGTGGGATTTTTATGTTGTTTTATTAATCTTGCTAATTGCTAAAAGTGTTAAAGTTACAAAGATGTCCAAATAAGGACTGTGGAAATTGATTTTGTTCCATTTTATATTTCTTTAATTAATCATTTTATTCTATAAACATTGTGTGTTTCATATATGCACTGAGCTATTATGTAGAAATGAGGTGTTTATGTTTGAGAGTGGAGAGTTACCAGTTTTTGTGTGTGTGCTGCAAGGAGGAATTTAGGAATTTACGACTGGTATCGATCAAGATAAGAGAGAGGCCTGAGGGGGAAAGCAAACAGGCGACTATGTCATTAACTAATGTTTTAATGTTCACAGGATAAAATATGCAATGTATTTCTTACTTAATCAGTATTAATCATTGAATAATTGATGTAATAAATATAAGATGTTGTCTTTGATAAATGTGTATTAACCAATGAAATGAAGGTTGCATACAGAAAAACCTAATGGGGCCAGGGCAGCTCAACCTTGAAGAACAGAATCTCCTGTGTGTCTGTTTTCTTTCCTAACAGATGATTTTAATAATGATTAAAGTGTTTGCTTAGAGGTAGTATTGCAGTAAAAGATTTAATATGTGTTTATCTATCTAAAGAAGTTAATGTGTGCCCTATTCATATAACCAATTTTACAAATAATGAAATGATGTCATGATATTGAAATATGTTTTACATAATAATCACTTTCATCTTACAGCTTATGTTTTTTATAAATGAATGTTTTATTAATGATTTGTTTCTAAGAAAGCATTATAACATGCTATTCAAAGTGGAGGAGTACTGGAGAGGAACTGCAGGGCTCCCAGGGATGAGAGGAGAACAGTTTGTTTTTCTTTGTCTATGTGTGTCCATCTTTGCCTACAGGCTAAAATTGGGTGTGGTGATGGAGTCAGATGGACGAGGGGAACGGCCTTTGTGGGTGGAGATTTTCTGAAGAAAGATCGACGTCACATATCTTATAAATAAGCATGTTACTTCCTGAGCTGGTTGTTCGCTACTTGAGAGGACCCAGCGCTGTTAAACTTTTTCATATCTGATCAATAAATATTTGAACTTAGAGATTTGTACCTTGTGCCTTCCCTCTAAATTACACGCAATGGACGCCTTAAAGTCCAACACTAGCATTATGCTAATACAAATTAGCATGAAGCTAGCATGATGTTAACATAAAGATAACATAAATTAGCATGAAGATAACATGATGCTAACATGAATTAGCATGAAGCTAGTGTAGGACAGGTGGACAAGTTTTGGTTTTGGAGCTGGACCATAAAACAATAAAAAACACATTCTGTGTCTATTTTTGAGAGACGTGTTGTCTCTCTCCACAGGGGTCACGGATACCCAGGAACTGATCTGTATTTCACCCCCTCTCTTCTCCTTTAAGGGTTTGGTTTCTGGAAATATACTAAACACATGTAACATTGGATATATCATATGTTGTGATGCTACAAAGGTTTCATCTTCATGTTTGGTTTCGTTTTAAAGGTGATGGTGCGATGGTTAAAAAGGTCTAATTTCTATAATTCTAAGAGAAAGTGTATCAAAGTTTAAACTTAAAGACATAATCTGTACTCCTGCGAGGGGTGTCACATCATGAGAAGATCTAGATTACAGATGGTTAACAGTCCCATTTGGTGCTCCTCTTCAGGTCACGAGAACCGACCAACCAAATCCTGTTTTGAGATTTTATTATTCTTTGTCTCATTCTGTGTATATAAGGTGGCTTGGCAAGAGACTCTGGGAAGTATTCTTTAGCAAGAATCTTCCCCACACTTTGGGTGTGTGTATTCAGACATTATGGAAGTATTCTTTAGCAAGAAACTTCCCCACACTTTGTGTGTGTGTTTTCAAACATTATGGGAGAAATCTTTAACAAGAATCTTCCTACACCATTTTGGGTATATTATATTCATGATGGAAGTACTCTGTAGCCAGAGTGTCTATTGCCAGGTATGACTTTGTAACTGTTGATCATTTTAACGAATTGGATTTGAATCATATTCTGTATGATATTCTGTCATTTATGTTTGAAGCTGGAACCTGCCTGGTATAATAAATTGTTACATTTGTTTCATCTGAATTCGTCAGACATTGTATTGATTTATTTTAATTCTTTCAGAAATTATTATTTCCAGTAGATTAGAAGGAGTCTGGTATTACCGCAAAATAAGTATGTCAGGATTTGATCACACTGGTTTTTTGATGTTGAATGGAGCAGGTAGCACATTCACCAGGATTCTCAGATTTATGTATATCACCTGACTTAGCAAGTTGCATGATCGTGACTAAAGTAACTATTTTTATGATCGGAGCAAGCATGGGGCGGCCAGACATAAAAATATTAGTTTACCCGGCAACCTCTGACTAAGATCGGAACTGGCAATTTTGTGTTCGTGAGATGTACGCAAACGGCCGGCGTATATCCTGTGCGATATCGGGTCCCTAATGAACGAATAACTAAGACTATGGGAATTTATAAATAATCACATATCTAAATTATGATCAACAGATAATTGGAATAATGCACTAAATTGTTACTTTATTAAATTGGAGTCAGATTATAATTTAAATACAGAGGTCAAAAGAATTTTAATTAATCCTGATATGGAATTATTCTTCTAGAAGCGCTGAGGAAGGAACGAATACGAGACCCCTTCACCCACTCCACTTGTATCTGTCGTTGGGCTTGTGGGTGGTACCTTACAGCTTGGTGATCCCGACGTGATGACGTATACCACGGGACGTGATGACGTAGTACACCCGAACAAGTGACGTGGTACTCCAGGAAGCTTTCCAGCGCGACATTTCAACCATAACAGAGTATTCCATTCATCGCAAAATAGGAGGTTTAAACGTCTATTTTTCTGTCTGCAGCTGTGTTGGTAAGTTGATTTTATTTGCCTATTAGAAATGTTGAGGGTGAGCATAAACGCACCCGTATGTTGTAGAATGGGACGTTAAACTTCCATTGAAGGTCCGGAGAAATCCGGTTAGGCATGAAAATTAGAATAACAACACAGCTGTCAGAGAAATAATAACATTGCGGATAAGGAAATAATATATTTTCTCGCGCTTCGAATCAAACATCATCTCCTGTGTTTACACTCAGTAGGAGTGAATATTACATGGACTAATGACTAAATAGTATCGTGGTACATTACGCAAAGTCGTAAATTTGAGTCTAAAAGTGGAAACATCGCCGTGGCGATTATCTATTTGCTTTGTGGAATGATCTCGAAACTATATCGGAAACCCGTAAAGTATTAGCGAATCTCCGTGAATAATAAAAGTCCAGTCGAATGAGATGAGAAAACTCCGTGCCCAAGTCGATGCGTCCATGTATGTAAACAAACCTGCGCGAAACAGGCGATAATAACTCTGTTAATGGAAATAACGGTACACAGCATGACAACAGCAGTGTAGATGAGGATAAACTCGCTTTTCAGCAAATGAAATATCTTTTGTTTATGAAAGCAACAAAAGATTAACTTAAATGGAGTAACATCTTCCAAATTGTATTCTGGTTCTCAAATAAGGGTAAACATTGAATTAATACAGTAATAACTACATTTGAACTCCCTGTATGAGATTTTATGATGTTCACAGCACATGTGCAACATTTAGAGGAACAAAATCCTTCAGAGCAAGAATTAACTTAAATAAAGGGATGTTAAATACATTTAAACTACAGTGTACGTTAAGGTGTTTGCATTATGAGAAGTGAATTTCGGGCTTACATGATTGATATGACAAGAGCAAATGTTCGTATTAATCTTTATAGGATCATTAAATGCAGTAAACTACCATTTACATACTATACATGATGAGTTAAGGAGATAATTGTAATTATGTTGAATGAAGGAGAGATGGAAGTGTATAAATGATGGAAGGCAGCATAGTTTGGGTTAGAGGTACAGTGCATGCAGAGTGGAACTAAATGTTGGATATTAAGCAAATAGGGAGATAAGTGTAGATAAAATGGAACCAGAAAGTTTTGTTACAATTCCTTAATTAATGCAGGATTTCTCATTGTGTAAATAAGGTAAATTGAGCTAAAGCTTTTACTAATGCACGGCAAGATAATGATGAAACTTCTAAAATGGTCAATAAAACACCTGTGATCTTATCTCACTGAGAAAGTTTCACCACTGAGATCAAAGGGCTTTAACCCCCTCTCAGAAAAGATCTGCTGTTTCTCCTTGTTTCAAGGGAAATATTTTAGCTTGGTTGTAACAAATAAAATACATCATTATTTTCTGTGAATCAATCAAAGTGATTTAAGGCAATGATTAACAACATGATATACAGTACAGCGGTGTTAAAAGTTCTAGGCTTAGTCCTTTCTTGATGAGATTATGGGAATTGTCAAATAAACAATTTAGTCCAGTTGTCTAGAGATTGTCGAAGCTGAGTCTTTGTTTCTCAATGAGATTGTGAAAATTGTTAAAGAGCAATTTGTTGTCTAATTGTCTAAAGATTGTGAAAATTATAAAAATAGAGCTTATAGCTGAGTCCTGAAATCACAGCAGGAATACAGAATTCCTGTTTAAAGTGAATCAGTGGGAGCTAGTAAAAGTGTTTTTAGACTTCTGTATGTCTTCAGGCTAAAAGTTTATGACTTTAAAATCTAAAGCAACATTTGTGCCTTACGCTCTATTCATTGATTACTTTTCATATTCAAATAGAGTATCATCTAAATAAGACTTGAAGAGAACTCAGCTTAAAACATGAGAAAATTGTGCCAATTCCAGAGTGTCACAAAAAACTCCAGCTGAGCAATGAGTTAAGTCCTGTACCCAGCATGTGCTGCAGTTTATTGCATGCTAGAAACAACAGAGAGCAGTTGGTGTTAGTGGACATGTTTAATGCAACTGCTACTGCAGGGTCAATTCACAGAAATGTGTTCTCAATTTTGCAAATTTACTTTCATTCTAGAAGCCCGTGAGACCAGTTATAAAATTTATTTTAATCAATATTATTTTTAATATAATGTAATTTATATTATAATTACAATATGATATATATTATATTATAATGGCCAGACAGGCCGCAGATGGTGAAAAATGTCGCTTTTCATGCATTTGAACCTAAAATGGTTCAGACCTACCAAAAGACCCTTTTAGATTTAGATACAGATTTATTTGGTCCACTATCTTGTGCCAAAACGGGGGTATGTGTATGCTTTTGCTTGTTGCTTTGTTTTTTGCTTTGCAGGAACACTGAAAATACTATGGCACAAGATAGCAAACCAAACAACTTTTTATAAATTTGAAACATCAGCTTTAACTGAATCTGATTAGTCAGTTTACTTTTATAGTTGGTTAAAACTGTGTGAAATGTTAAATCATCAGAAATTACAGTCCTACAGGTCACAAAGATGTGAAAAGTTTAAAAGTGTGTACCATAAACAGACATCACAGCAGTTAAACATGTGAGCTGACTGTACTGAGAACAACTCAGAGTAAAGTCATTTAAGTTTAAGATTAAAATTAAAGTTAATCCAGAAATTTCCATAGCAAAAATGGGATTTTTTATGCTCACAGTTTAAATGCAAATGCAGTTTATGGTGCTATACACTCAGACTATACTGAAACAACATAGTCAAATATAACAGAAAGTTCCCAATTTAATCTGGCCTCTGAAATTAATTTGCAGAAAGTAATGATACAAATCTTCTTAACAGGAAGAATTAACAACCTAATGCTGTCATTGACAGATGTGTGGTAGTGACATCATTGGAAACTAAAGATGATGCCATGCCTTAATGCAAATTGACCAAAGTTAGAAATGCATGTTTCTTTGTCTGTTATTTTAACATATTTCCTTTCAGGTGGATCACTATGACTCCATAAGAGTCCTGACACTAGAGACGTGTCTGAGCCTAAATACAGGCACAAACCTGAAATGCAGGAGATGGGTGTGATAATTCTTTAAGGGGTCATACCATCTCACAGAAATAAACTACTATATTCATTATATGACCTCCCGATGTAGCATCGGTACTAAAATTGTGCAACACAGATTGCTTTAGGTTAGAATCCACCCACTCCCAGGCATGAACATTTAATGCACATATTTTCACCATTGAAACAACATAACACTGTTACCTGGTATAAGTTTTAAAACTATCCAGGCTTAAAACATCACACATATGTATGATTAATGACTAAGAATCCAAACTCTAGAGTTTGTCATACATGCAAAACCATTTAGCATCTCACACATAGGAAATCAAAGAACTACTCATGATGCTAATTTTATTTTTAATATAAAAACTGTGTTTGCATTTTTCTTTTGAACTACGTGAAATTTTACAATGTACGTAGGACATATGCATGGTTATAGTCACAAATTAAGGTTATTGTCTCTGATTGAATAAATAAAAGGTAGAAACTCTACCTGAAAACTCTAAATAAGACCTATTTGAGAATAAGATAAGTGAAGAATTAAGCCATTTGATGTGGTTGCAAACATGTCTAATGACATTCCAAACTTTAGAAAATGGTTAGATCTGAAGTGCACTTTTATTGATCAACCAACTGATTCTCAATCAGACTTCTAACCATTGAATGTGACTTTGCCAGCGTTTATGTATAGAATTTGTGAACAATGGTTAAATAAGAAATTCAGAATCTGTTTGTGTAAAGTTTTCTAGGTATGTTTTAATTTGCTTTACTGAAATTTTAGATCTACATGGTTAACTTGCATTTCAGTGTTCTGAACTAATAATATGGTGATTAAAATATAGTCATATATCATATAAATATATCATATTATATATACCTTAGTATAATATTTGTATTTATATACATATAAGTACATGTATTTGTATTATATTTGAATACTATTGTTATTATATGCTTTAATGATGTATACCACTGGTAAATATGTCAGTAAATAACTTTTGCCACTCTCCCTTTAAAATACACAGATTATATCAAAATTCCACTCTATGTTCAATATGCATAGTAGTGAAGAGTTTGGTAATTAAATGGGATCACATTTTGGGACAAATTACTTTGAAAAAGGGAATGAGACCTTATTTACCATTCGCACCAATATCAAGAAACATCTAATAATGTCATGTGTTGTTGTAATCCTTCACAACTATTTCCTTCCAAAGAATGTCAAGTTCATCAGTGTTCAGTCATTTCATGGTCATGTGTATTACATTCCAATTCCCTCTCATACAGTGGTGCATTCTCAGTGTGAGGAATTCCTTCACCTACGGAGGTCTGACTTTTCTATCAAGAAATACCTTCTGCCAATAGGTAACAGAGGACTGTTCAAAAGGTCAGAAAAATATCCAGGGGAGGACCCCATTAGAGACAAATGCTTCTAAATGGTGAGAGGAGACAGCTTCCATGAACAGAGCACATGCATTTGGCTGACACAATGGACTTTGTACAACAAATTTCAACCAGATCCATTTGGGAGATTATGTAACCATGCAAACCACAGAGATTCTGTCCATCACAGACACCTGTTCATCACAGTTAAGTTCCTGCTTTGATATCTGCAGGCATTGTTTAACATTACAGGTGTTCATCTTGAAAAGACTGTTACAATTACAGAGGACGTATGGAGACCAAAGAAGTCCACCCAAAATGACCCCTTAGGTACTCTGACAGTGACCCAAGGGGGTCAGGGGAGGAGTTGTAGGACAGGTGGACAAGTTTTGGTTTTGGAGCTGGACCATAAAACAATAAAAAACACATTCTGTGTCTATTTTTGAGAGACGTGTTGTCTCTCTCCACAGGGGTCACGGATACCCAGGAACTGATCTGTATTTCACCCCCTCTCTTCTCCTTTAAGGGTTTGGTTTCTGGAAATATACTAAACACATGTAACATTGGATATATCATATGTTGTGATGCTACAAAGGTTTCATCTTCATGTTTGGTTTCGTTTTAAAGGTGATGGTGCGATGGTTAAAAAGGTCTAATTTCTATAATTCTAAGAGAAAGTGTATCAAAGTTTAAACTTAAAGACATAATCTGTACTCCTGCGAGGGGTGTCACATCATGAGAAGATCTAGATTACAGATGGTTAACAGTCCCATTTGGTGCTCCTCTTCAGGTCACGAGAACCGACCAACCAAATCCTGTTTTGAGATTTTATTATTCTTTGTCTCATTCTGTGTATATAAGGTGGCTTGGCAAGAGACTCTGGGAAGTATTCTTTAGCAAGAATCTTCCCCACACTTTGGGTGTGTGTATTCAGACATTATGGAAGTATTCTTTAGCAAGAAACTTCCCCACACTTTGTGTGTGTGTTTTCAAACATTATGGGAGAAATCTTTAACAAGAATCTTCCTACACCATTTTGGGTATATTATATTCATGATGGAAGTACTCTGTAGCCAGAGTGTCTATTGCCAGGTATGACTTTGTAACTGTTGATCATTTTAACGAATTGGATTTGAATCATATTCTGTATGATATTCTGTCATTTATGTTTGAAGCTGGAACCTGCCTGGTATAATAAATTGTTACATTTGTTTCATCTGAATTCGTCAGACATTGTATTGATTTATTTTAATTCTTTCAGAAATTATTATTTCCAGTAGATTAGAAGGAGTCTGGTATTACCGCAAAATAAGTATGTCAGGATTTGATCACACTGGTTTTTTGATGTTGAATGGAGCAGGTAGCACATTCACCAGGATTCTCAGATTTATGTATATCACCTGACTTAGCAAGTTGCATGATCGTGACTAAAGTAACTATTTTTATGATCGGAGCAAGCATGGGGCGGCCAGACATAAAAATATTAGTTTACCCGGCAACCTCTGACTAAGATCGGAACTGGCAATTTTGTGTTCGTGAGATGTACGCAAACGGCCGGCGTATATCCTGTGCGATATCGGGTCCCTAATGAACGAATAACTAAGACTATGGGAATTTATAAATAATCACATATCTAAATTATGATCAACAGATAATTGGAATAATGCACTAAATTGTTACTTTATTAAATTGGAGTCAGATTATAATTTAAATACAGAGGTCAAAAGAATTTTAATTAATCCTGATATGGAATTATTCTTCTAGAAGCGCTGAGGAAGGAACGAATACGAGACCCCTTCACCCACTCCACTTGTATCTGTCGTTGGGCTTGTGGGTGGTACCTTACACTAGCATGATGCTAACATGAATTAGCATGAAGCTAGGATGATGCTAACATGAATTAGCATTACGCTAGCATGATGCTAACATGAATTAGCATGAAGGTAGCATGATGTTAACATGAATTAACATGACTTAACATGATGCTAACATGAATTAGCATGAAGCTAACATGAATTAGCATGAAGCTAGCATGATGTTAACATGAATTAGCATGAAGTTAGCATGATGCTAACATGAATTAGCATGAAGCTAGCATGATGCGAACATGAATTAGCATGAAGCTAGCATGATGCTAACATGAATTAGCATGAAGTTAGCATGATGTTAACATGAATTACCATGAAGCTAACATGAATTAACATGAAGTTAGCATGATGTTAACATGAATTAGCATGAAGCTAGCATGATGCTAACATGAATTAGCATGAAGCTAGGATGATGCTAACATGAATTAGCATAAAGCTAGCATGATGCTAACGTGAATTAGCATGAAGGTAGCATGATGCTAACATGAATTAACATGACGCTAACATGATGTTAACATGAATTAGCATGCAGCTACCATGATGCTAACATGAATTAGCATGAAGCTACCGTGATGATAACATGAATTAGTATGAAGCTAACATGAATTAGCATGAAGTTAACATGATGCTAACATGAATTAGCATGAAGCTAACATGATGCGAACATGAATTAACATGAAGCTAGCATGATGCTAACATGAATTAACATGAAGTTAGCATGATGTTAACATGAATTAGCATGAAGCTAGCATGATGCTAACATGAATTAGCATGAAGCTAGGATGATGCTAACATGAATTAGCATAAAGCTAGCATGATGCTAACGTGAATTAGCATGAAGGTAGCATGATGCTAACATGAATTAACATGACGCTAACATGATGTTAACATGAATTAGCATGCAGCTACCATGATGCTAACATGAATTAACATGAGTTGCTAGCATGATGTTAACATGAAGTAGCATGAAGATAACATGAATTAGCATGAAGCTAGCATGATGGTAACATGAATTAGCATGTGTCATGACTGCTGGGTGATCGATGGCTGTGTGATCTGTGTGTGTGTGTTGTTTACCTGTGGTGCCGGTTCCTCGTGTGTTCACTACTCCGCCCCCTTGTTTCAGTAGATTGTTCACCGGTGGTGTCTCGTTTACCTTTCCCTTTATATTGCACGTAGTCCTGTCCTTCGTTGCGCGCTCATTGTTTTATCACAGTCCTGCTACCCTGCCTTGTCTTGTCAGTCGCTCTCTGTCTCTCCCTCTTGTTACCCCAGGTTTGGTTTTCGGCGTTCGAGGACTCGTTTTCGCCCGGACCGCTCGCTTGAGGATTACTGGATATCTTTGACTTTGTTTGCCTCTCGGTACAGCTGGTTCGCTTTGTTTTTAGGCGGTATACCAGCTGTCTCTGTTTCTCCCCGGTTTGCATCATCACCCGTGAGTGGAGTACACTTTTTACCATTGTGGATTACATTAACTCTATCGACTGTTGTTTTCTCGGGACCGCTGGTTCGCTTCGTTTTTAGGCGGTGACCAGTGGTTTCCGAGTGGCTCTGCTACATCAGGATTTCACAGTGGATTACCCGTCTGAGTTCTCGGATTACCATCTTCCATCTCCACCTGTCATCCACCTTCAGGGCGGCACGTATTATCCCTCTGTTGCGTGTGGTGACTGTATGGGTGTCTCGACGGAGTGCGTGGGTGGCTCTCTCTCTTCCTTCGGATCTGAACTGGATTATTGTGTGCCGTGTGTGGATCTACCAGTGACTTTGCTCTCTAACACTATTTCTCCTTTTTCTAAATAAATATTTAACTTGCACTTGACTCCGAACCTCATTTCCTGACAGATGAGCGCGCCACTAATGGAGTCAGCAAGTGTAGAAAGTCTGGAGTTGCAGAACGCCCTTCACCAGCAGGGGGCGGCCATCGACCAACATTCGTCGTTATTGTCTGCTGCTGCCAGAGATTTCAGCATCCTGTCTGAGCAACACAAAGAGCTCAGCAATCGTTTGGACCAAGTGACTCCTCACCATGAAGCCCCTACCTCATCCGGAGGAGCCGCTTCATTTGAACGGGAACCACACACGGCGACACCCCCCACCTACAATGGCGATCCCAACACCTGCAGATCCTTTTTACAGCAGTGCTCTCTCGTCTTCGCGCTCCAGCCCCGTCGATTTTCTTCATCCACTTCCAAGGTGGCCTATGTCCTGACATTACTCGCCGGAAGGGCGAGAGACTGGGGTATGGCCGCCTGGGCGGCTAGAGCTCCTTTTACATTTTCATTTGAGGCTCTCGAGGAGGAGATGTTAAAGTTGTTTGACCGCTCACTCAAGGGAGACATGGCAGCGGCTGAGTTGGTGAGATTACGGCAACGTAATGACTCTGTGACAGATTTTGCTATACGATTTAAGACGCTCGCTATTTGCTGCAACTGGAACGACGCGGCATTAAGAGCACAGTTCCTCAAGGGTCTCACGCCGGGTATTCAAGACGAGATTGCACTGAGGGAGCCACCCACGTCCCTGGAAGGTGCCATCGATCTGGCTCTGAGGGTCGAGTCTCGCCATCGGCAGAGAGATCTGCGTCGCTCATTTCGCCAGCTGATGTCGGAACCAGGGGAGATCACTTCAGAGACGCCCTCCGAGGAGCCGATGCAGCTGGGCAAGTTCCGGATCTCTGCTGGGGAGAGAAATCGTTGGCTGTCTAATGGCCTCTGTTTGTATTGTGGCAAGCCGGGGCATCTGGCGGCCACCTGTCCGGTAAAAGGCTCACGCCCGCCGATGAACCTGGGAGTCTCGGTGGGCGCATCGTCATTTAAATCTCCCGTAAGCAGCACCACACTACCTGTGATTATTAACTCTTTCCCGTCACAGGCGTTGCTGGATTCCGGTGCGGAGGCGTGTCTTTTGGATGCTGGATTGGCCAAGTCCTGGGGTATTCCACTCATCCCTCTCTCCTCTCCTTTGTCTGCCTGGACATTGAAGGGCCAGCATATGGCTGTGATCACGCACCGCACACCCCCTGTGAGTTTGTTTGTTTCTGGCAATCATCGTGAGGAGATCGAATTTTACATCTTAGAGGATTCACAATCGCCAGTCATTTTAGGTCATGACTGGTTATCCAAACATAATCCTCACGTTGATTGGCAGAACAATGTTGTGTTGTCTTGGAAGTCTTCGTGTTATGTTTCTTGTCTTGGTCCTGCTCCTTCTCTTGTCTCTTGTTCTGTCTCGCAGGTTCCAGCTATCGATCTCTCAGGAGTTCCGGCGGAGTACTCGGATCTGTATCAGGTTTTCAGTAAGTCCCGGGCTACTTCTCTGCCTCCTCTTCGGTCGTATGATTGCGAGATCAAACTACTTCCCAACACTTCTCCGCCTAAGGGTCGTATATTTTCCCTAGCTAAACCAGAAAGAGAGGCTATGGATAAATACATTAATGACGCTCTTAAAGCCGGTCTCATTCGCCGCTCCTCGTCTCCAGCTGGTGCTGGATTTTTCTTTGTAAAGAAGAAAGACGGGTCTCTTCGTCCGTGCATTGATTATCGAGGGCTGAATGACATTACTGTTAAGAATAAGTACCCCTTGCCATTAATGTCATCAGCATTCGAATTATTACAGGGAGCGCGCGTATTTACCAAGCTAGATCTGCGCAACGCTTATCACTTGGTACGTATTAGTGAGGGCGATGAGTGGAAGACAGCCTTTAACACACCCTCAGGACACTGGGAATATTCCGTTCTGCCGTTCGGTCTTTGTAACGCTCCAGCTGTCTTCCAGACCATGGTCAATGAAGTGCTGGGTGACATGATTAACAGATTTGTCTTTGTGTATCTCGATGACATTCTCATCTTTTCTCCCTCCATGCAGATACACTCTCAGCACGTTCGCATGGTTTTACAACGGCTTTTAGAGAATCAGCTATTCATTAAGGCGGAAAAGTGCGAGTTCCACAGGAAGTCGGTTTCGTTTCTGGGTTTTGTTATTGCCGAGGGAGAAATTCGTCCCAATCCCGCTAAGGTTAAGACGGTTGCCGATTGGCCAGTACCCGACACTCGGAAGGAGCTTCAGCGATTACTGGGGTTCACCAATTTTTATCGGCGTTTCATCAGAAATTTTGGTCAGATCGCTAAGCCCCTTACGGCTCTCACTTCACCTAATGTATGTTTTCGTTGGAATAGGGAGGCTCAGGAGGCCTTTGATGTGTTAAAGTCCCGGTTCATCTCTGCACCTGTCCTCTCTATCCCCGATCCGGCTAAACAATTTATAGTGGAAGTGGATGCATCTGATGTCGGGGTAGGCGCCGTTTTATCACAGCGATCGTCTATTGATGGGAAAGTACATCCATGTGCTTTTTTCTCTCACCGGTTAAACCCAGCAGAACGTAATTACGACATAGGAAATCGGGAGCTGTTGGCGGTTAGACTCGCTTTGGGTGAATGGCGTCACTGGTTGGAGGGAACCTCGGAGCCCTTTCTGGTCTGGACGGATCATAAGAATCTTGAATATATCCGTTCGGCCAGAAGACTAACATCTAGGCAGGCTCGTTGGGCACTCTTCTTTGATCGTTTCAACTTCACCCTCTCGTACCGGCCTGGCTCGAAAAATACCAAACCTGATGCTCTCTCCTGTCTGTTCGAAAAGTCCGATTCGGAGAGGACGGAGACCATTCTCCCGGAGGGGAGGGTGGTCGGCGCCCTCGTATGGGGAGTCGAACAGCGGGTGAGAGAGGCCGGCCGGGAGGGGGAAGTTCCGGAGGGGTGTCCAGCGGGTCGCCTATGGGTTCCTGAGCGGTTACGTTCCGATGTCATCCGGTGGGGTCACGAGTCCAAATTTGTCGGCCATCCAGGTATTCGGAGAACGTTGGCTGCCGTCCGTCAGCGTTTTTGGTGGCCTTCTATGTCCACTGACGTCAGACAGTTTGTATTAGCCTGTTCGGTTTGTGCTCGTAATAAAGCATCTAATTTACCACCCGCTGGTCTGCTTAAATCTTTGCCCGTGCCCTCCCGCCCCTGGTCTCATATAGCCCTTGATTTTGTCACCGGCTTACCGGCATCTAATGGTAACACTGTTGTTCTAACTGTGGTGGATCGTTTTTCGAAGGCGGTTCATTTCATTCCCCTGCCCAAGCTACCTTCTGCAAAAGAGATGGCTCAGGTTTTGATTAATCACGTCTTTCGGTTACATGGTATTCCGACTGACGTAGTGTCAGATAGGGGTCCTCAGTTCATCTCTCGTTTTTGGCAGGAGTTTTGTAGACAAATTGGCGCCACGGCCAGCTTGTCTTCTGGTTATCACCCACAGACCAATGGGCAATGCGAACGGGCTAATCAGGATCTCGGTAGAACGCTCCGCTGTCTGTCGTCACGATATCCGAATTCCTGGTGCGATCAGCTCCCGTGGGTTGAGTATTCTCATAATTCTCTTCCCGTTACGTCTACCAATTTATCCCCGTTTGAACTTTCCATCGGTTATCAACCTCCCCTGTTTCCATCACAGGAGCCCGAGGCAGTTAGCTTTCGTACGCAGGTGCAGACGCACCTGGAGGAGAGCTAAGACACTGTTATTATCTAATTCCAGACGAACCAAAGCTGCAGCTGATCGTCATCGGCGACCTCCACCCCGTTAAGTTTGTGGTCAAAAGGTATGGCTTTCTACCAAGGATATGTCTCTCTGTGAGCCTTCTCGTAAGCTGGCTCCGAGATTCATTGGGCCATACAGTATTTCTAAGGTCATTAATCCGGTGACGATAAAGCTTAAGTTACCCCTTTCTCTTGGTCGGGTTCACCCTGTTTTTCATGTATCCAAGGTTAAACCTGTGATGTTTGCTCGCTATAACCCTCCTGTCTCTGCCCCTAATCCCCCCGCCCCTCGTCTAGTGGATGGTGCCCCTGTCTATACTGTTAAGAGGTTACTAGACTCCCGCCGCAGGGGCAGAGGATTTCAGTATTTAGTGGATTGGGAAGGATACGGTCCTGATGAGAGGAGCTGGGTTCCGGGTCGGGATTTGCTGGATCCTGGGCTGATCGAGGATCTCCGTCGGCGACAGGGTGAGTCTCCCGGTCCGTCTGGTGCCGGTCGTGGAGGGGGGGCTACTGTCATGACTGCTGGGTGATCGATGGCTGTGTGATCTGTGTGTGTGTGTGTTGTTTACCTGTGGTGCCGGTTCCTCGTGTGTTCACTACTCCGCCCCCTTGTTTCAGTAGATTGTTCACCGGTGGTGTCTCGTTTACCTTTCCCTTTATATTGCACGTAGTCCTGTCCTTCGTTGCGCGCTCATTGTTTTATCACAGTCCTGCTACCCTGCCTTGTCTTGTCAGTCGCTCTCTGTCTCTCCCTCTTGTTACCCCAGGTTTGGTTTTCGGCGTTCGAGGACTCGTTTTCGCCCGGACCGCTCGCTTGAGGATTACTGGATATCTTTGACTTTGTTTGCCTCTCGGTACAGCTGGTTCGCTTTGTTTTTAGGCGGTATACCAGCTGTCTCTGTTTCTCCCCGGTTTGCATCATCACCCGTGAGTGGAGTACACTTTTTACCATTGTGGATTACATTAACTCTATCGACTGTTGTTTTCTCGGGACCGCTGGTTCGCTTCGTTTTTAGGCGGTGACCAGTGGTTTCCGAGTGGCTCTGCTACATCAGGATTTCACAGTGGATTACCCGTCTGAGTTCTCGGATTACCATCTTCCATCTCCACCTGTCATCCACCTTCAGGGCGGCACGTATTATCCCTCTGTTGCGTGTGGTGACTGTACGGGTGTCTCGACGGAGTGCGTGGGTGGCTCTCTCTCTTCCTTCGGATCTGAACTGGATTATTGTGTGCCGTGTGTGGATCTACCAGTGACTTTGCTCTCTAACACTATTTCTCCTTTTTCTAAATAAATATTTAACTTGCACTTGACTCCGAACCTCATTTCCTGACAGCATGAAGCTAGCATAATGTTAACATGAATTAGCATGAAGCTAGCATAATGCTAACATGAATTAGCATGAAGCTAGCATGATGCTAACATGAATTAGCATGAAGTTAGCATGATGTTATTATGAATTAACATGACTTTAACATGATGTTAACATGAATTAGCATGAAGCTAGCATGATGCTATCATGAATTAACATGACGTTAACATGATGGTAACATGAATTAGCATGAAGCTAGCATGAAGCTAACATGAATTAACATGAAGCTAACATGAATTAGCATGAAGCAAGCATGATGCTAACATGAATTTGCTTGAAGCTAGCATGATGTTAACATGAATTAGCATGAAGCTAGCATGATGGTAACATGAATTAGCACGGCCGCCATTATGGCCTGAAAACTGAAGGAAAACGCCGAAAAATAATGAGAGTCAATGGCACTGAACCAACTTAACATAACAAAAACTTGGCATAACTTATTTTTTTTCTGGTCGTCATATCTAAATACGAAAACAATGTGGTTATGCATGGCCTAATTATCCTTAGGAAAATAGTATTTTGGAACAAAATATTACTTTAAAAGTACGATAGGACTACTATAGAAATACTCTGGATATTATAGAGGTATTACAGAACATTAATTCAATTCAATTTTATTTATATAGCGCTTTTCACAATTGTTAATTGTTGCAAAGCAGCTTTACATGAGTAGATGTAGAGTAGAACACTGAGAATCAATACATAGTATAAGAAGTAGAATATAGCGGCTAAGGATAAACCGTGTAAGCGAGCGTATTGATAATGTAACGTATACAGTAAAGTGCTAAGTTAAGCCAAAGTTGGCTGACTCTCCCTGGGACTTAAAAACCCCCTAGGAGAAAACCCAATGGGAAAAAATCCTAGAAGGACAAAAACCCTAGGGAGAGATTGATATTTATATATATATATATAGACATGGTAGGGATAAGAAGCGGGTAAGCGGATTAAACTGGTTCAGCCGGTGGTCGTTGGTCACGCATGGGCTGGGCATCACTTTGAAGGACAGCCAGTAGATCAGTGGTGCGATGACCTTCACAGCAACAGGAACTGGGTCTGTTTGTCTCATTGTCCTCAGAGTCGAGGACGAGACAGGGAGACAAAAACAGAATTCTATTAGCGTAGGGGCCGTTCGCATGTAATGCAAGTGTCATACATTATAGTGGTTTAATTCAGCTCGGTTCCAGACAGGCTAACTATTGCGGCAAGAGTAAATTACCCAAATGAGGTATGTGAATGCTTTGTTCTAGACAAACTACTGCGGGAAAAGTACATTTACTTGACATTCTATGTGAATGCTTTGTTAAAGAAGAATGTCTTAAGTTTAGATTTAAATTGCTCGACTGTGTCTGTTACTCAAACATTATTTGGTAAATCATTCCAGAGCTTAGGGGCCAAGTAGGAAAAGGATCTACCACCTTTAGACACTTTTGATATTCTAGGGATAATTAAGTAACCAGAATTTTGTGATCGCAGTTTACGTGGTGGATTGTATTCTGATAGTAGTTCTTTTATATACGAGGGCGCTAGGTCATTTAAGGCTTTGTAGGTGATTAGTAATATTTTAAATTGTATGCGATATTTAACTGGTAGCCAGTGTAAAGATGCCAGAATTGGACTAATGTGGTCATACTTTTTAGATCGAGTAAGCACTCTTGCGGCGGCGTTTTGAACCAGCTGTAGCTTGTTTACCTGATTTGCATTGCATCCCCCGAGTAACGAGTTACAATTGTCTATTCTAGAGGTCATAAAAGCATGGATAAGCTTTTCTGCATCTGATGCAGACAGCATATGGCGTATTTTTGAGATATTTCTAAGATGGAAGAATGCTGTGCGGCAGACGTTGGAGATATGACTATCGAAAGATAGATTGCTGTCAAACATTACGCCTAAATTCTTAACCGTGGAAGATGGCACCACCGTGCAGCCATCTATGGGCAACTTGTAATCTGACATATTATGTTTGGAGCGATTTGGTTCAATAATAAGTATCTCAGTCTTATTGGAGTTTAGCATAAGAAAGTTATGTGCCATCCAGTCCCTAATATCACTAATGCAGTCTGTTAGCTTAGCAAACTGGTGGGTTTTGCTAGGATGTGACGAGATGTATAGCTGGGTATCATCCGCATAGCAGTGAAAACTTATGTTATGTTTCCTGATAATGTCTCCTAGAGGTAACATATATAAAGAGAATAGGATAGGGCTTAGAACTGATCCCTGAGGTACGCCGTATTTAACGGGGGAGTGATAGGACTCTTCCTCATTTACATAAACAAACTGATATCGATTGGTTAGATACGATCTAAACCAAGCTAACGCTTGACCACTGATGCCAACATAGTTTTCTAGTCTATTGAGTAAGGTTCTGTGATCTATTGTGTCAAAGGCTGCACTAAGGTCAAGTAATATAAGAATTGAGATTTCACCACGGTCGGATGTTAATAGGAGGTCATTTGTAACTCTAAGCAGCGCTGTTTCTGTGCTATGGTGGGGCCTGAATCCTGATTGGAACTTTTCATATGTATTATTATTCGCTATGAATGTGCGTAGCTGGCTTGCCACTACTTTTTCTAATATTTTAGAAAGAAAAGGTAGATTTGAGATTGGTTTAAAGTTATTAAGATCTCCCTGGTCAAGGTTTGGTTTTTTAATGAGTGGTCTAATAACTGCTAGTTTGAAAGCTGTTGGAATGTATCCTAATTCTAGCGATGAGTTAAAGATATTTAGTACCGTGTCGGACTCTACATGAAATACCTCTTTTAGTAATTTTGTGGGAACGGGGTCTAATATACAGGACGATGATTTAGATGACGTTACTAATTTAGAGAGCTCTTCTATTGTAGTAGGTTTAAATGACTCAAGATGTTCGTATGATAATCTAGTGGTAAATGTACTATTGGGTAGAGTGATTGCTGCTTGCGTAGTTTCTATGTTTTCCCTAATAAACATAATTTTGTTAGTAAAGAAGTTCATGAAGTCGTTACTATTGTGTTGGAGTTTACTATTGGTTTCTGTTTGTTCTTTGTTTCTAGTCAGTTTCGCAACTGTGCTAAAGAGGAATCGAGGGTGGTTATGATTTTCTTTAATAAGCGTACTGAGACAGGTAGATCTGGCGGTTTTAATAGCCTGTCTGTAGTGTTGAACACTCTCCTTCCATGCTGAACGGCATACCTCTAACTTTGTGGTTCGGTAGTTTCTTTCCATTTTTCTAGCTACTTTTTTAAGGGCTGCAGTATGATGGTCATACCATGGAGCTGGCATTTTTTCTTTGATTCTCTTTTTTCGAATGGGAGCAACAGCATACATCGTGCTAGAGCAAACGTTGTTCAGGTTTTCTATTATAATATCCAGATCTTCACGGTTATCTGCTACATGTTTCATTTGAGACAGGTCTGGAAGAGTGCTGATAAAGCTATCTTTAGTGGTGGAAATTATTGTTCTGGCTAATCTGTAGCATGTTGTAGACTGAGCGGTCCTATCTAGAAGTATTGTGTATGACACAAGGCAATGGTCTGAAACGGCATCGCTCTGAGGTGATATTTCGATGTCATTAATATTGAGTCCGAGTGACAAAATTAAGTCTAATGTGTGCTTACGAGTATGCGTGGGCCCTGACACGTTTTGTTTAATACCGAGAGAATTTAGAGCATCCATAAACGCACGTCCTAATGCATCTTTTGAGTTATCCACATGGATATTAAAATCACCAACGATAAGAGCTTTATCTACAGTGACTGTAAGCTCAGATAGGAAGTCTGCTATTTCTTTTAGAAAATCTGTGTGGTGTCAGGGAGGCCTATATATGGTAGCTAAAATAAACGAAAGCTGTTTGTTGTTACGAACAGTTAGTTCCATGTTTAACAGTATAATTTCAAACGAATTAAATTTTAGTTCTGATTTATGGTTTACTTTGAACATTTTGTTGTATATTGTAGCTACACCACCCCCTCTCCCTTTTGCACGAGGAACGTGTTTATAATAATAGTCTTGTGGGGTGGATTCGTTTAAACTGATGTAATCGTCTGCTTTAAGCCAGGTCTCTGTTATACAGAGTGCATCTAAGTTTTGGTCAGTAATTATTTCATTGATAATAGGTTCTTTATTGGTAAGCGATCTAATGTTAAGAAGGCCGAATTTTAACATCTGAGTTTCATCTGTTAATGTATTGTGTTCTAAATTTATGTAAATAAGATTTGTACGAGACGAGGTAAATGGTGTCCTGTATTTATTTGTTCGAGGAGCAGACACAGTCGAGATGTGTTGGTACTCTGATAAAAAAGGCTCTATGTGCTGTAGTGTTGCTTTCGTCAACAAAAAGTATGACGAAATATAGTCGTCAACGAACCTTTTTCACGTGACGAAAACGAGACGAGACGTAACGAAAATGCTGGTCATGTGACGATGACTATAATAAAATGTATAATGCAATATTGTTGACGAATAAAAACGAGACTAAAAGTGGTTTACAAAATAAAAACTACGCTAAAATGTCTCTTCATTTTCGTTGACCAAAACGAGACGAGACGAAATGTTATAACGTTATTTCGTCTTTTACCCATCTCAGCATCTCCGCGCCCCCACCACCTGACTGCAGGTGATCACGTGTGTTGTTGGCGCTGCGTAGATCAATCAAAACATGAAAGTACCGCGAGAGTGAGTAGAAAGCATGCGGAGCAGTCTGCTCTCGCGATGCTTTGATATCATAGGCCTCCATTTGCACGTTAATGGGCATTTCAAACAGTGTACGCGGCAACCGTGAGACATGCGGAAAGCGGAGAAACAGGGGCGGTTACAGAGGTGAAGCAGAGTTGGTCCACAAGCCTTGCTCGTGCACCTAAGATCCTCTCCCTTTTACGGACACGACTCTTCATGGCAGTCGCTGTTGAAGATAAACACATTTCCACTAAATGCTGCACAAAACGCTTCCACTGCATGAGAAAAGCTGTAGCCGCGCGGAGATTCCGACCGGGAAGATGCAGCATTCTGGCTCCAAATGTAAAAGAAAAGTCCAAAATAAATCCCGTGCATCACTTTCAGGTCAGTTCAACAAGCCTGTTAAAATGTATAGCTTTGATTGCTGACACCACCAGTATAACAATGTACAAATTTATATCATGTAACAGTTGTTTAAATGACATTGTGCTGCGTTGCGTTTTGAAACATTGTAAATATATCTATATAACAAATATAACAAAACATACTTCGCTGAATACTTGAGTATTAAATCAATCAAACACCTGTACTATTGAGAACTAACCATACATACCAACTTTGCTTTTCTTAATAGACATCTGATGTTTTCTTAAAGCTGACTTTTAATTTACTTACAAGAAAAACATTTAGTAATTCTCCAAAATTGCTTGAATTTATACTGACATTTAAGATCAGCTTTGTCACATTAGATTAAGCCAAAGTCCATTAGGTACACTGGTGGTAACGTACAGATGCAGAAATATAAACTATAATAATATATAATTACATATGTATGATTGTAGTTTTTGCTGCTGTCAAAATACAATTATAAATGTTAACAATAGCATATTTCTATTCTCACACATACTATAGTTGTGTGTGACCCATTTGACCTTGTGTGTGTGTGTGTGTGTGTGTGTGTGTTTGCTTAGACTACTTTTGTTTTGATTATGTAGACTTTTATGTACTCTTACGAACAGTCAAGTCACTCACTCAGAGGATAGTAAAATAAATATCTATTCAAATCAGAGCATCTTCCATGTCTGGAATGGATGTATTCTTGGGTCTATAAGGTAACAATAATATAACTTTTGTTTGAAATGAGTTTGGCTAAAAGAAAATATTGTTTTGTCTATAATACTATTAGGTCATTATACTATATGGGTTAAATAGAATTGCATTACTAAAAAGAGACTAAATACAATTTCACTGACTAAAACTAGACTAAAATGTCATCAGTTTTCGTCGACTAAAACTAGACTAAAATAGTAATGGATAAGTCTGACTAAAATAAGACTAAAATGGCAAGAATTTTAGTCGACTAAAACTTGACTAGACTAAAAAGAGTATGACATGACTAAAACTAATAAAAACTAAAATGACAGCTTGACACAAAGACTAGACTAAAACTAAAATGAAAACAGGCTGCCAAAAACAACACTAATGTGCTGGGATATATGTGATCTTGACATGTCAAGGCAGCTAACAGACTGATGGGTAAGCCGATCTGTCTGTTTCCTGACCTGGGCCCTGGATAGTCAGACAATATCACAAGTAAGACTATTGGTCAGATTTCTAGAGAGTATAGCACTTCCTTCCGGAGACGGATGGAGGCCATCTCTCTTTAGCAGGTCAGGTCTTCCCCAGAAATGCTTCCAATTGTCTATAAACCCTACATTATGCTGAGGGCACCACTTTGACATCCAGCCATGAAGAGACACTAATCTACTGTAAGTTTCATCCCCCCGGTAGGCGGGGAGGGGACCAGAGCAAATTACATTGTCTGACATTGTTTTTGCAATTTCACACACCTCTTTAATAGTATCTTTGGTGATCTCCGACTGGCGGAGTCTGGTGTCATTCGTGCCGGCGTGAATAACAATCTTAGAAAACTTACGTTTAGCATTAGCCAGCACTTTAAGTTTGGATCTAATGTCAGACGCTCTGGCTCCCAGTATACAATCGACTATGGTGGCTGGTGCCTCAATGCCAACGTTCCTGAGTATAGAATCTCCAATAACCAGGGCACCTTTAACAGATGTCTCAGCCGGTGTATTGCTGAGTGGAGAAAATCTGTTTGATATTAAAACAGGAACGTGATTTGGATGCCGAATGTGACTATGCCGCCTGACAGTCACCCAGTTAGTCAGCCGCCTTGACTCTGAAGTCGGAACCGAGCCATGTGTATTACGCTTAACACTAGTAACATTAACATTAGCGGTCTTACTGTCCTCAACTAGCGTTCGGATGCGCGCTTCTAGTTCTGCAACCTTCTCCATCAGCCTAACTACTTCAATACACTTAGCACATGTAAACCCCTCTATGCTGACGGAAGAAGCTAAACTGTACATGTGGCAAGTAGTGCAGGTTACAACGACAAGTGGAGTCTTACCGTTTTCATGCTGGGCGATGGCGTCTCCGTTCGCCCGAACGCGGTCCGTGAAGCTGCATCGAGACGGGTGGTGGCTCGCAGCACGCCTCGGCCGCCTACAAGCGTCTGTGGTCAGGGTGATGTGAGGTGTTGGACTTTAAGGCGTCCATTGCATGTTCATAATTTAGAGGAAAGGCACAAGATACAAATATCTAAGTTCAAATATTTATTGATCAGATATGAAAAAGTTTAACAGCGCGCTGGGTCGTCTCAAGTGGCGAACCACCAGCTCAGGAAGTAACATGCATATTTATAGAATATGTGACGTCGATCTTCTTCTGAGAATCTCCACCCACAAAGGCTGCTCTTCCTCGTGAATCTGACTCCCTCACCACACCCAATTTCAGCCTGTAGGCAAAAATGGACACACACGGACAAAGAAAAAACAAACTGTTCTCCGCTCATCTGAGGGCCATGCAGTCCGTCACTTTCTCCCCAGTACTCCTCCACTTCACATATGATTGACTTCACATAGCATATTATAATGCTTTCTTAAAAACAAATCATTAATAAAACATTCATTTATTCATAAAAAACATAAGCTGTAAGATAAAAGTGATTATTATGTAAAACATATTTCAATATCATGACATCATTTCATTATTCGTAAAATTGGTTATATGAATAAGGCACACATTAACTTCTTTAGATAGATAAACACATATTAAATCTTTTACTGCAATACTACTTCTAAGCAAACACTTTAATCATTATTAAAAACCATCTGTTAGGGAAGAAAACACACACACACACACACACACACACACACACACAAGAACAAGCACAGGAGATTCTGTTCTTCAAGGTTGAGCTGCCATGCCCCCATTAGGTTATTCTGTATGCAACCTTCATTTCAATGGTTAATACACATTTATCAAAGACAACATCTTATATTTATTACATCAATTATTCAATGATTAATACTGATTAAGTAAGAAATACATTGCATATTTTATCCTGTGAATATTAAAACATTGGTTAATAACATGGTTGCCTGTTTACTTTTCCCCCTCAGGCCTCTCTCTTATCTTAACAATTTCCAGACGTACATTCCTCAGCATATGCTGTTTCTCCCCCAACCGAAACCACACAGACAACTTTCTTGTACTCAGCACAGAAATCTTTGTTGTAACAATACACATTAATTAAGATTATAAACAGCACGATTAGTAAAACAAAATCAAATCCCACAGAGGCAAGCTGACTCTGCGAAGGCCAGGCAGCACCTCCTTCACAGCTTCCCGATCTGGTGTGGACAGGTCAGAAAAGCATACATCGTATGAATCTGCCATTAGATCGCCAACGAAGGCAGGTTTAGTAAACAGACGGTAAGAAATGCTAGCTTCAGCCGGCACCCGTGATGCTAGCGGGCTATATGCTAACACTGGGTGTTACAAGTGATAAAATCGTTTCGCTAAGTAATACAATTCAGTAATCGTCAAGGTAAAGTATTCCTAAGATAAACTAATAAGTTATATTATATAGATAGGAATAAGATAGTGAAAAAATAGGATTTTTAGCTGATAAGCTCAACGGAGCTTCGGGCTTGCGACTCCTCTCCTCGTCTCTCTCTCAGCGTCTCTCTCTGATGACGTTCAGTAATTATGCAGTTACATACATTACATACTTCTGTGATGTTCTAATACCTCTATAATATTTTAAAGCTGCTATAGTTTTTGTATAGTAGTCTTATCGTACTTCTATAGTATGTCCCAAATTACTATAGTATTCCTATAAGATTACCCACTAAACACAGGACGTCGAATAGACGTGCAGATAGTGTCTATATTGGGTCCGTCGGTCCATGACCAATTCTGGACATCTATTCGACGTCCAAACTAGGTCCACTATTTGGACGTCCAACCATGACCCTACTTGGACGTCATATTTACGGGCAACATTTGACGTTTGAACTGGGTAATTTTTTGGACATCATTTGGACGTCATATTTACGGGCAACATTTGACGTTTGAACTGGGTAATTCTTTTGAGGTCATTTGGACGTCTATGACAGGCCTATGTCTATATTACAGTGTGTGCCTTATATACAAAATTAACATATGGCCGTGTGGCTGAGTGGTTAGCGAGACTGGCTTGTAACCCAGAGATTGGTGGTTCGAAACCCACGGCCGGCAGGAAATGACTGAAGCGTTTGGTGTTGCAATGGATGGGTGAAGTGCAGAGACAATTATTTATTTTCGCTTTTTTCATGTCTTTTTTCCTTACACGGAGGTCCTACGGATGTAAACATTTAGACGTGCAGAAGACGTCGCAAAAAAGACGTCGCCTGGCGTTACAAAACAACCCCTTTTATGTACCGAATTCGGACGTCCAAAAATTACATGAAAAAGACGTCATTCTGACGTCACTTTGCGCAGTGGGTACTATACTATTTTGTCCCAAAATACTATAAGATTCCTATAATACTTTTTCGTAAGGGTATGTCCCCCACCGAATCGGCTTCATTAGCCTACCACTTACGGTTTGCAAAGATACAATTATAAAATTACTGCAAACAATTAATCTATCAATATTTATGTTCTATTATGCATTTTCCTTGTTATATGAATAACAGAAATTCATGAAATAATATATAGGCAGACACACAGTAATAAGTTATTTATTCAAATGTTGATTTTGAAATGAGTGAACATCACCATATATATGATTTGGAAAAATAAATAAATAAAATTATAAATGAACATTTCTTAAGAGTTAATCTTTTACATAGAATATCACAAACATATTAACTAGGGGTGACCCCGATTAGTCGAAGATTCGATGCATCGATAGGAGAAGCCTGATTCGACTACCAATCTCACAATCGAATCGTCGCAGATGTGTTATGAAATGAGGATCATTCAATTTTGGCCGTATATGGGTGCACACATTATATGATTTCACATATAACCGTTTTCTCACAATATATTAATATACTGCATATTATGATAATGCTGCAAATAATATGTGAAGTAGCAGCTTTCAATAAATATTTTTAAAATGCGTTAATAAATCCAACAACCCCTGTGACCGGGCTACACGTCCATAACAGGTTTATATGTTAATAAACCATTGCCTCTTTGTTTCTACATTTAAAAGACAAAGCTGGCAAATCATATTATGCCTTTCATTCTTTTAATCATTTCTATATTTTATTTTATTTATAAATCTCTTTGGGTGTATAAGTAACTATTTGGCTTGTGTTTT
This sequence comes from Paramisgurnus dabryanus, assembly GCF_030506205.2. Lineage (NCBI taxonomy): Eukaryota > Metazoa > Chordata > Actinopteri > Cypriniformes > Cobitidae > Paramisgurnus > Paramisgurnus dabryanus. The sequence goes on from NC_133343.1 coordinate 45,020,237, forward strand.
GTTTCCGTGCACTTGAGGCATTTTGCATATTTGTTCTGCACTTTGTTACTTCTGACCTTATTTTATGAAAAAAATTTGTATTTATTATAAACGTAAATTCTGATCTAATTTAAGTATGTAAATTTTGGATAGCTTTTCGTTGTATCGATGTTGCGCTATTGCGTGCTGGCCATGCTTGCGCATGTAATTTAGCCGAATGGGTTAGGTGCTCTGCGTCTCATATTTAGGAGTTCATCAAACTAAACATTAAAAAACGGATGTTTCTCGACGAGTATAAGTTTTTAAAATGTATTTAAAACAGACTGGTTATCTTGTCAAAAGTTACACTACAAAACAGGTAAGCGTTTTTTTTATTTCGTTGATGAAACGGAAACTAGTATCTGCACCGAACCTATTTTTGCCTGACACGAATGTCTGTCTTGTGATTTAATATTATGGTTGGTCGGTGTTCACTTTCAAATGATAGCAAAGAGATTCCTGAAATAAATAATATCATCAGGTCTTTCTGTATCTTAAGTGAATACAGAGATGATCAAAGTCAAAGCAAGCAAGCAGGTATTTATGTGCTAAATAATAACGCGTAGTGTCTATAAAATCATTAATTTCAGTGTTTTTCTTGTTATAAATTAACGTTTTAAGAACTGTATATAAAGCTTAGTTTTTATCATTTACAGTCACAATCACAAATTATTTGTCATTTGTCGGGTTTTTTTGTCATGACTGCTTTGACGCGCTATCTCCAAATTAAATAAAAAACACTTAATTGTAGCCGGAGTTTCCAAGGCAGGATCAGCTATTGTTATTTTTGTAGGTTTAGTTATCAAAATGTATTTTTGTGTGATGTTCTGTAGATCGTGGCTTTAAAATGTTATGAGGAATAATTAAACAAATGTTGCCTTACATTTTACCTTAAAAATATATATAAATGCATTGTCAGTTTTGTCTTCGTTTTTTACTTGAAAGACAGTTTTGGTCACTTTATCAGAAAGTTGTTTATGTGTGCTGCTTGTGAAAGAAAATAAAAGTTACCAATTTGTACCTGGTCTGGCCCCCTCCCAACCCATGCACACAAACATAGATGATTCGACTATCGGTCGACTATGGAAAGATTTGACAATTCTGATTCGAATATGTAAATCCTTAGTCGAGGACACCCCTAATATTAACAAGTTTTTTCAACATCTTCAGTGAAAGTGCACACAGTGAACGTTTCAATGGCAAGAACAAAAACAATCTGTGAATGTCCTATTACAGGCGGAAAGGTACAAAAAGATGTGCAGTCTAGCAAGTGCACACATTAACTATAAACAGTACTAAAATGGAGCCATAAGATCTCAGTAATTAATCAGACACCACCATCTATTGTGTGAGCATTTGTGTATGAGAAGTTTTGTTGTATTTTTTTCTTTTTGTGAGAGAAGAGGCACTGACATAGAATGGAAGAGTGTGGAACAGTTGTGAGGCGCGCTAACGATTTCAGCAGCTTTCAGTCCATAATGGCGGCCGTGGCTCCGCCGCGCCATCTACAGACTGTTACCCATAACACAACAGAGTTTCGCCTCTTGGGCTTCTATACTCTTTGAAGCTAGTATGGTGCTAACATGACTTGGCATGAAGTTACATGATGGTAGCTTGAATTAGCATGAAGCTAGCATGATGATAACATGAATTAGCATAAAGCTAACATGAATTAGCATGAAGTTAGCATGATGCTAACATGAATTAGCATGAAGCTAGCATGATGCGAACATGAATTAGCATGAAGCTAGCATGATGCTAACATGAATTAGCATGAAGCTAGCATGATGTTAACATGAATTAGCATGAAGCTAGCATGATGATAACATGAATTAGCATAAAGCTAACATGAATTAGCATGAAGTTAGCATGATGCTAACATGAATTAGCATGAAGCTAGCATGATGCGAACATGAATTAGCATGAAGCTAGCATGATGCTAACATGAATTAGCATGAAGCTAGCATGATGTTAACATGAATTAGCATGAAGCTAGCATGATGCGAACACAAATTAGCATGAAGCTAGGATGATGCGTACATGAATTAGCATAAAGCTACCATGATGCTAACATGAATTTGCATTAAGCTAGCATGATGATAACATGAATTTACATGAAGCTAACATGAATTAGCATGAAGCAAGCATGATGCTAACATGAATTTGCTTGAAGCTAGCATGATGTTAACATGAATTAGCATGAAGCTAGCATGATGCTTGCATGAAGTAACATGAAGCTAGCATGATGCTAACATGAATTAGCATGAAGTTAGCATGATGCTAACATAACTTAGCATGAAGCTAGCATGATGCTAACATGAATTACCATGAAGCTAACATGATGTTAACATGAATTAACATGAAGCTAGCATGATGCTAACATGAATTAGCATGAAGCTATGAGGATGCTAATATGAATTACCATGAAGCTAGCATGATGCTAACATGAATTAGCATGATTCTAACATGAATTAGCATAAAGGTAGCATGATGCTAACATGAATTAGTATGAAGCTAGCATGATGCTAACATAAATTAGCATGAAGCTAACATGATGTTAACATGAATAAGCATGAAGCTAGCATGATTTAACATGAATTTAGCAAGATTTATTATGACATTAGCATAAAGCTAGCATGAAGCTAACATGACCCAAAGACCCAACCCCCATGTCTCTATGACGTTCCGGTCCATTTGAAGACAAACTTTATGTTGGCTTGAAAAAGCGTAGCCTGAACATTTAAAACAGTTTGACAGAAGTTTAGTTTAGTAGGCTGTCTGGCAGTTAGTATGTTTAAGTATGAAGGTAGCATGATTTAGCATGATTTAGCATGATGTTATCATGATTAGCATGAAGCTAGCATGATGCTATCATGATTAGCATGAAGCTAGCATGATGCTAGCATGATTAGCATGAAGCTAACATGATGCTAGCATGATTAGCATGAAGCTACCATGATTAGCATGAAGCTAGCATGATGTTAACATGATTAGCATGAAGCTAGCATGAAGCTAGCATGATGCTAACATGATTAGCATGAAGCTAACATGATGCTAGCATGATTAGCATGAAGCTAGCATGATTAGCATGAAGCTAGCATGATGCTAACATGATTAGCATGAAGCTAGCATGATTAGCATGATGTTAGCATGATTAGCATGAAGCTAGCATGATGTTAGCATGATTAGCATGAAGCTAGCATGATGTTAGCATGATTAGCATGAAGCTAGCATGATGTTAGCATGATTAGCATGAAGCTAACATGATGCTAGCATGATTAGCATGAAGTTAGCATGATGTTAACATGATTAGAATGAAGCTAGCATGATGTTAACATGATTAACATGATGTTAACATGATTAGCATGAAGCTAGCATGATGCTAACATGATTAGCATGAAGCTAACATGATGCTAGCATGATTAGCATGAAGTTAGCATGATGTTAGCATCATTAGCATGAAGCTAGCATGATGTTAGCATCATTAGCATGAAGCTAGCATGATGCTAACATTAATTAGCATGAAGCTAGCATGATGCTAGCATGATTAGCATGAAGCTAGCATAATGCTAACATTATTAGCATGAAGTTAGCATGATGTTAACATGATTAGCATGATGATAGCATGATTAGCATGATGTTAGCATGATGTTAGCATGATGTTAGCATGAGTAGCATGAAGCTAACATGATGTTAGCATGATTAGCATGAAGCTACCATGATGTTTACATGATTAGCATGAAGCTAGCATCATTTTAACATGATTAGCATGATGTTAGCATGATTAGCATGAAGCTAGCATGATGCTAACATGATTAGCATGAAGCTAGCATGATGCTAGCATGATTAGTATTGATGCTAGCATGATTAGCATGAAGCTAGCATGATGATAGCATGATTAGCATGAAGCTAGCATGATGATTAACATTAAGCAAGCATGATGCTAACATGATTAGCATTAAGCTAGCACGATGCTAGCATGATTAGCATTAAGCAAGCATGATGCTAGCATGATTAGCATGAAGCTAGCATGATGTTAGCATGATTAGCATGAAGATAGCATGATGGTAACATTAATTAGCATGAAGCTAGCATGATTAGCATGAAGCTAGCATGATGCTAACATTATTAGCATGAAGTTAGCATGATGTTAGCATGATTAACATGAAGCTAGCATGATGCTAGCATGATAAGCATGATGTTAGCATGATTAGCATGAAGCTAGCATGATGCTAACATGATTAGCATGAAGCTAGCATCATTTTAACATGATTAGCATGATGCTAGCATGATTAGCATGAAGCTAGCATGATGCTAACATGACTAGCATGAAGCTAGCATGATTAGCATGAAGCTAGCATGATGCTAACATGATTAACATGATGCTAGCATGATTAGCATGAAGCTAGCATGATGCTAACATTGATTAGCATGAAGCTAGCATGATGCTAGCATGATTAGCATGAAGCTAGCATGATTTAGCATGATGTTATCATGATTTAGCATGAAGTTAGAAAGATTTATTATGAAATTAGCATAAAGCTAGCATGAAACTAGCATGAAGCTAGTATGACTTAGCATGGAGCTAGCATGAAGCTAACATGACCCAAAGACCCAACCCCCATGTCTCTATGATGTTCAGATCCAGAGATATAAGGCTTCGTTTATTATGTTGCTAGGGTGCTCATATTTGGTTGCTAGGGGCGTGGCTTAATACCTCAATAAGAATCCTAAGAGACTGATTGGATGCCTGAGTAAAATGAGCCCACCCCTATGTCTCTATGACACTCTGGTGCAAAGATATCCATCTGGGCTTTTTATAATGGTAGTCTATGGGAGATGTTGCTAGGGTACCCAAAATTGTTGCTAGGGGCGTGGCTTAATACCCCAATAAGAATCCTAAGAGACTGATTGGATGCCTGAGTATCATGAGCCCAGCCCCATGTCTCTACGACACTCTAAAGTGAAGATATTCCATCTGGGACGTTTTTATTCCCTTTTATGGGCATGTTTCCTGCCCCATTATAAGTCAATGGGAAATTTTGGGGGCCTCTTACACCCCAGAGGTATAGCTTACACCCCATTGTGATGTATGTTCTTACAGAGCCTGTCAGCCTCCTTAAATGTGGTAAGCGACAAGTTTCTACAAGTTTCTCACTCACAGCTATGACCCGTCAAAGTTTGTCTCAATGTTAAGTCAATGGAAATTTTGGGGTGTTTGAGCACCCGTTTAGGAATTCGGAAGGTCCCATCAGTTAGAAAAGATATAGCACACTAAGTCAGACCAGTCTGAAGGTCCGTGGAAAATTTGGTGCATTTAGCTTGAAAGCTCTAGGACGAGTTAGTGTCAGAAATTTATCTCAGAAGAAAGCGGAATAATAATAATAACTAGATATTAAAGTTTGAGGACAAACTTTATGTTGGCTTGAAAAAGCGCAGCCTGAACATTTAAAATGGTTTGACAGAAGTTTATTTTAGTAGGCTATCTGGCTGTTAGCATGAAGTTAGCATGATTAGCATGAAGCTAGCATGATTAGCATGAAGCTAGCATGATGTTAGCATGATCAGTATGAAGCTAGCATGAAGCTAACATGATTAGCATGAAGCTAACATGAAGCTAACATGATTAGCATGAAGCTAACATGATGCTAGCATGATTAGCATGAAACTAACATGAAGCTAACATGATTAGCATGAAGCTAGAATGAAGCTAACATTTATTCCGTTGCTTTTTGGTTGCTAGGGAGAAAATTGGCATCCCATAATGATCAACCTTCAAGCCACAAGTAAAACGGTCCAACCCCCGTGTCTCTATGATGTTCTGAAGCGGAGATATAAGGCTTTGTTTATTCCGTTGCTAGGGTACTAAGTTTGGTTGCTAGGGAGAAAATTGGCATCCCATAATGATCAACCTTCAAGCCACAAGTAAAACGGTCCAACCCCCATGTCTCTATGATGTTCTGAAGCGGAGATATAAGGCTTTGTTTATTCCGTTGCTAGGGTACTAAGTTTGGTTGCTAGGGAGAAAATTGGCATCCCATAATGATCAACCTTCAAGCCACAAGTAAAACGGTCCAACCCCCGTGTCTCTATGATGTTCTGAAGCGGAGATATAAGGCTTTGTTTATTCCGTTGCTAGGGTACTAAGTTTGGTTGCTAGGGAGAAAATTGGCATCCCATAATGATCAACCTTCAAGCCACAAGTAAAACGGTCAAACCCCCGTGTCTCTAAGATGTTCTGAAGCGGAGATAAAAGGCTTTGTTTATTCCGTTGCTAGGGTACTAAGTTTTGTTGCTAGGGAGAAAATTGGCATCCCATAATGATCAACCTTCAAGCCACAAGTAAAACGGTCCAACCCCCATGTCTCTATGATGTTCTGAAGCGGAGATATAAGGCTTTGTTTATTCCGTTGCTAGGGTACTAAGTTTGGTTGCTAGGGAGAAAAATGGCATCCCATAATGATCAACCTTCAAGCAACAAGTAAAACGGTCCAACCCCCGTGTCTCTACGACACTCTAAAGTGAAGATATTCCATCTGGGACGCTTTTATTCCTTTATATGGGCATGTTTCCTGCCCCATTATAAGTCAATGGGAAATTTTGGGGGCCTCTTACACCCCAGGGGTACAGCTTACACCCCATTGTGATGTATGTTCTTACAGAGCCTGTCAGCCTCCTTAAATGTGGTTAGCCACAAGTTTCTAAAAGTTTCTCACTCACAGCTATGACCCGTCAAAGTTTGTCTCCATGTTAAGTCAATGGGAATTTTGGGGTGTTCGAGCCCCCCGTTTAGGAATTCGGAAGGTCCCATCAGTTAGAAAAGATATAGCACACTAAGTCAGACCAGTCTGAAGGTCTGTGGAAAGTTTGGTGCATGTAGCTTAAAAGCCCTAGGACGAGTTAGTGTCAGAAATTTTGGGGGGAGAAAAAGAATAATAATAATAAGTTTAATAGCAATAACAATATATTGGCTTTTTCAAAGCCAACATAACTAGATAGGTACATTTCCTGAAGAAAATGTGAAGTGGTGCTTGCCGTGGCAAAATTCTGGGGACCATATATGATTATACTCCAAGCAAAAAGTAAAACGATCCAACTCCTGTGTCTCTACGATGTTCTGATGTGGAGATATAAGGCTGTGTTTATCCGGTTGCTAGGGTACTGTATTTGGTTGCTAGGATAAAAATGGCATCCACTAGTGATTACACTCCGAGTTACGAGTCAAATGGTCCAAACCCCATGTCTCTACGATGTTCTGATGCGGAGATGTATGGCTTTGTTTATTTGGTTGCTAGGGTACTGTATTTGGTTGCTAGGGAGAAAATTTGCATCCACCAGTGATTACCCTCCGAGTCACAAGCCAAACGGTCCAACCCCCGTGTCTCTATGTTGTTCTGATGCGGAGATATAAAGTTTTGTTTACTCTGTTGCTGGGGTACTGTATTTGGTTGCTAGGGAAATAATTGGCATCCACTAGTGATTACATGCCGAGTCACAAGTAAAATGGTCCAACCCCCGTGTCTCTATGATGTTCTAATGCGGAGATATAAGGCTTTGTTTACTCTGTTGCTAGGGTACTGTATTTGGTTGCTAGGGGGAAAATTGGCATCCAATAGTGATTAAACTCCGGGTCACGAGTCAAACGGTCCAACCCTCATGTCTCTACGATGTTCTGATCCGGAGAAATAAGGCTTTGTTTACTCTGTTGCTAGGGTACTGTATTTGGTTGCTAGGGGGAAAATTGGCATCCACTGGTGATTACACTCCGAGTCACAAGTAAAATGGTCCAACCCCCATGTCTCTATGATGTTCTAATGCGGAGATATAAGGCTTTGTTTACTCTTTTGCTAGGGTACTGTATTTGGTTGCTAGGGAAAAAATTGGCATCCACTGGTGATTACACTCCGAGTCACAAGTCAAACTGTCCAACCCCAGTGTCTCTATGATGTTCTGATGCGGAGATGTAAGGCTTTGTTTATTCTGTTGCTAGGGTACTGTATTTGGTTGCTAGGGAAAAAGCTGGCATCCACTTGTGATTACACTCCGAGTCACAAGTCAAACGGTCCAACCCCGTGTCTCTACGATGTTCTGATGCGGAGATATAAGGCTGTTGCTAGGGTACTGTATTTGGTTGCTAGGGAAAAAATTGGCACCAACTAGTGATTACATTCCGAGTCACAAGTAAAATGGTCCAACCCCCGTGTCTCTACGATGTTCTGATGCGGACATATAAGGCTTTGTTTACTCTGTTGCTAGGGTACTGTATTTGGTTGCTAGGGAAAAAAATGGCATCCACTAGTGATTACCCTCCGAGTCACGAGTCAAACGGTCCAAATCCCGTGTCTCTACGATGTTCTGATGCGGAGATATAAGGCTTTGTTTACTCTGTTGCTAGGGTGCTCCAATTTGGTTGCTAGGGGCGTGGCTTGGGAGTGGCCAATGATGTCGCAAGTTATTACGCTCTGAGTCACAAGTAAAATGGTCCAACCCCCGTGTCTCTACGATGTTCTGATGCGGAGAAATAAGGATTTGTTTATTCGGTTGCTAGGGTGCTCCAATTTGGTTGCTAGGGGCGTGGCTTGGGAGTGGCCAATGATGCGGCCAGTGATTACCCTCCGAGTCATGAGTAAAACGGTCCAACCCCCATGATTCTACGATGTTCTGATGTCAAGATATAACTGTTTGAATTTTATGTTGCTAGGGTGCTTAAAAGTGGTTGCTAGGGGCGTGGCTTAATAGCTCTGGGACTATCCTGGAAAATTGATTGGATGACTGAGTAAAATGAGCCCAACCCCATGTCTCTACGATATTGTAAAGCGAAGATATCCCATCTGGAACTTTTTTATTCCCTTATATGGGCATGTTTCCTGCCCCATTATAAGTCAATGGGAATTTTCGGGTGCCTCTTAAACCCCAGGGGTACAGCTTACACCCCAATGTGATGTATGTTCTAACAGAGTCTATCACCCTCTTCAAATGTTGTAACCTACATGTTTCTACAAAATCCTCAAGCGGAGCTATGACCCGTCAAAGTTCGGCCCAATGTTAAGTCAATGGGATTTTTCGGGTGGTTTTTCGCCCCCCTTTCGAAAATCCTGCACCCGATCGCTTATAAAAGTCATAGCACACCTCTCCTTAATAATCCGGTCGATTTGAGCCCTCTTTCATGGGACTGTGGCAAACCGTGCGGGACGAGTTACGCGCCGAAAAAGTGTGCAGACATAAGAATAAGATATAACTAGATAGGTACATTTCCTGAAGAAAATGTGAAGTGGTGCTTGCCGTGGCAAATTTCGGGGAACAATATATGATTGTACTCTAAGTCACGAGTCAAACGGTCCAACCCCTGTGTCTCTACGATGTTCTGATGCGGAGATATAAGGGTTTGTTTACTCTGTTGCTAGGGTACTGTATTTGGTTGCTAGGGAAAAAATTGGCATCCCATAATGATAACACTCTGAGTCACGAGTCAAACGGTCCAACCCCCGTGTCTCTATGATGTTCTGATGCGGAGATATAAGGCTTTGTTTACTCTGTTGCTAGGGTACTGTATTTGGTTGCTAGGGAAAAAATTGGCATCCCATAATGATTACACTCTGAGTCACTAGTCAAACGGTCCAACCCCCGTGTCTCTATGATGTTCTGATGCAGAGATATAACTGTTTGAATTTTATGTTGCTAGGGTGCTCAAAAGTGGTTGCTAGGGGCGTGGCTTAAAAGCTTTGGGAATATCCTGATAGACTGATTGGATGTCTGAGTAAAATGAGCCCACCCCCTTGTCTTTACGACATTGTAAAGCAAAGATATCCCATCTGGAACTTTTTTATTCCCTTATATGGGCATGTTTCCTGCCCCATTATAAGTCAATGGGAAAATTCGGGTGCCTCTTACACCCCAGGGGTACAACTTACACCCCATTGTGATCCATGTTCTTACAGAGTCTACCACCCTCTTCAAATAATGTAACCCACATGTTTTTACAAAATCCTCGCTCGTACCTATGACCCGTCAAAGTTTTTGCAATGTTAAGTCTATGGGATTTTCCCCCATTGACTTTTCATTGGGGCACTTTTGGGCACCTCTTACACCCCAGGGGTACAACTTACACCCCATTGTGATCCATGTTCTTACAGAGCCTACCACCCTCTTCAAATGTTGTAACCCACATGTTTCTACAAAATTCTCGAGCGGAGCTATGACTCGTCAAAGTTGGGCGCAATGTTAAGTCAATGGGATTTTTTGGGTGGTTTTTCGCCCCCCTTTCGGAAATCCTGCACCCGATCGCTTATAAAAGTCATAGCACACCTCTCCTCAATAAGCCGGTCGATTTGAGCCCTATTTCATGGGTCTACGACAAACCGTGCGGGACGAGTTACGCGCCGAAAAAAGTGTCCAGAAAAAGAAGAATAATAATAATTATAACTAGATAGGTACATTTCCTGAAGAAAATGTGAGTGGTGCTTGCCGTGGCAAAATTCTGGGGACCATATATGATTATACTCCAAGCCAAAAGTTAAACGATCCAACTCCCGTGTCTGTACGATGTTCTGATGTGGAGATATAAGGCTGTGTTTATCCGGTTGCTAGGGTACTGTATTTGGTTGCTAGGGAAAAATTTGGCATCCCATAATGATTACACTCTGAGTCACGAGTCATACGGTCCAACCCCCGTGTCTCAACGATGTTCTGGTGCAGAGATATAAGGCTTTGTTTATTCGGTTGCTAGGGTACTGTATTTGGTTGCTAGGGAAAATTTTGACATCCCATAATGATTACACTCTGAGTCACGAGTCAAACGGTCCAACCCCCATGTCTCTACGATGTTCTTATGCGGAGATATAAGGCTTTGTTTACTCTGTTGCTAGGGTACTGTATTTGGTTGCTAGGGAAAAAATTGGCATCTCATAGTGGTTACCCGCCGAGTCACGAGTCAAACGGTCCAACCCCCATGTCTCTACGATGTTCTGATGCGGAGATATAAGGCTTTGTTTACTCTGTTGCTAGGGTACTGTATTTGGTTGCTAGGGAAAAAATTGGCATCCCATAATGATTACACTCTGAGTCACGAGTCAAACGGTCCAACCCCCATGTCTCTACGATGTTCTGATGCTGAGATATAAGGCTTTGTTTACTCTGTTGCTAGGGTACTATATTTGGTTGCTAGGGAAAAAATTGGCATCCCATAATGATTACAATCTGAGTCACGAGTCAAACGGTCCAACCCCCGTGTCTCTACGATGTTCTGATGCTGAGATATAAGGCTTTGTTTACTCTGTTGCTAGGGTACTATATTTGGTTGCTAGGGAAAAAATTGGCATCCCATAATGATTACACTCTGAGTCACGAGTCAAACGGTCCAACCCCCATGTCTCTACGATGTTCTGATGCGGAGATATAAGGCTTTGTTTACTCTGTTGCTAGGGTACTGTATTTGGTTGCTAGGGAAAAAATTGGCATCTCATAGTGATTACCCGCCGAGTCACGAGTCAAACGGTCCAACCCCCATGTCTCTACGATGTTCTGATGCGGAGATATAAGGCTTTGTTTACTCTGTTGCTAGGGTACTGTATTTGGTTGCTAGGGAAAAAATTGGCATCCCATAATGATTACACTCTGAGTCACGAGTCAAACGGTCCAACCCCCATGTCTCTACGATGTTCTGATGCTGAGATATAAGGCTTTGTTTACTCTGTTGCTAGGGTACTATATTTGGTTGCTAGGGAAAAAATTGGCATCCCATAATGATTACAATCTGAGTCACGAGTCAAACGGTCCAACCCCCGTGTCTCTACGATGTTCTGATGCTGAGATATAAGGCTTTGTTTACTCTGTTGCTAGGGTACTATATTTGGTTGCTAGGGAAAAAATTGGCATCCCATAATGATTACACTCTGAGTCACGAGTCAAACGGTCCAACCCCCATGTCTCTACGATGTTCTGATGCGGAGATATAAGGCTTTGTTTACTCTGTTGCTAGGGTACTGTATTTGGTTGCTAGGGAAAAAATTGGCATCTCATAGTGATTTCTCGCCGAGTCACGAGTCAAACGGTCCAACCCCCGTGTCTCTACGATGTTCTGATGCGGAGATATAAGGCTTTGTTTACTCTGTTGCTAGGGTACTGTATTTGGTTGCTAGGGAAAAATTGGCATTTCATAATGATTACACTCTGAGTCACGAGTCAAACGGTCCAACCCCCATGTCTCTACGATGTTCTGATGCGGAGATATAAGGCTTTGTTTACTCTGTTGCTAGGGTACTGTATTTGGTTGCTAGGGGCGTGGCTTGGGAGTGGCCAATGATGTGCCCAGTGATTACACTCCGAGTCACAAGTAAAACGGTCCAACCCCCGTGTCTCTACGATGTTCTGATGCGGAGATATAAGGCTTTGTTTACTCTGTTGCTAGGGTACTGTATTTGGTTGCTAGGGGCGTGGCTTGGGAGTGGCCAATTATGTGCCCAGTGATTACACTCCGAGTCACAAGTAAAACGGTCCAACCCCCGTGTCTCTACGATGTTCTGATGCGGAGATATAAGGCTTTGTTTACTCTGTTGCTAGGGTACTGTATTTGGTTGCTAGGGGCGTGGCTTGGGAGTGGCCAATGATGTGCCCAGTGATTACACTCCGAGTCACAAGTAAAACGGTCCAAACCCCGTGTCTCTACGATGTTCTGATGCGGAGATATAAGGCTTTGTTTATTCGGTTGCTAGGGTGCTCAAATTTGGTTGCTAGGGGCGTGGCTTGGGAGTGGCCAATGATGTGCCCAATTGTTACACCCCTAGTCACAAGTAAAACGGTCCAACCCCCGTGTCTCTACGATGTTCTGATGCCGAGATATAACTGTTTGTATTTTATGTTGCTAGGGTGCTCAAATGTGGTTGCTAGGGGCGTGGCTTAGTAAGTCTGTAAGGATCCTGAGAGACTGATTGGATGCCTGAGTAAAATGAGCCCACCCCCATGTCTCTATGACACTGTGGTGCAAAGATATCCATCCGGGCATTTTATAATGGCAGTCTATGGTATAGGTTGCTAGGGTGCCCAAAATGGTTGCTATGGTAACCTTACACCCCATTGTGGGGGACGTCCTGACAGAGTCTAGCAACCTCTTCAAATTTAGTAACCCACATGTTTCTATGAAATCCTGGCTCGGACCTATGACCCGTCAAAATTTTTGCAATGGTAAGTCTATGGGATTTTGCCCCATTGACTTTTCATTGGGGCACTTTTGGGCACCTCTTACACCCCAGGGGTACAACTTACACCCCATTGTGATCCATGTTCTTACAGAGCCTACCACCCTCTTCAAGTGTTGTAACCCACATGTTTCTACAAAATCCTCAAGCGGAGCTATGACTCGTCAAAGTTGGGCGCAATGTTAAGTCAATGGGATTTTTTGGGTGGTTTTTCGCCCTCCTTTCGGAAATCCTGCACCCGATCGCTTATAAAAGTCATAGCACACCTCTCCTCAATAAGCCAGTCGATTTGAGCCCTAATTTATGGGTCTACGACAAAGCGTGCGGGACGAGTTACACGCCGAAAAAGTGTCCAGAAAAAGAATAATAATAATAATAATAACTAGATAGGTACATTTCCTGAAGAAAATGTGAAGTGGTGCTTGCCGTGGCAAAATTCCCGGGACAATATATGATTATACTCCAACCCAAAAGTAAAATGGTCCAACCCCCGTGTCTCTACGATGTTCTGATGCGGAGATATAAGGTTTTGTTTACTCTGTTGCTAGGGTACTGTATTTGGTTGCTAGGGAAAAAAATGGCATCCCATAGTGATTACACGCCGAGTCACGAGTCAAACGGTCCAACCCCCGTGTCTCTACGATGTTCTGATGCGGAGATATAAGGCTTTGTTTACTCTGTTACTAGGGTACTGTATTTGGTTGCTAGGGAAAAAATTGGCATCCCATAGTGATTACACTCTGAGTCACGAGTCAAACGGGCCAACCCCCGTGTCTCTACGATGTTCTGATTCGGAGATATAATGCTTTGTTTACTCTGTTGCTAGGGTACTGTATTTGGTTGCTAGGGAAAAAATTGGCATACCATAGTGATTACACTCTGAGTCACGAGTCAAATCGTCCAACCCCCGTGTCTCTACGATGTTCTGATGCTGAGATATAAGGCTTTGTTTACTCTGTTGCTAGGGTACTGTATTTGGTTGCTAGGGAAAAAATTGGCATCCCATAGTGATTACACTCTGAGTCACGAGTCAAACGGTCCAACCCCCGTGTCTCTACGATGTTCTGATGCGGAGATATAAGGCTTTGTTTACTCTGTTGCTAGGGTACTGTATTTGGTTGCTAGGGAAAAAATTGGCATCCCATAGTGATTACACCCTGAGTCACAAGTCAAACGGTCCAACCCCCGTGTCTCTACGATGTTCTGATGCCGAGATATAACTGTTTGAATTTTATGTTGCTAGGGTGCTAAAAGTGGTTGCTAGGGGCGTGGCTAAATACCTATGTAAGGATCCTGAGAGACTGATTGATTGCCTGAGTAAAATGAGCCCACCCCCATGTCTCTATGACACTCTGGTGCAAAGATATCCATCTGGGCATTTTATAATGGCAGTCTATGGGAGATGTTGCTAGGGTGCCCAAAATTGTTGCTAGGGGCGTGGCTTAATAGCTCTGGGATGATCCTGAGAGACTGATTGGATGCTCGAGTAAAATGAGCCCACCCACTTATCTTTACGACACTGTAAAGCAAAGATATCCCATCTGGAACTGTTTTATTCCCTTATATGGGCATGTTTCCTGCCCCATTATAAGTCAATGGGAATTTTCGGGTGCCTCTTTTACCCCAGGGGTACAACTTACACCCCAATGTCATGTATGTTCTTACAGAGTCTACCACCCTCTTCAAATTTAGTAACCCACATGTTTCTAAGGAATCCTCGCTCGGACCTATGACCCGTCAAAATTTTTGCAATGGTAAGTCTATGGGATTTTGCCCCATTGACTTTTCATTGGGCATTTTTGGGCACCTCTTACACCCCAGGGGTACAACTTACACCCCATTATGATGTATGTTCTTAGAGAGCCTACCACCCTCTTCAAATGTTGTAACCCACATGTTTCTATAAAATCCTCGAGCGGAGCTATGACTCGTCAAAGTTGGGTGCAATTTTAAGTCAATGGGATTTTTCGGGTGGTTTTTCGCCCCCCTTTCAGAAATCCTGCACCCGATCGCTTATAAAAGTCATAGCACACCTCTCCTCAATAATCCGGTCGATTTGAGCCCTCTTTCATGGGACTACGTTAAACCGTGCGGGACGAGTTACGCGCCGAAAAAGTGTCCAGAAAAAGAAGAATAATAACTAGATAGGTACATTTCCTGAAGAAAATGTGAGTGGTGCTTGCCGTGGCAAATTTCGGGGGACAATATATGATTATACTCCAAGCCAAAAGTAAAACAATTCAACCCACATGTCTCTACGATATTCTGATGCGAAGATATAAGGCTTTGTTTATTCGGTTGCTAGGGTACTGTATTTGGTTGCTAGGGAAAAAAATTGCATCCACTAGTGATTACCCTCCGAGTCACGAGTCAAACGGTCCAACCCCCGTGTCTCTACGATGTTCTGATGCAGAGATATAAGGCTTTGTTTACTCTGTTGCTAGGGTACTGTATTTGGTTGCTAGGGAAAAAAATGGCATCCACTAGTGATTACCCTCCGAGTCACGAGTCAAACAGTCCAAACCCCATGTCTCTACGATGTTCTGATGCGGAGATATAAGGCTTTGTTTACTCTGTTGCTAGGGTACTGTATTTGGTTGCTAGGGAAAAAAATGGCATCCACTAGTGATTACCCTCCGAGTCATGAGTCAAACGGTCCAACCCCCATGTCTCTACGATGTTCTGATGTGGAGATATAAGGCTTTGTTTACTCTGTTGCTAGGGTACTGTATTTGGTTGCTAGGGGCGTGGCTTGGGAGTGGCCAATGATGTGCCCAGTGATTACACTCCGAGTCACAAGTAAAACGGTCCAACCCCCGTGTCTCTACGATGTTCTGATGCGGAGATATAAGGCTTTGTTTACTCTGTTGCTAGGGTACTGTATTTGGTTGCTAGGGGCGTGGCTTGGGAGTGGCCAATTATGTGCCCAGTGATTACACTCCGAGTCACAAGTAAAACGGTCCAACCCCCGTGTCTCTACGATGTTCTGATGCGGAGATATAAGGCTTTGTTTACTCTGTTGCTAGGGTACTGTATTTGGTTGCTAGGGGCGTGGCTTGGGAGTGGCCAATGATGTGCCCAGTGATTACACTCCGAGTCACAAGTAAAACGGTCCAAACCCCGTGTCTCTACGATGTTCTGATGCGGAGATATAAGGCTTTGTTTATTCGGTTGCTAGGGTGCTCAAATTTGGTTGCTAGGGGCGTGGCTTGGGAGTGGCCAATGATGTGCCCAATTATTACACCCCTAGTCACAAGTAAAAGGGTCCAACCCCCGTGTCTCTACGATGTTCTGATGCCGAGATATAACTGTTTGTATTTTATGTTGCTAGGGTGCTCAAAAGTGGTTGCTAGGGGCGTGGCTTAGTAAGTCTGTAAGGATCCTGAGAGACTGATTGGATGCCTGAGTAAAATGAGCCCACCCCCATGTCTCTATGACACTGTGGTGCAAAGATATCCATCCGGGCATTTTATAATGGCAGTCTATGGTATAGGTTGCTAGGGTGCCCAAAATGGTTGCTATGGTAACCTTACACCCCATTGTGGGGGACGTCCTGACAGAGTCTAGCACCCTCTTCAAATTTAGTAACCCACATGTTTCTATGAAATCCTGGCTTGGACCTATGACCCGTCAAAATTTTTGCAATGGTAAGTCTATGGGATTTTGCCCCATTGACTTTTCATTGGGGCACTTTTGGGCACCTCTTACACCCCAGGGGTACAACTTACACCCCATTGTGATCCATGTTCTTACAGAGCCTACCACCCTCTTCAAATGTTGTAACCCACATGTTTCTACAAAATCCTCGAGCGGAGCTATGACTCGTCAAAGTTGGGCGCAATGTTAAGTCAATGGGATTTTTTGGGTGGTTTTTCGCCCCCCTTTCGGAAATCCTGCACCCGATCGCTTATAAAAGTCATAGCACACCTCTCCTCAATAAGCCGGTCGATTTGAGCCCTAATTTATGGGTCTACGACAAAGCGTGCGGGACGAGTTACGCGCCGAAAAAGTGTCCAGAAAAAGAATAATAATAATAATAATAACTAGATAGGTACATTTCCTGAAGAAAATGTGAAGTGGTGCTTGCCGTGGCAAATTTCGGGGGACAATATATGATTATACTCCAAGCCAAAAGTAAAACAATTCAACCCACATATCTCTACGATATTCTGATGCGAAGATATAAGGCTTTGTTTATTCGGTTGCTAGGGTACTGTATTTGGTTGCTAGGGAGAAAATTGGCATCCACTAGTGATTACACTCCGAGTCACGAGTCAAACGGTCAAACCCCCGTGTCTCTACGATGTTCTGATGCGGAGATATAAGGCTTTGTTTACTCTGTTGCTAGGGTACTGTATTTGGTTGCTAGGGAAAAAATTGGCATCCACTAGTGATTACACTCCGAGATACGAGTCAAACGGTCCAAACCCCGTGTCTCTGCGATATTCTGATGCGGAGATATAAGGGTTTGTTTACTCTGTTGCTAGGGTACTGTATTTGGTTGCTAGGGAAAAAAATTGCATCCACTAGTGATTACCCTCCGAGTCACGAGTCAAACGGTCCAAACCCCATGTCTCTACGATGTTCTGATGCGGAGATATAAGGCTTTGTTTACTCTGTTGCTAGGGTACTGTATTTGGTTGCTAGGGAAAAGTGCATCCACTAGTGATTACCCTCCGAGTCACGAGTCAAACGGTCCAACCCCCATGTCTCTACGATGTTCTGATGTGGAGATATAAGGCTTTGTTTACTCTGTTGCTAGGGTACTGTATTTGGTTGCTAGGGAAAAAAATGGCATCCACTAGTGATTACCCTCCGAGTCATGAGTCAAACGGTCCAACCCCCATGTCTCTACGATGTTCTGATGTGGAGATATAAGGCTTTGTTTACTCTGTTGCTAGGGTACTGTATTTGGTTGCTAGGGGCGTGGCTTGGGAGTGGCCAATGATGTGCCCAGTGATTACACTCCGAGTCACAAGTAAAACGGTCCAACCCCCGTGTCTCTACGATGTTCTGATGCGGAGATATAAGGCTTTGTTTACTCTGTTGCTAGGGTACTGTATTTGGTTGCTAGGGAAAAAATTGGCATCCCATAGTGATTACATTCTGAGTCACGAGTCAAACGGTCCAACCCCCGTGTCTCTACGATGTTCTGATGCGGAGATATAAGGCTTTGTTTACTCTGTTGCTAGGGTACTGTATTTGGTTGCTAGGGAAAATTTTGACATCCCATAGTGATTACACTCTGAGTCACGAGTCAAACGGTCCAACCCCCGTGTCTCTACGATTATCTGATGCGGAGATATAAGGCTTTGTTTACTCTGTTGCTAGGGTACTGTATTTGGTTGCTAGGGGAAAAAGTGGCATCCACTAGTGATTACCCTCCGAGTCACGAGTCAAACGGTCCAACCCCCATGTCTCTACGATGTTCTGATGCGGAGATATAAGGCTTTGTTTACTCTGTTGCTAGGGTACTGTATTTGGTTGCTAGGGAAAAAATTGGCATCCCATAGTGATTACATTCTGAGTCACGAGTCAAACGGTCCAACCCCCGTGTCTCTACGATGTTCTGATGCGGAGATATAAGGCTTTGTTTACTCTGTTGCTAGGTTACTGTATTTGGTTGCTAGGGAAAAAATTGGCATCCCATAATGATTACCCTCCGAGTCACGAGTCAAACGGTGCAACCCCCGTGTCACTACAATGTTCTGATGTGGAGATATAAGGCTTTGTTTACTCTGTTGCTAGGGTACTGTATTTGGTTGCTAGGGAAAAAATTGGCATCCCATAATGATTACACGCCGAGTCACTAGTCAAACGGTCCAACCCCCGTGTCTCTACGATGTTCTGATGCGGAGATATAAGGCTTTGTTTACTCTGTTGCTAGGGTACTGTATTTGGTTGCTAGGGAAAAAATTGGCATCCCATAATGATTACACTCCGAGTCACGAGTAAAACGGTCCAACCCCCGTGTCTCTACGATGTTCTGATGCAGAGATATAAAGCTTTGTTTATTCTGTTGCTAGGGTGCTCAAATTTGGTTGCTAGGGGCGTGGCTTGGGAGTGGCCAATGATGTGCCCAATTGTTACACCCCTAGTCACAAGTAAACCGGTCCAACCCCCGTGTCTCTACGATGTTCTGATGCCGAGATATAACTGTTTCAATTTTATGTTGCTAGGGTGCTCAAAAGTGGTTGCTAGGGGCGTGGCTTAGTTAGTCTTTAAGGATCCTAAGATACTGATTGGATGCCTAAGTAAAATGAGCCCACCCCCATGTCTCTATGACACTGTGCTGCAAAGATATCCACCTGGGCATTTTATAATGGCAGTCTATGGGAGATGTTGCTAGGGTGCCCAAAACGGTTGCTAGGGTAACCTTACACCCCATTGTGGGGGACGTCCTGACAGAGTCTAGCACCCTCTTCAATTTTAGTAACCCACATGTTTCTATGAAATCCTCACTTGGACCTGTGACCTGTCAAATTTTTTTGGCAATGTTAGTCTATGGGATTTTCGCCCCATTGACTTTCCATTAGGGCACTTTTGGGCACCTCTTACACCCCAGGGGTACAACTTACACCCCAATGTGATCCATGTTCTTACAGAGCCTACCACCCTTTTCAAATGCTGTAACCCACATGTTTCTACAAAATCCTAGAGTGGAGCTATGACCTGCCAAAGTTCGACGCAATGTAAAGTCAATGGGACGTTTTCGGGAGGTTTTTCGCGCCCCTTTCGGAAATCCTGCACCCGATCGCTTATAAAAGTCATAGCACACCTCTCCTCAATAATCCGGTCGATTTGAGCCCTCTTTCATGGCACTACGCCAAACCGTGCGAGACGAGTTACGCGCCGAAAAAGTGTCCAGAAAAAGAAGAATAATAATAATAATATCTTTGAGGAATAGTAATAGTGATGCTTTGCATAAATGCAAGCACCACTAATAACTAGATAGGTACATTTCCTGAAGAAAATGTGAGTGGTGCTTGCCGTGGCAAAATTCTGGGGACCATACATGATTATACTCCAAGCCAAAAGTAAAACGATCCAACTCCCGTGTCTCTACGATGTTCTGATGCGGAGATATAAGCCTTTGTTTACGCTGTTGCTAGGGTACTGTATTTGGTTGCTAGGGAAAAAATTGGCATCCACTGGTGATTACACTCCAAGTCACAAGTCAAACGGTCCAACCCCCATGTCTCTACGATGTTCTGATGCGGAGATATAAGGCTTTGTTTACTCTGTTGCTAGGGTACTGTATTTGGTTGCTAGGGAAAAAATTGGCATCCCATAGTGATTACACTCTGAGTCACGAGTCAAACGGTCCAACCCCCGTGTCTCTACGATTATCTGATGCGGAGATATAAGGCTTTGTTTACTCTGTTGCTAGGGTACTGTATTTGGTTGCTAGGGGAAAAAGTGGCATCCACTAGTGATTACCCTCCGAGTCACAAGTCAAACGGTCCAACCCCCATGTCTCTACGATGTTCTGATGCGGAGATATAAGGCTTTGTTTACTCTGTTGCTAGGGTACTGTATTTGGTTGCTAGGGAAAAAATTGGCATCCCATAGTGATTACACTCTGAGTCACGAGTCAAACGGTCCAACCCCCGTGTCTCTACGATGTTCTGATGCGGAGATATAAGGCTTTGTTTACTCTGTTGCTAGGGTACTGTATTTGGTTGCTAGGGAAAAAAATGGCATCCCATAATGATTACACTCTGAGTCACGAGTCAAACGGTCCAACCCCTGTGTCTCTACGATGTTCTGATGCGGAGATATAAGGCTTTGTTTACTCTGTTGCTAGGGTACTGTATTTGGTTGCTAGGGAAAAAATGGCATCCCATAATGATTACACTCTGAGTCACGAGTCAAACGGTCCAACTCCCGTGTCTGTACGATGTTCTGATGTGGAGATATAAGGCTGTGTTTATCCGGTTGCTAGGGTACTGTATTTGGTTGCTAGGGAAAAATTTGGCATCCCATAATGATTACACTCTGAGTCACAAGTCATACGGTCCAACCCCCGTGTCTCTACGATGTTCTGATGCAGAGATATAAGGCTTTGTTTATTCGGTTGCTAGGGTACTGTATTTGGTTGCTAGGGAAAATTTTGACATCCCATAATGATTACACGCTGAGTCACGAGTCAAACGGTCCAACTCCCGTGTCTGTACGATGTTCTGATGTGGAGATATAAGGCTGTGTTTATCCGGTTGCTAGGGTACTGTATTTGGTTGCTAGGGAAAAATTTGGCATCCCATAATGATTACACTCTGAGTCACGAGTCATACGGTCCAACCCCCGTGTCTCTACGATGTTCTGATGTGGAGATATAAGGCTTTGTTTACTCTGTTGCTAGGGTACTGTATTTGGTTGCTAGGGAAAAATTTGACATCCCATAGTGATTACCCGCCGAGTCACGAGTCAAACGGTCCAACCCCCGTGTCTCTATGATGTTCTGATGCGGAGATATAAGGCTTTGTTTACTCTGTTGCTAGGGTACTGTATTTGGTTGCTAGGGAAAAAATTGGCATCCCATAATGATTACACTCCGAGTCACGAGTCAAACGGTCCAACCCCCGTGTCTCTACGATGTTCTGATGCGGAGATATAAGGCTTTGTTTACTCTGTTGCTAGGGTACTGTATTTGGTTGCTAGGGAAAAAATTGGCATCCCATAATGATTACACGCCGAGTCACTAGTCAAACGGTCCAACCCCCGTGTCTCTATGATGTTCTGATACAGAGATATAACTGTTTAAATTTTATGTTGCTAGGGTGCTCAAAAGTGGTTGCTAGGGGCGTGGCTTAAAAGCTTTGGGAATATCCTGATAGACTGATTGGATGTCTGAGTAAAATGAGCCCACCCCCTTGTCTTTACGACATTGTAAAGCAAAGATATCCCATCTGGAACTTTTTTATTCCCTTATATGGGCATGTTTCATGCCCCATTATAAGTCAATGGGAAAATTCGGGTGCCTCTTACACCCCAGGGGTACAACTTACACCCCATTGAGATCCATGTTCTTACAGAGTCTACCACCCTCTTCAAATATTGTAACCCACATGTTTTTACAAAATCCTCACTCGTACCTATGACCCGTCAAAGTTTTTGCAATGTTAAGTCTATGGGATTTTCCCCCATTGACTTTTCATTGGGGCACTTTTGGGCGCCTCTTACACCCCAGGGGTACAACTTACACCCCAATGTGATGTATGTTCTTACAGAGTCTACCACCCTCTTCAAATGTTGTAACCCACATGTTTCTACAAAATCCTCGAGCGGAGCTATGACTCGTCAAAGTTGGGCGCAATGTTAAGTCAATGGGATTTTTCGGGTGGTTTTTCGCCCCCCTTTCGGAAATCCTGCACCCGATCGCTTATAAAAGTCATAGCACACCTCTCCTCAATAAGCCGGTCGATTTGAGCCCTCTTTCATGGGTCTACGACAAACCGTGCGGGACGAGTTAGGTGCCGAAAAAACGTGCAGATGTAAGAATAAAATATAATAATATCCCTGAGGAATAGTAATAGTGATGCCTTGCATAAATGCAAGCACCACTAATAATAATAAGTATGCAAGATAGTAATAGTGATGCTTTGCATAAATGCAAGCACCACTAATAATAATAATAATAATAATAAGTATGCAAGATAGTAATAGTGATGCCTTGCATAAATGCAAGCACCACTAACTAGATAGGTACATTTCCTGAAGAAAATGTGAAGTGGTGCTTGCCGTGGCAATTTCGGGGGACAATATATGATTATACTCCAAGCCAAAAGTAAAACAATTCAACCCACATGTCTCTACGATATTCTGATGCGAAGATATAAGGCTTTGTTTATTCGGTTGCTAGGGTACTGTATTTGGTTGCTAGGGAGAAAATTGGCATCCACTAGTGATTACACTCCGAGTCACGAGTCAAACGGTCCAAACCCCGTGTCTCTACGATGTTCTGATGCGGAGATATAAGGGTTTGTTTACTCTGTTGCTAGGGTACTGTATTTGGTTGCTAGGGAAAAAATGGCATCCACTAGTGATTACCCTCCGAGTCATGAGTCAAACGTTCCAACCCCCGTGTCTCTACGATGTTCTGATGCGGAGATATAAGGCTTTGTTTACTCTGTTGCTAGGGTACTGTATTTGGTTGCTAAGGAAAAAAATGGCATCCACTAGTGATTACCCTCCGAGTCACGAGTCAAACGATCCAACCCCCGTGTCTCTACGATGTTCTGATGCGGAGATATAAGGCTTTGTTTACTCTGTTGCTAGGGTACTGTATTTGGTTGCTAGGGAAAAAAATGGCATCCACTAGTGATTACCCTCCGAGTCACGAGTCAAACGGTCCAACTCCCGTGTCTGTACGATGTTCTGATGTGGAGATATAAGGCTGTGTTTATCCGGTTGCTAGGGTACTGTATTTGGTTGCTAGGGAAAAATTTGGCATCCCATAATGATTACACTCTGAGTCACAAGTCATACGGTCCAACCCCCGTGTCTCTACGATGTTCTGATGCAGAGATATAAGGCTTTGTTTATTCGGTTGCTAGGGTACTGTATTTGGTTGCTAGGGAAAATTTTGACATCCCATAATGATTACACGCTGAGTCACGAGTCAAACGGTCCAACTCCCGTGTCTGTACGATGTTCTGATGTGGAGATATAAGGCTGTGTTTATCCGGTTGCTAGGGTACTGTATTTGGTTGCTAGGGAAAAATTTGGCATCCCATAATGATTACACTCTGAGTCACGAGTCATACGGTCCAACCCCCGTGTCTCTACGATGTTCTGATGTGGAGATATAAGGCTTTGTTTACTCTGTTGCTAGGGTACTGTATTTGGTTGCTAGGGAAAAATTTGACATCCCATAGTGATTACCCGCCGAGTCACGAGTCAAACGGTCCAACCCCCGTGTCTCTATGATGTTCTGATGCGGAGATATAAGGCTTTGTTTACTCTGTTGCTAGGGTACTGTATTTGGTTGCTAGGGAAAAAATTGGCATCCCATAATGATTACACTCCGAGTCACGAGTCAAACGGTCCAACCCCCGTGTCTCTACGATGTTCTGATGCGGAGATATAAGGCTTTGTTTACTCTGTTGCTAGGGTACTGTATTTGGTTGCTAGGGAAAAAATTGGCATCCCATAATGATTACACGCCGAGTCACTAGTCAAACGGTCCAACCCCCGTGTCTCTATGATGTTCTGATACAGAGATATAACTGTTTAAATTTTATGTTGCTAGGGTGCTCAAAAGTGGTTGCTAGGGGCGTGGCTTAAAAGCTTTGGGAATATCCTGATAGACTGATTGGATGTCTGAGTAAAATGAGCCCACCCCCTTGTCTTTACGACATTGTAAAGCAAAGATATCCCATCTGGAACTTTTTTATTCCCTTATATGGGCATGTTTCATGCCCCATTATAAGTCAATGGGAAAATTCGGGTGCCTCTTACACCCCAGGGGTACAACTTACACCCCATTGAGATCCATGTTCTTACAGAGTCTACCACCCTCTTCAAATATTGTAACCCACATGTTTTTACAAAATCCTCACTCGTACCTATGACCCGTCAAAGTTTTTGCAATGTTAAGTCTATGGGATTTTCCCCCATTGACTTTTCATTGGGGCACTTTTGGGCGCCTCTTACACCCCAGGGGTACAACTTACACCCCAATGTGATGTATGTTCTTACAGAGTCTACCACCCTCTTCAAATGTTGTAACCCACATGTTTCTACAAAATCCTCGAGCGGAGCTATGACTCGTCAAAGTTGGGCGCAATGTTAAGTCAATGGGATTTTTCGGGTGGTTTTTCGCCCCCCTTTCGGAAATCCTGCACCCGATCGCTTATAAAAGTCATAGCACACCTCTCCTCAATAAGCCGGTCGATTTGAGCCCTCTTTCATGGGTCTACGACAAACCGTGCGGGACGAGTTAGGTGCCGAAAAAACGTGCAGATGTAAGAATAAAATATAATAATATCCCTGAGGAATAGTAATAGTGATGCCTTGCATAAATGCAAGCACCACTAATAATAATAAGTATGCAAGATAGTAATAGTGATGCTTTGCATAAATGCAAGCACCACTAATAATAATAATAATAATAATAAGTATGCAAGATAGTAATAGTGATGCCTTGCATAAATGCAAGCACCACTAACTAGATAGGTACATTTCCTGAAGAAAATGTGAAGTGGTGCTTGCCGTGGCAATTTCGGGGGACAATATATGATTATACTCCAAGCCAAAAGTAAAACAATTCAACCCACATGTCTCTACGATATTCTGATGCGAAGATATAAGGCTTTGTTTATTCGGTTGCTAGGGTACTGTATTTGGTTGCTAGGGAGAAAATTGGCATCCACTAGTGATTACACTCCGAGTCACGAGTCAAACGGTCCAAACCCCGTGTCTCTACGATGTTCTGATGCGGAGATATAAGGGTTTGTTTACTCTGTTGCTAGGGTACTGTATTTGGTTGCTAGGGAAAAAATGGCATCCACTAGTGATTACCCTCCGAGTCATGAGTCAAACGTTCCAACCCCCGTGTCTCTACGATGTTCTGATGCGGAGATATAAGGCTTTGTTTACTCTGTTGCTAGGGTACTGTATTTGGTTGCTAAGGAAAAAAATGGCATCCACTAGTGATTACCCTCCGAGTCACGAGTCAAACGATCCAACCCCCGTGTCTCTACGATGTTCTGATGCGGAGATATAAGGCTTTGTTTACTCTGTTGCTAGGGTACTGTATTTGGTTGCTAGGGAAAAAAATGGCATCCACTAGTGATTACCCTCCGAGTCACGAGTCAAACGGTCCAACCCCTGTGTCTCTACGATGTTCTGATGCGGAGATATAAGGCTTTGTTTACTCTGTTGCTAGGGTACTGTATTTGGTTGCTAGGGAAAAAAATTGCATCCACTAGTGATTACCCTCCGAGTCATGAGTCAAACGGTCCAACCCCCGTGTCTCTACGATGTTCTGATGCGGAGATATAAGGCTTTGTTTACTCTGTTGCTAGGGTACTGTATTTGGTTGCTAGGGAAAAAATGGCATCCACTAGTGATTACCCTCCGAGTCATGAGTCAAACGGTCCAACCCCCGTGTCTCTACGATGTTCTGATGCGGAGATATAAGGCTTTGTTTACTCTGTTGCTAGGGTACTGTATTTGGTTGCTAAGGAAAAAATGGCATCCACTAGTGATTACCCTCCGAGTCACGAGTCAAACGATCCAACCCCCGTGTCTCTACGATGTTCTGATGCGGAGATATAAGGCTTTGTTTACTCTGTTGCTAGGGTACTGTATTTGGTTGCTAAGGAAAAAATGGCATCCACTAGTGATTACCCTCCGAGTCACGAGTCAAACGATCCAACCCCCGTGTCTCTACGATGTTCTGATGCGGAGATATAAGGCTTTGTTTACTCTGTTGCTAGGGTACTTACTGTATTTGGTTGCTAGGGAAAAAAATGGCATCCACTAGTGATTACCCTCCGAGTCACGAGTCAAACGGTCCAACCCCTGTGTCTCTACGATGTTCTGATGCGTAGATATAAGGCTTTGTTTACTCTGTTGCTAGGGTACTGTATTTGGTTGCTAGGGAAAAAAATTGCATCCACTAGTGATTACCCTCCGAGTCATGAGTCAAACGGTCCAACCCCCGTGTCTCTACGATGTTCTGATGCGGAGATATAAGGCTTTGTTTACTCTGTTGCTAGGGTACTGTATTTGGTTGCTAGGGAAAAAAATGGCATCCACTAGTGATTACCCTCCGAGTCATGAGTCAAACGGTCCAAACCCCATGTCTCTACGATGTTCTGATGCGGAGATATAAGGCTTTGTTTACTCTGTTGCTAGGGTACTGTATTTGGTTGCTAGGGAAAAAAATGGCATCCACTAGTGATTACCCTCCGAGTCATGAGTCAAACGGTCCAACCCCCATGTCTCTACGATGTTCTGATGTGGAGATATAAGGCTTTGTTTACTCTGTTGCTAGGGTACTGTATTTGGTTGCTAGGGGCGTGGCTTGGGAGTGGCCAATGATGTGCCCAGTGATTACACTCCGAGTCACAAGTAAAACGGTCCAACCCCCATGTCTCTACGATGTTCTGATGTGGAGATATAAGGCTTTGTTTACTCTGTTGCTAGGGTACTGTATTTGGTTGCTAGGGGCGTGGCTTGGGAGTGGCCAATTATGTGCCCAGTGATTACACTCCGAGTCACAAGTAAAACGGTCCAACCCCCGTGTCTGTACGATGTTCTGATGCGGAGATAAAAGGCTTTGTTTACTCTGTTGCTAGGGTACTGTATTTGGTTGCTAGGGGCGTGGTTTGGGAGTGGCCAATGATGTGCTCAGTGATTACACTCCGAGTCACAAGTAAAACGATCCAAACCCCGTGTCTCTACGATGTTCTGATGCGGAGATATAAGGTTTTGTTTATTCGGTTGCTAGGGTGCTCAAATTTGGTTGCTAGGGGCGTGGCTTGGGAGTGGCCAATGATGTGCTCAATTGTTACACCCCTAGTCACAAGTAAAACGGTCCAACCCCCGTGTCTCTATGATGTTCTGATGCTGCGATATAACTGTTTGTATTTTATGTTGCTAGGGTGCTCAAAAGTGGTTGCTAGGGGCGTGGCTTAGTAAGTCTGTAAGGATCCTGAGAGACTGATTGGATGCCTGAGTAAAATGAGCCCACCCCCATGTCTCTATGACACTGTGGTGCAAAGATATCCATCCGGGCATTTTATAATGGCAGTCTATGGTATAGGTTGCTAGGGTGCCCAAAATGGTTGCTATGGTAACCTTACACCCCATTGTGGGGGACGTCCTGACAGAGTCTAGCACCCTCTTCAAATTTAGTAACCCACGTTTCTATGAAATCCTGGGTCGGACCTATGACCCGTCAAAATTTTTGCAATGGTAAGTCTATGGGATTTTGCCCCATTGACTTTTCATTGGGGCACATTTGGGCACCTCTTACACCCCAGGGGTACAACTTACACCCCATTGTGATCCATGTTCTTACAGAGCCTACCACCCTCTTCAAATGTTGTAACCCACATGTTTCTACAAAATCCTCGAGCGGAGCTATGACTCGTCAAAGTTGGGCGCAATGTTAAGTCAATGGGATTTTTTGGGTGGTTTTTCGCCCCCCTTTCGGAAATCCTGCACCCGATCGCTTATAAAAGTCATAGCACACCTCTCCTCAATAATCCGGTCGATTTGAGCCCTAATTTATGGGTCTACGACAAAGCGTGCGGGACGAGTTACGCGCCGAAAAAGTGTCCAGAAAAAGAAGAATAATAACTAGATATTAAAGTTTGAAGACAAACTTTATGTTGGCTTGAAAAAGCGTAGCCTGAACGTTTAAAACGGATTGACAGAAGTTTAGTTTAGTAGGCTATCTGGCAGTTAGTATGTTTAAGTATGAAGCTAACATGATTAGCATGAAGCTAGCATGAAGCTAACATGATTAGCATGAAGCTAGCTAGCATGATGCTAGCATGATTAGCATGAAGCTAGCATGATGCTAGCATGATTAGCATGAAGTTAGCATGATGCTAGCATGAAGCTAGCATGATGCTAGCATGATTAGCATGAAGCTAGCATGATGCTAGCATGAAGCTAGCATGATTAACATGAAGCTAGCATGATGCTAGCATGATTAGCATGAAGTTAGCATGATGCTAGCATGAAGCTACCATGATGCTAGCATGAAGCTAGCATGATTAGCATGAAGCTAGCATGATGCTAGCATGATTAGCATGTAGCTAGCATGATGTTAGCATGATTAGCATGTAGCTAGCATGAAGCTAGCATGATGCTAGCATGATTAGCATGAAGCTAGCATGATGCTAGCATGATTAGCATGAAGCTAGCATGATTAGCATGTAGCTAGCATGATGCTAGCATGATTAGCATGTAGCTAGCATGAAGCTAGCATGAAGCTAGCATGATGCTAGCATGATTAGCATGAAGCTAGCATGATGCTAGCATGATTAGCATGAAGCTAGCATGATGTTAGCATGATTAACATGAAGCTAGCATGATGCTAGCATGATAAGCATGAAGCTAGCATGAAGCTAGCATGATGCTAGCATGATTAGCATGAAGCTAGCATGATGCTAGCATGATTAGCATGAAGCTAGCATGATTAGCATGAAGCTAGCATGATGCTAGCATGATTAGCATGTAGCTAGCATGATTAGCATGAAGCTAGCATGATGCTAGCATGATTAGCATGAAGCTAGCATGATTAGCATGAAGCTAGCATGATGCTAGCATGATTAGCATGAAGCTAGCATGATGCTAGCATGATTAGCATGTAGCTAGCATGAAGCTAGCATGATGTTAGCATGATTAGCATGAAGCTAGCATGATGCTAGCATGATTAGCATGAAGCTAGCATGATTAGCATGAAGCTAGCATGATGCTAGCATGATTAGCATTTAGCTAGCATGAAGCTAGCATGATTAGCATGAAGCTAGCATGATGTTAGCATGATTAGCATGAACCTAGCATGATGCTAGCATGATTAGCATGAAGTTAGCATGATGCTAGCATGATTAGCATGTAGCTAGCATGAAGCTAGCATGATGCTAGCATAATTAGCATGAAGTTAGCATGATGCTAGCATGATTAGCATGTAGTTAGCATGAAGCTAGCATGATGCTAGCATGATTGGCATGAAGCTAGCATGATGTTAGCATGATTAGCATGAAGCTAGCATGATTAGCATGAAGCTAGCATGATTTAACGTGAAGCTAGCATGATTAACATGATGCTAACATGATTAGCATTAAGCTAGCACTATTTAGCGTGCAGCTAACAAGATTTAACATGAAGTTAGCATGATTTAGCATGAAGTTAGCAAGATTTATTATGAAATTAGCATAAAGCTAGCATGAAACTAGCATGAAGCTAGTATGACTTAGCATGGAGCTAGCATGAAGCTAACATGACCCAAAGACCCAACCCCCATGTCTCTATGATGTTCAGATCCAGAGATATAAGGCTTTGTTTATTATGTTGCTAGGGTGCTCAAATTGGTTGCTAGGGGCGTGGTTTAATTCCTCAGTAGGAATCCTAAGAGACTGATTGGATGCCTGAGTAAAATGAGCCCACCCCTATGTCTCTATGACACTCTGGTGTAAAGATATCCATCTGGGCTTTTTATAATGGTAGTCTATGGGAGATGTTGCTAGGGTACCCACAATTGTTGCTAGGGGCGTGGCTTAATAGCTCTGGGGCGATCCTAAGAGACTGATTGGATGACTGAGTAAAATGAGCCCACCCCCATGTCTATACGACACTCTAAAGTGAAGATATTCCATCTGGGACGCTTTTACTCCCTTATATGGGCATGTTTCCTGCCCCATTATAAGTCAATGGGAAATTTTGGGGGCCTCTTACACCCCAGGGGTACAGCTTACACCTTAATGTGATGTATGTTCTTACAGAGCCTGTCAGCCTCCTTAAATGTGGTAAGCCACATTTTTCTACAAGTTTCTCACTCGCAGCTATGGCCCGTCAAAGTTTGTCTCCATGTTAAGTAAATGGGAAATTTGGGGTGTTTGAGCGCCCCGTTTAGGAATTCGGAAGGTCCCATCAGTTAGAAAAGATATAGCACACTAAGTCAGACCAGTCTGAAGGTCCGTGGAAAATTTGGTGCATGTAGCTTGAAAGCTCTAGGACGAGTTAGTGTCCGAAATTTTGGGGTGCTAAGAATAATAATAATAACTAGATAGGTACATTTCCTGAAGAAAATGTGAAGTGGTGCTTGCCGTGGCAAATTTCGGGGGACAATGTATGATTATACTCCAAACCAAAAGTAAAACAATTCAACCCACATGTCTCTACGATATTCTGATGCGAAGATATAAGGCTTTGTTTATTCGGTTGCTAGGGTACTGTATTTGGTTGCTAGGGAGAAAATTGGCATCCACTAGTGATTACACTCCGAGTCACGAGTCAAACGATCAAACCCCCGTGTCTCTACGATGTTCTGATGCGGAGATATAAGGCTTTGTTTACTCTGTTGCTAGGGTACTGTATTTGGTTGCTAGGGAAAAAATTGGCATCCACTAGTGATTACACTCCGAGATACGAGTCAAACGGTCCAACCCCCGTGTCTCTGCGATGTTCTGATGTGGAGATAAAAGGCTTTGTTTACTCTGTTGCTAGGGTAATGTATTTGGTTGCTAGGGAGAAAATTGGCATCCACTAGTGATTACACTCCGAGTCACGAGTCAAACGGTCCAAACCCCGTGTCTCTACGATGTTCTGATGCGGAGATATAAGGGTTTGTTTACTCTGTTGCTAGGGTACTGTATTTGGTTGCTAGGGAAAAAATGGCATATACTAGTGATTACCCTCCGAGTCATGAGTCAAACGGTCCAACCCCCGTGTCTCTACGATGTTCTGATGCAGAGATATAAGGCTTTGTTTATTTGGTTGCTAGGGTACTGTATTTGGTTGCTAGGGAAAAAAATTGGCATCCACTAGTGATTACACTCCAAGTCACAAGTCAAACGGTCCAAATCCCGTGTCTCTACGATGTTCTAATACGGAGATATAAGGCTTTGTTTACGTTGTTGCTAGGGTAATGTATTTGGTTGCTAGGGGGAAATTGGCATACACTGCTGATTAAACGTCAAGTCACAAGTCAAACGGTCCAACCCCCGTGTCTCTACGATGTTCTGATGCGGAGATACAAGGCTTTGTTTACTCTGTTGCTAGGGTACTGTATTTGGTTGCTAGGGGAAAAATGGCATCCACTAGTGACTACATGCTGAGTCATGAGTAAAATGGTCCAACCCCCGCGTCTCTAAGATGTTCTGAGTTAGAGATATAAGGCTTTGTTTACTCTGTTGCTAGGGTGCTCATTTTCGTTGCTAGGGGCGTGGCTAACCACCTCTTTTCATCCACTAGTGATTACCCTTTGAGTCACGAGTCAAACGGTCCAACCCCCGTGTCTCTATGATGTTCTGATGCGGAGATATAAGGCTTTGTTTACTCTGTTGCTAGGGTACTATATTTGGTTGCTAGGGGCGTGGTTTGGGATTGGCCAATGATGTGGCTAGTTATTACACTCTGAGTCACAAGTAAAACGGTCCAACCCCTGTGTCTCTACGATGTTCTGATGCGGAGATATAAGGCTTTGTTTATTCGGTTGCTAGGGTGCTCTTCTTTGGTTGCTAGGGGTGTGGCTTGGGAGTGGCCAATGATGTGGCCAGTTGTTACACTCCGAGTCACAAGTAAAACTTTCCAACCCCTGTGTCTCTACGATGTTCTGAAGCAGAGATATAAGGCTTTGTTTATTCCGTTGCTAGGGTGCTCAAATTTGGTTGCTAGGGGCGTGGCTTGGGAGTGGCCAATGATGTGGCCAGTTGTTACACTCCGAGTCACGAGTAAAACGGTCCAACCCCCGTGTCTCTACGATGTTCTGATGCAGAGATATAAGGCTTTGTTTATTCCGTTGCTAGGGTGCTCAAATTTGGTTGCTAGGGGCGTGGCTTGGGAGTGGCCAATGATGTGGCCAGTTGTTACACTCTGAGTCACGAGTCAAACGGTCCAACCCCCGTGTCTCTACGATGTTCTGATGCGGAGATATAAGGCTTTGTTTACTCTGTCGCTAGGGTACTGTATTTGGTTGCTAGGGAAAAAATTGGCATACCATAGTGATTACACTGTGAGTCACGAGTCAAACGGTCCAACCCCCGTGTCTCTACAATGTTCTGATGCTGAGATATAAGGCTTTGTTTACTCTGTTGCTAGGGCACTGTATTTGGTTGCTATGGAAAAATTTGGCATCCCATAGTGATTACACGCCGAGTCACGAGTCAAACGGTCCAACCCCCGTGTCTCTACGATGTTCTGATGCGGAGATATAAGGCTTTGTTTACTCTGTTGCGAGGGTACTGTATTTGGTTGCTAGGGAAAAAATTGGCATCCCATAGTGATTACACTCTGAGTCACGAGTCAAACGGGCCAACCCCCGTGTCTCTACGATGTTCTGATGGGGAGATATAATGCTTTGTTTACTCTGTTGCTAGGGTACTGTATTTGGTTGCTAGGGAAAAAATTGGCATACCATAGTGATTACACTGTGAGTCACGAGTCAAATTGTCCAACCCCCGTGTCTCTACGATGTTCTGA
Organism: Paramisgurnus dabryanus; assembly: GCF_030506205.2. Classification (NCBI taxonomy): domain Eukaryota; kingdom Metazoa; phylum Chordata; class Actinopteri; order Cypriniformes; family Cobitidae; genus Paramisgurnus; species Paramisgurnus dabryanus. The sequence continues at coordinate 45,053,611 of NC_133343.1, forward strand.
TGCTGAGATATAAGGCTTTGTTTACTCTGTTGCTAGGGTACTGTATTTGGTTGCTAGGGAAAAAATTGGCATCCCATAGTGATTACACTCTGAGTCATGAGTCAAACGGTCCAACCCCCGTGTCTCTACAATGTTCTGATGCTGAGATATAAGGCTTTGTTTACTCTGTTGCTAGGGCACTGTATTTGGTTGCTATGGAAAAATTTGGCATCCCATAGTGATTACACGCCGAGTCACGAGTCAAACGGTCCAACCCCCGTGTCTCTACGATGTTCTGATGCGGAGATATAAGGCTTTGTTTACTCTGTTGCTAGGGTACTGTATTTGGTTGCTAGGGAAAAAATTGGCATCCCATAGTGATTACACTCTGAGTCACGAGTCAAACGGGCCAACCCCCGTGTCTCTACGATGTTCTGATGCGGAGATATAATGCTTTGTTTACTCTGTTGCTAGGGTACTGTATTTGGTTGCTAGGGAAAAAATTGGCATACCATAGTGATTACACTGTGAGTCACGAGTCAAATTGTCCAACCCCCGTGTCTCTACGATGTTCTGATGCTGAGATATAAGGCTTTGTTTACTCTGTTGCTAGGGTACTGTATTTGGTTGCTAGGGAAAAAAATTGGCATCCCATAGTGATTACACTCTGAGTCACGAGTCAAACGGTCCAACCCCCGTGTCTCTACGATGTTCTGATGCGGAGATATAAGGCTTTGTTTACTCTGTTGCTAGGGTACTGTATTTGGTTGCTAGGGAAAAAATTGGCATCCCATAGTGATTACACCCTGAGTCACAAGTCAAGCGGTCCAACCCCCGTGTCTCTACGATGTTCTGATGCCGAGATATAACTGTTTGAATTTTATGTTGCTAGGGTGCTAAAAGTGGTTGCTAGGGGCGTGGCTTAATACCTATGTAAGGATCCTGAGAGACTGATTGGATGCCTGAGTAAAATGAGCCCACCCCCATGTCTCTATGACACTCTGGTGCAAAGATCATAGATATCATATAGAAGACTAGATGCCCTATTGGCCGCTGGGGACTGAGAAATACGGCGGCCATCTTTAACCGGTCGTTCTCCTAGTTTCGTTGCATGGCAGCAGATAAGATGTCAGAGCACTGTGGAGCATTTTCCTGTTCTAATCGGCGGACGATCGCAAATAGAGCCCGGAGGATTATTTTCACAAGTACTTTTTAACATCGCGGTACTATTGGTTGTATTTTGTGAATAGAATATTAACAGAAAATTGAGAAAGAGCCAGCTTATTGATTTTACTGTACTGAAATCGTAGCCAGCTAACGTTCGCTAGGCTATGTTTACTGCACCAGCCGCTGTTCACCCTGCAAGGAGAGTGGGGTAAAGTAAAGTAATAATTACAAGAGTTTCTCTGTTGTGAGTATTGTGTAAAGCGCTATATAAATGTGTATTATTATTATTATTATTATTAATATTATTATTATAAGGTGCTGTGAGCTGCGTGATCCGCCGAGCTTTAAAAAGCTAAGATGTCAACAGGAACAGAGGATGTTTTCCTTCGTAGGGAAGGACATTGAGGAGACTCGGTTTGGAATCGACAACTATCAGTCTGACTCGTTGTCACTGGTTGTGTCTGTGTTTTTAAAGATAAGGCTCCACCATGTTGCCAAACTCACCTCTCTTGAACTACAGAAAAGGAGCACGGGAAAGAAGCTCTGGAAAACAGTCCTCTTTCAGGGGTGTGTGTGTGTGTGTATGTGTGCGTGCGTGCGCGCGCGTGTGTGTGGGGGGGTTACAAATCATTTTAAATTGTTTCTTCACCATATTAGTTATTTTATTGCAACTATCTGTTTCTGCATCTTTGTCATATTTATAGTGTGTGAATTATAAAATATCTTATGTCCTACACCACATATTTTGATTTTGGACTCACTTTATATCTTATATCAGAATATTTTATTACTGTTTAGTGAATATTCATTCATTCCTACTATGAACATTAAGTGGCGCTGTCCACATTAGTGTTGGTAACACTAAGATTCTAAACCTAAATATTGACAAACTATATATTGTTGGAAAGCTCAAATAGTATAATTTTCATATTTCATTACCATTTGGGGAAAATTATGACACAGTGAGAGTCAGTTTCTAAAAATGTTACGGGCCCACAGATAGGCCAAATTTGTTTTTGCATATAACACTAAAACCCTACTCTAAACCTAAAAAATCATGGCAAGCTATATATCACCGGAAAGCTCTCCGAATGTAGTTTTAATATTTCAAAATCTTTTTGCATGAATAATATTGCGGTGACAGTAATTTATTAGTTTGTGAGTATACAAGAGTACAAGAGTATGTGGCAAAATCTAGTGGCAGTTGTTGGTAAAACCATTAAAATTGTGACCCAAACATAATTTTTTTGTGATTTGGATCACAACTACTTGAGACATATTGCTTCATGTTAACATTATTTATTGTGTGAAACATTAACTTTTATGCAATTTTATTTATAAATTAATATGTTACTGCATAATTTGATATATTAAAATAAAGGTAAACGGCTATAAAAATATTTATATTTAATATTTTTACGTTCTAACTCATTTGTGAAAAACCCTAAATTGTCTTCTTTAAAACAAGACCAAGATTAGGTTTCTAGCCCAAAGAATCCCAGAGAAATATTAATTTAAAGATGTACATCACATTGTCACCCCCACTCAAACGGGATTTGCGGCACATAAGGGGTTAAAATACGCCGAACCATGTGTCCTATATCATAGCTCAATGAATGACCTTTGCAGCAAAAAAACCCGCGTGAAAATCTGTTCGGTATTCACTGAGATATGATTAATTAAATGCGCTGATAGCTCAATCCACCAGTCATACAGATTACACTGAGTGGAGCGGGTGACCGATCTAAGATGGCGGCCCCATATCTCACCGCGCCAGTAGGCAGTAGCGGTCGATAGGGCGTCTACCTATATGATGTCTATGGCAAAGATATCCATCTGGGCATTTTATAATGGCAGTCTATGGGAGATGTTGCTAGGGTGCCCAAAATTGTTGCTAGGGGCGTGGCTTAATAGCTCTGGGATGATCCTGAGAGACTGATTGGATGCTCGAGTTAAATGAGCCCACCCACTTATCTCTACGACACTGTAAAGCAAAGATATCCCATCTGGAACTGTTTTATTCCCTTATATGGGCATGTTTCCTGCCCCATTATAAGTCAATGGGAATTTTCGGGTGCCTCTTTTACCCCAGGGGTACAACTTACACCCCAATGTCATGTATGTTCTTACAGAGTCTACCACCCTCTTCAAATTTAGTAACCCACATGTTTCTAAGGAATCCTCGCTCGGACCTATGACCCGTCAAAATTTTTGCAATGGTAAGTCTATGGGATTTTGCCCCATTGACTTTTCATTGGGCATTTTTGGGCACCTCTTACACCCCAGGGGTACACCTTACACCCCATTATGATGTATGTTCTTAGAGAGCCTACCACCCTCTTCAAATGTTGTAACCCACATGTTTCTATAAAATCCTCGAGCGGAGCTATGACTCGTCAAAGTTGGGCGCAATGTTAAGTCAATGGGATTTTTCGGGTGGTTTTTCGCCCCCCTTTCAGAAATCCTGCACCCGATCGCTTATAAAAGTCATAGCACACCTCTCCTCAATAATCCGGTCGATTTGAGCCCTCTTTCATGGGACTACGTTAAACCGTGCGGGACGAGTTACGCGCCGAAAAAGTGTCCAGAAAAAGAATAATAATAAGTATGGGGAATAATAATAGTGATGCCTTGCATAAATGCAAGCACCACTAATAATAAGTATGCAAGATAGTAATAGTGATGCTTTGCATAAATGCAAGCACCACTAACTAGATAGGTACATTTCCTGAAGAAAATGTGAAGTGGTGCTTGCCTTGGCAAATTTCGGGGGACAATATATGATTATACTCCAAGCCAAAAGTAAAACAATTCAACCCACATGTCTCTACGATATTCTGATGCGAAGATATAAGGCTTTGTTTATTCGGTTGCTAGGGTACTGTATTTGGTTGCTAGGGAGAAAATTGGCATCCACTAGTGATTACACTCCAAGTCATGAGTCAAACGGTCCAACCCCCGTGTCTCTACGATGTTCTGATGCGGAGATATAAGGGTTTGTTTACTCTGTTGCTAGGGTACTGTATTTGGTTGCTAGGGGCGTGGCTTGGGAGTGGCCAATGATGTGCCCAGTGATTACACTCCGATTCACAAGTAAAACGGTCCAACCCCCATGTCTCTACAATGTTCTGATGCGGAGATATAAGGCTTTGTTTATTCGGTTGCTAGGGTGCTCAAATTTGGTTGCTAGGGACGTGGCTTGGGAGTGGCCAATGATGTGCCCAATTGTTACACCCCTAGTCACAAATGGTCCAACCCCCGTGTCTCTACGATGTTCTGATGCCGAGATATAACTGTTTGAATTTTGTGTTGCTAGGGTGCTCAAAAGTGGTTGCTAGGGGCGTGGCTTAGTTAGTCTTTAAGGATCCTAAGATACTGATTGGATGCCTGAGTTAAATGAGCCCACCCCCATGTCTCTATGACACTGTGGTGCAAAGATATAGATCTGGACATTTTATAATGGCAGTCTATGGGATAGGTTGCTAGGGTGCCCAAAATGGTTGCTAGGGTAACCTTACACCCCATTGTGGGGGACGTCCTGAAAATCTAGCACCCTCTTCAAATGTCGTGACCCACATGTTTCTACGAAATTCTCGCTTAGGCCTATGACCCATCAAAGTTTTTCGCAATGTTAAGTCTATGGGACTTTTGCTCATTGACTTTGAATGGGAAATTTCGGGTGCCTCTTACACCCCAGGGGTACAAATTACACCCCATTGTGATGTATGGTCTTAAAGAGTCTACCACCCTCTTCAAATGTTGTAACCCACATGTTTCTACAAAATCCTTGAGCGGAGCTATGACTCGTCAAAGTTCGGCCCAATGTTAAGTCAATGGGATTTTTCGGGTGGTTTTTTGCCCCCCTTTCGGAAATACTGCACCCGATCGCTTATAAAAGATATAGCCACCATCTCTTCAATAAGCAATACCGGGGTCAAGCCGAAAAGGGCACAGAAGGGTATAAAGTTGAGTTTGGATAAGAATACTAAAGAACCTATGTAAACCAATAGAAAACGCCAATAGAACTTTTTGTTCAGAAGGTAATGCAATGTTCTTCCTATGGTGTTTGCGAGTCGATCGGAATAACGCTCGCGGAGATATTCGCGCGTGTTTTTAAGTGCTATTTTGCCGTGCAGGGTTAACCGTAAGGCGAATTCTGGCATGTTTGGTATCGTTGGACTCGGCAACTATTCAGAACTCCAAAGGAAAAGTCCAGTGAAAATACGTCAATCAGAGCCAAAGTTATAGGCGTTTAAAGCATAAGTCTGACCACTAGGTGGCGCTGTGACAAAACTCTGCATGCACCCTTAGTTCCTGACTGGCATCACAAGTACCAAGTATCGTGTCAATAGGCTTAAGTTTGGCGAAGATACAGCCTCAAATCCGTTTTTTTGCCGTGAGGGTCTGTAGATGCTACATACCGATTTTCGTGGAAATCGGGCAAAAGCTCTAGGACGAGTTCGCAAAAGTAGGTTTTACAAATAATTCAAAATGGCGGAAAAATTTTAATGACGGAAAATGACGTCATAGGGTCAAATCGAATCGGCTTGAGCCAAGGAATAAGAGGATACAAGAATTTCGTTTCTAAGACTTACGGATCTGGGGGCGTATTACAGAAAAGTCCTAACTTTAAAATCTTATCTTAACTGTTTGGTAACCATGGTTATTTCAGTTAGGACCTCATTTAAGACAAAAGCTATTACAGAATGACGTTCCTAAATGCATTATCTTATCTTAACTGCAGATAGGAAAGTGGTATTACAGAAGCATCCTAACTTGACAAAACATCCTAAAAACGGTCTTAACTTTAGGGTAACCTCACAGGTGTCCTAACTTAAAACTTTAATGAGAGCCAGCTGAAACAATCACATTATGATAGAGCTGCGGGAGAATGACATTACATTTTTAACAAAGTGGAGGATGAAAAACATCAATGTTTGTTTTTGGATTACTCTTTGAATGTTTTTTACCTTCACAATTCACAATGTTTCCACTAGTGGAGCGATCTTTCAATTTCTGTCATCCCTCATTATTAAAAAACTGTTATCTTATCCGTGAACACTTGATGGGATTATAGTGAATACAGTACACACTTGACTCAGCATCTATTTCTTGTCACATCTCTATCAAATGTTGAAATGTACAATAGTATCCTAGCACTTAGGAAGATAGTTTTTTTAATTTTTGTAAGTCACATTTGCTAAATGTTTAAATTGAATGGTAACTGATAGATGATGTGGTAAAACACTAATACAAAAAACACAGACTATGATTACTATGAATTTAATAAAATGTATTTTTCTGGCCCATTGAAATTAAAAGGACAATTCTTTTGTTTACTGTAGCAGCAGCTCACGCATTGCTGGTTGCTTGGTAACAGACCTGACAGTTGATAGCCGAACATGATTAAGCGATTTGGGATTTCCTAACTAGAGATGAGATAAGATTTGGTGAAATAAGATGAGAATCCTAAATCAATTTAAGATTTGCTTCTGTAATACGAATTTGTGAAAAATCTTAACTTAACACATCATATCTTAAGTTAAGACCTAAGATAGAAAGTTTCTGTAATACGCCCCCTGAAGTTATAAGAAAAAACGTAAGTGCAATTTTGGACTGTTGGTGGCGCTAGAGGGTTGGAGTTAGAGACTCCAAATTTGCTGTGGGGACACATTGGACTGTCCTTTATCAGTGTGCCAAATTTCATAACTTTCCTATGTACGGTTCTATGGGCTGCCATAGACTGCAATGGCGGAAGAAGAACCAGAATAATTAATATAGCTGCAAGCAGCAATGCCGGGGTCAAGCCGAAAAGGGCACAGAAGGATGAAAAATTTAGTTTGGATTAGCAGATTAAAGAACCTAGGTAAACCTAATGATAACAGATAAAAAACGGCAATGTAACCAACAAAAATAATCTATGTTCTTGTCTACTGTGATCGTCCTTCTGTTATTGACAATCATGGAACATTAGAGCACTGAAGGTCTTGTGAGTGGTGTTTGCAGTGGTAAAACATAGGACACATCATGTTACAGCAAGTTTAATGAGTCAAAAGAGACCACCCCCGTGTCTCTACGATGTTCTGATGCAGAGATATAGCTCTTGCAAAATACGGTTGATAAGGTATTCTCATTGGTTGCTAGGGAGTGAATTGGCAACCACCAGTGATTACAGTCAAAGCCATGAAATGAATAATCCATGATGACTCATGGTTTTAGATGTGTTGTTGTTGTAGTTTTAGGCAAAAAATGCCATATTCTATCTCAAAACCAGAAGGTGGCGCAATGACAAAATTGTGCATGCAACATCAGGTCATGATTGTGTTACATCTAGCTAGTTTCATGACTATACACTTTAGTTCGGCAAAGAAATAGTTGTATGACCATAGGGCTTGCTTGATATGAAATATTTTGTTCAATTATAGGGCCACCTAGTGGTTCAGGCATACCAATTTTTTTGTGTGGCCTTAGACTCTGCTCATACATCAGCGTATCAAATCTGGTGAAAAAATCTCTTTTCGTTGCGAAGTTATAACCATTTATGTGTAAAAACCACAAATTTTAAAGGTAATTTTTCGTTTTTTGCATTTTTCGGCCATTTCTGATAAAAATTTTAATATAACGCCAATAGAACTTTTTGTTCAGAAGGTAACGCAATGTTCTTCCTATGGTGTTTTCGAGTCAATCGGAATAACGCTCGCCGAGATATTCGCGCGTGTTTTTTAAGTGCTATTTTGCTGCACGAATCCTGGCATGTTTGGTATCGTTGGACTCGGCGACTATTCTTTTGTTTTATTAAGATTTTGTTTATAGGACTTATGGATCAGAAGTTATAAGCAAAAACATAAGTGCAACTTTGGACTGTTGGTGGCGCTAGCGGGTTAGAGATTAAGACTCCAAATTTGTTGTGGAGACTTTTTGGACAGTCCTCTATCAGTGTGCAAAATTTCATAACTTTCCTATGTAAGCTGCTATGGGCTGCCATAGACGCAATGGTGGAAGAAAAAGAAAAAGAAAAGGGAAGAATAATAAATATAGCTGCAAGCAGCAATACCGGGGTCAAGCCGAAAAGGGCACAGAAGGGTGTAAAGTTGAGTTTGGATAAGGATACTAAAGAACCTATGTAAACCTCATGATGTCAAATGAAAAAAACACAAAAGTTATCAACAAAAATAATCTATGTTCTTGTCTACTGCAATCATCCTTCTGTTATTGACAATCATGGAACATTAGAGCACTGAAGGACATGTGAGTGATGTTTGCAGTGGCATAAAACACAACATGTCACAACATGTTAGAACAAGTTAAATCAGTCAAAAGAGACCATCCCAATGTCTCTACGATGTCCTGATGCAGAGAAAAAGCTCTTTCAAAACGGTTTATAAGGTATTCTCATTGGTTGCTAGAGAGTAAATTCACATCCACCAGTGATTATAGACCAAGCCATATGAAATGAAGAATCCATGATGACTCATGGTTTTAGATGTGCTGTTGCAGTAGATTTAGGCATAATTAGCTATTTTCTATCTCCAAACCACTAGGGGGCGCTATGACAGAATCGTGCATGCAACCTCAGGTCATGACTGCGTTACATCTAGCTAGTTTCATGACTATACACTTTAGTTCGGCAAAGAAATAGTTGTATGACCATAGGGCTTGCTTGATATGAAATATTTTGTTCAATTATAGGGCCACCTAGTGGTTCAGGCATACCAATTTTTTTGTGTGGCCTCAGACTCTGCTCATACATCAGCGTATCAAATCTGGTGAAAAAATTTCTTTTCATTGCGAAGTAATAACCATTTATGTATAAAAACACAAATTGTAAAAGGTAATTTTTCGTTTTTTGCAATTTTCGGCCATTTCTGATGAAAATTTTAATATAACGCCAATAGAACTTTTTGTTCAGAAGGTAATGCAATGTTCTTCCTATGGTATTTTCGAGTCGATCGGAATAACGCTCGCGGAGTTATTCGCGCATGTTTTTTAAGTGCTGTTTTGCTGCGCAGGGCTAATCGTAAGGCGAAATCTGGCATGTTTGGTATCGTTGGACATAGAGACTCCAAACTTGCTGTGTGGACACATTGGAGTGTCCTTTATCAGTGTGCCAAATTTCATAACTTTCCTACGTACGGTTCTATGGGCTGCCATAGACCGCAATGGCGGAAGAAGAAGAAGAAGAAGAAGCAGAATAATTATTATAATAATAATAATAATAAGAAAACTAACAAATACAATAGGGGTCTTCGCCCCTTCGGGGCTTGACCCCTAAATATAGCTGCAAGCAGCAATCACCGGGGTCAAGCCAAAAAGGGCAGAGCAGAAAGTAAAGTTGACTTCGGATGAGCAGTTTAAAGTACCTAGGAAAATCTCTTGATTTCAGACAAAACAATATAACAGTTATCAGCAAAAAAGCTGTTCTCATTTAGTGAAATCTCTCCCTCTCTTTCGACGAGCATTGATAACTAGAACACTGACGTAAAAATGAGTGGTGCTTGCAGTGGCAATACTCAGCTCACAAAATGTTACAGTGGTGTTAATGAGACAAAAGAGCCCACCCCCGTGTCTCTACGATGTTCTGACGCAGAGATATAGCTCTTGCAAAAACGGTTGATAAGGTATTCTCATTGGTTGCTAGGGAGTGAATTGGCAACCACCAGTGATTATAGTCAAAGCCATGAAAGGAATAATCCATGATGACTCATGGTTTTAGATGTGTTGTTGCAGTAGTTTTAGGTAAAAAATGCCATATTTCTATCTCAAAACCAGTAGGTGGCGCAATGACAAAATTGTGCATGCAACCTCAGGTCATAACTGTGTTACATCTAGCTAGTTTTATGACTATACACTTTAGTTTAGTGAAGAAACAGTTGTATGACCATAGGGTTGTTTGATTTCAAAGTTTTTATTCAATTATAAGGCCAACTAGTGGTGCAAGCATACATTTTTTTTGTGTAGCCTCAGACTGTGGTCATACATCAGCGTATCAAATCTGGTGAAAAAATCTCTTTTCGTTGCGAAGTTATAACCATTTATGTGTAAAAAATGCAAAATTTAAAGGTAATTTTTCGTTTTTTGCATTTTTCGGCCATTTCTGATAAAAAATTTAAAATAACGCCAGTAGAACTTTTTGTTCAGAAGGTAACGCAATGTTCTTCCTATGGTGTTTTCGAGTCGATCAGAATAACGCTCGCCGAGATATTCGCGCGTGTTTTTTAAGTGCTATTTTGCTGCGCAGGGTTAACCGTATGACGAATCCTGGCATGTTTGGGATCGTTGGACTCGGCGACTACTCAGGACTCCAAAAAATCAAGTCCCATGAAAATACTTTTATCGCAGTCAAAGTTATAGGCGTATAGAACATTCGTCTGGCCACAAGGTGGCGCTGCAACGAAACTGTGCATGCACCCTCAATTCCTGACTGGCATCTCAAGTACCAAGTGTCGTGTCAATAGGCCTAAGTTTGGCGAAGATACAGCCTAAACTCTGTTTTTTTGCGCTCTATGTAAAATTCGTTGACGCGCTATACGAGAACGGATTGGTTTATCGAAATTCTTTTAATAACTTTTTGCCTTGAGTGTCTCTAGATGCTGCATACCGATTTTCGTGGCAATCGGGTAAAAACTCTAGGACGAGTTCGCAAAAGTAGGTTTTACGAATAATTCAAAATGGCGGAAAAATTTTCATGACGGAAAATAACGTCATAGGGTCTAATCGAATCGTCTTGAGCCAAGGAATCAGAGGAAACAAGAATTTCGTTTCTAGGACTTACGGATCAGAAGTTATAAGCAAAAACGTAAGTGCAACTTTGGACTGTTGGTGGCGCTAGCGGGTTTGAGATAGAGACTCCAAAATTGCTATGGATATTATTTAGACTGTCCTCTGTCAGTGTGCCAAATTTCATAACTTTCCTACATACGGTTCTATGGGCTGCCATAGACCGCAATGGAACAGGAAGAAGAATAATAGTTAAGAAAAAGAAAAAGAAAAAGAAAAAGAAAAAGAAAAAGAAAACTAACGGATACAATAGGGGTCTTCGCCCATTCTGGGCTTGACCCCTAAATATAGCTGCAAGCAGCAATGCCGGGGTCAAGCCAAAAAGGGCACAGAAGAAAGTAAAGTTGAATTCGGATGAGCAGTTTAAAGAACCTAGGAAAATCTCTTGATTTCAGACTAAATAATATAACAGTTATCAGCAAAAAAGCTGTGTTTTCATTCAGTGTAATCTCTCCCTCTCTTCTCGAGGAGCATTCACAACTAGAACACTGAAGAAAATGTGAGTGGTGCTTGCAGTGGCAATACTCAGCTCACAAAATGTTACAGTGGTGTTAATGAGTCAAAAGAGACCACCCCCATGTCTCTACAATGTTCTGAAGCAGAGATATAGCTCTTGCAACAACGGTTGATAAGGTATCCTAATTGGTTGCTAAGGAGTTAATTGGCATGCACCAATGATCTCCAAGCCATGAAAGGAATAATACATGATGACCCAAGATTTTAGATGTACTGTTGGAGTAGTTTTAGGCAAAAATACCATATTTCTATCTCAAAACCACTAGGTGGCGCAATGACAAAATTGTGCATGCAACCTCAGGTCATAACTGTGTTACATCTAGCTGGTTTTATGACAATACACTTTAGTTTAGTGAAGAAACAGTTGTATGACCATAGGGTGGCTTGATTTCAAAGAATTTGTTCAATTATAAGGCCAACTAGTGGTGCAAGCATACTATTTTTTTTGTGTAGCCTCAGACTGTGGTCGTACATCAGCGTATCAAATATGGTGAAAAAATCTCTTTGCTTTACGAAGTTATAACAATTTATATGTAAAAAACACAAAATTTAACACTAGAACTACCAAGGCAGTCATTTTGACCGTTTTAAAGATTTGCAATGTAATAACTTTGTTGAAATAAAACCCATATAACTACAGTTCCATGACTTTTCTTAAATTAATGTAAATTTTATTTTAACATTGTTATTTTATTAAAATTACAAAACACAAACGAGTTCTGAGTATTTCTACCTCTAATGGCCATAGCGGTCAATTTGACCGCACATATTACAGGCGTTTTATCTCCTCAGCGCTCTTTCCCATCGTTAAAGATGTGCGTAGCTGTTGCCTAGCAACCTTTCTCTGGCAGTTTTGTATGCTTTTGCTAAGCTAAAACTTAGTTTTACCGTCAAAATGGCAACAAGAAAGAAAATGACTGTCACTGAGGTTTTATCCTTGCTTGAGAACATTGATGATGCAGAGTCTGATGGAGGAGCAGAGAGCGATGTCTCTTGGTCTCTTGACAGTTCGGTCAAAATGTTTATTATCTGTCCTAATATAACAGAACTATTTATTCATTCTAGATTTCATTAGAGGCTGCATAAAATTGTTTCCGATTCGTGTGTCAATTATTTCCGATAATGCTAAAGCATTGTAAACTCCAAAAGTCAAAATGTATTGAATAAAGACAGATGTAATCATTTCCAAAATTCACAATATGTTTTTATCTAACGAAATATTCTGCTTTATTTTATATTTGTTGACATTTAGACTTTCAAAAACAACATTTTAACTGCGATGAAAAACTTTGATTTCCAGCTTGCCGGATGCAAATTGCGGAAAGCAAATTGCGGCATGCACTTTTGTGGGAGGTCTAGTCGCTCTTACACAATAATATCACGAATATATTATATTATGTATGCTTAAATTACCCCACATTTTTCATAAAACATGACCATAGAAGCTTTGAAGTAAATATAACATGACAAAAATGACATGCACTGCTGTCTGGTATGAACAGTCAAAATGACCGCTATTGGCAGTTCTAGTAGTTATAGAATTCCGGTAGTGCTAGTGTTAAAGGTAATTTTTCGTTTTTTGCAATTTTCGGCCATTTCTGATGAAAATTTTAATATAACGCCAATAGAACTTTTTGTTCAGAAGGTAATGCAATGTTCTTCCTATGGTGTTTTCGAGTCGATCAGAATTATGCTCGCAGAGATATTCGCGTGTGTTTTTTAAGTGCTGTTTTGCTATGCAGGGCTAACCGTAAGGCGAAATCTGGCATGTTCGGTAATGTTGGACTCGGCAACTATTCTGGACTTCAGCGAAACAAGTCCCGTGAAAAAACACAGATCAGAGCCAAAGTTATAAGCATGTACAACATTCGTATGACCACTAGGTGGCGCTGTGACGAAACTCTGCATGCCCCCTCAGATCCTCACTGGCATCACAACTACCAAGTGTGGCGTCAATAGACATAAGATTGGCAAAGATACACACTAAAACCTGTTTTTTGCGCTCTACGTAAAATTTGTTGACGCGCTATACAAAAACGGAATGGTTTATCAAAATTCTTTTATTAACTTTTTGCCCTGAGTGTCTCTAGATGCTGCATACCATTTTTCGTGGCAATTGGGCAAAAGCTCTAGGACAAGTTCGCAAAAGTAGGTTTTATGAATAAATCAAAATGGCGGAAAATTTTTCATGACGGAAAATGATGTCATAGGGTCCAGTCGAATCGTCTTGAGCCAAGGGATCAGAGGAAACAAGAATTTTGCTTATATGACTTATGGATCAGAAGTTATAAGCAAAAACGTAAGTGCAACTTTGGACTGTTGGTGGCGCTAGCGGGTTAGAGATTAAGACTCCAAATTTGCTGTGGAGACTTTTTGGACAGTCCTCTATCAGTGTGCAAAATTTCATAACTTTCCTATGTACGCTGCTATAGGCTGCCATAGACCGCAATGGCGGAGGAAGAAAAAGAAAAAGAAAAAAAAGAAAAAGAAAACTAACAGATACAATAGGGGTCTTCGCCCATTCTGGGCTTGACCCCTAATAAATATAGCTGCAAGCAGCGATTTGGGGCCAAGCAGCTTTAGCGAAATGAGCACCAAAAGCATAGCAAACAACATAGAAGGTATCAATCACCCAATGCGCATTGAGCACCCAATCAAAAACACAAGGCGCAGCAAGTACCCAAAACGTAGCAATCACAGATCCGAACCACTGCAGTGCAAAGCAGCAACAGAAAACATGACGAAAATAGAACATATGTGAACTACAGACAGGTCAGGAAGAATTGGTGGGAAAGAACAAAACTTTAATAGAAGAAATTAACACCTGCCTCAGGCTGGATTCGAACCCATGAACTCAGGATCTCTATGCATACAACTTAACAGATGCGCCACTCAGTAGACACAGCTCAAGGGTCTGCAGAAAAGAGCTTACATGCCAAAGAATTCAGAAGTTATAAGCAATTCGATAAGAACTGTTATAGTTTATAACCCCTAGGTGGCGCTGTACTCTGATTTCCTCAGGACATCATGCCGAAGCTCCCTACCGATGTTTGCGCCGATATATCCGATACTTCAAAAGTTATAGCAAATTATCACAAATTTCAAAATGGCGGACAGACGGTTCGGTCAATCCCGGCATAATACACATCGGATGCGGCATGAGCCAAGGAATCCGTAGACACCAAGATCATAATTTTCTGACAAACGATTCAGAAGTTATGCGCAAAAATAGCCTTTTTTCATATCTCATTACCCATAGGTGGCGCTGTCACCAAATTTGGCATGGGCCCCCAGTTCATGGTCGACATGAATTGTACCAAATTTCATCTCGATTGATCAAAGAATGACCGAGATACAGCTTCAGAACCAATTTTGCGTCAATCTCGTTAAGTTCGCGCATTAATTACTTTTGAATACAGAAAAATATCAAAATTCTGTTCAGTCATTTCTATGCGGCTCACTCCAAAGATCACCTGTGCCAAATCTCATAAGAATTGAACAAAATTTGAAGGAGGAGTAGCGAAAAAACAAAATACTGTATATTTCAAAATGGCCGCTACTGTAATGGGTGGAGTCTTACTGTAAAGTATCAAAATCAGAATCGTGCATGCAACCTCAGGTCATGACTGCGTTACATCTAGGGGTGCGTTCCACTCCAGTTTTAGACACACACTCGCGAACTTCCCTAAGCACTTCCCCTCGGGGGAATCCCTGTCGCCATTTTGAAGTGCGTTCCACTTCGTCAAGTGGACGAGGGAAGTTTGTGTGGACAGACCCTCGCTCCCTCGATTTTGACCGAGGGAGCGAGTCTGCTTCATATGTACACTTCATGCAGCTTCATATCCCACAATCCAACACGATTGTGACGTCACTTCAGCAACTCGCGCTTTGCACATGGAGGGGGCGGTCTCCACTTTCCATGTGATCAAGGGCTTAGGGCGATCCATTTGAACCCACTTCAAGTGTTCTAGCAGTAGTGGGCACTCGTACAACGTAAGCAATGACGTACATCCGAGTGAACGAGACTGAGGGAAGTTAGCGAGGGAAGTTCATAAACAAACGAACTGGAATGCAGGGCTGCTAGTTTCATGACTATACACTTTAGTTCAGTAAAGAAATAGTTGTATGACCATAGGGCTTGCTTGATATGAAAGATTATGTTCAATTATAGGGCCACCTAGTGGTTCAGGCATACCAATTTTTTGTGTGGCCTCAGACTCTGCTCATACATCAGCGTATCAAATCTGGTGAAAAAATCTCTTTTCGTGGAGAGGTTATAACCATTTATGTGTAAAAAACACAAAATGTAAAGGTAATTTTTCGTTTTTTGCAATTTTCGGCCATTTCTGATGAAAATTTTAATATAACGCCAATAGAGTTTTTTATTCAGAAGTTAATGCAATGTTCTTCCTACGGCATTTTTGAGTTGATCGGAATAACGCTCGCGGAGATATTCGCGCATGTTTTTTAAGTGCTATTTTGCCGCGCAGGGTTAACCGGAAGGCGATTTCTGGCATGTTTGGTATCGTTGTACTAGGCAACTATTCAGAACTCCAAAGAAATAAGTCCTCTGAAAATACGTCAATCGGAGCCAAAGTTATTGGCGTGTAAAGCATAAGTCGGACCACTAGGTGGCGCTGTTACGAAACTCTGCATGCTCCCTCAGATCCTCACTGGCATCCCAACTACCAAGTGTGGCGTCAATAGACATAAGATTGGCGAAGATACACACTAAAACCTGTTTTTTTGCTCTCTACGTAAAATTTGTTGACGCGCTATACGAAAACGGGATGGTTTATCAAAATTCTTTTAATAACTTTTTGCCCTGAGTGTCTCCAGATGCTACATACCGTTTTTCGTGACAATTGGGCAAAAGCTCTAGGACAAGTTCGCAAAAGTAGGTTTTATGAATAAATCAAAATGGCGGAAAATTTTTCATGACGGAAAATGACGTCATAGGGTCAAGAATTTTGTTTATAGGACTTATGGATCAGAAGTTATAAGCAAAAACATAAGTGCAACTTTGGACTGTTGGTGGCGCTAGTGGGTTAGAGATTAAGACTCCAAATTTGTTGTGGAGACTTTTTGGACAGTCCTCTATCAGTGTGCAAAATTGCATATGTATAATAATAATGAATAATAATAAGAAAACTAACGGATACAATAGGGGTCTTCGCCCATTCTGGGCTTGACCCCTAAAAACTAACAATAACAATAGGTGTCTACGCCACTTCGTGGCTTGACCCCTAATTAAGGGTCAAGCCCAGAATGGGCGAAGACCCCTATTGTATCTGTTAGTTTTCTTTTTCTTTTTCTCCCTCCGCCATTGCGGTCTATGGCAGCCGTACGTAGGAAAGTTATGAAATTTGGCACACTGATAGAGGACTGTCAAAAAAGTCTCCACAGCAAATTTGAAGCCTGTACCTCTAACCCGCTAGCGCCACCAACAGTCCAAATGTGCACTTATGTATTTGCTTATATCTTCTGACCCGTTAGTCCTAAACACTAAATTCTTGTTTCCTCTGATTCCTTGGCTCAAGACGATTCGATTGGACCCTATGACGTCATTTTCCGTCATGAAAAATTTTCCGCCATTTTGATTTATTCATAAAACCTACTTTTGCGAAGTTGTCCTAGAGCTTTTGCCCAATTGCCACGAAAAACGGTATGTAGCATCTAGAGACACTTAGGGCAAAAAGTTATTAGAAGAATTTTGATAAACCATTCCGTTTTTGTATAGTGCGTCAACAAATTTTACATAGAGCGCAGAAAAACAGGTTTTAGTGTGTATCCTCGCCAATCTTATGTCTATTGACGCCACACTTGGTAGTTGTGATGCCAGTGAGGATCTGAGGGGGCATGCAGAGTTTCGTCACAGCGCCACCTAGTGGTCATACGAATGCTGTACATGCTTATAACTTTGGCTGTGATCAACGTATTTTCACAGGACTTGATTTTTGGAGTCCTGAATAGTTGCCAAGTCCAACAATACCAAACATTCCAGATTTCGCCTTATGGTTAGCCCTGCGCAGCAAAACAGCACTTAAAAAACATGCACGAATATCTCCGCGAGCGTTATTCCGATCTACTCGAAAACACCATAGGAAGAACATTGCATTACCTTCTGAACAAAAAGTTCTATTGGCGTTATATTAAAATTTTCATCAGAAATGGCCGAAAATTGCAAAAAACGAAAAATTACCTTTACATTTTGTGTTTTTTACACATAAATGGTTATAACTTCATAAAGCAAAGAGATTTTTTCACCATATTTGATACGCTGATGTAAGACCACAGTCTGAGGCTACACAAAAAAAATTGAATGCTTGCACCACTAGTTGGCCTTATAATTGAACAAAACCTTTGAAATCAAGCCACCCCATGGTCATACAACTGTTTCTTCACTAAACTAAAGTGTATAGTCATAAAACTAGCTAGATGTAACACAGTTATGACCTGAGGTTGCATGCACAACTTTGTCATTGCGCCACCTAGTGGTTTTGAGATAGAAATATGGTATTTTTGCCTAAAACTACTCCAACAGTACATCTAAAACCTTGGGTCATCATGTATTATTCCTTTCATGGCTTGGAGATCATTGGTGCATGCCAATTAACTCCTTAGCAACCAATTAGGATACCTTATCAACCCTTTTTACAAGAGCTATAATTCTGCATCAGAACATCGTAGAGACATGGGGGTGGTCTCTTTTGACTCATTAACACCAATGTAACATTTTGTGAGCTGGGAATTGCCACTGCAAGCACCACTCACGTTTTTTTCAGTGTTCTGGTTGTCAATGCTCCTCGAGAAGAGAGGGAGAGATTACACTGAATGAAAACACAGCCTTTTTGCTGATAACTGTTATATTATTTAGTCTGAAATCAAGAGATTTTCCTAGGTTCTTTAAACTGCTCATCCGAATTCAACTTTACTTTCTTCTGTGCCCTTTTTGGCTTGACCCCGGCATTGCTGCTTGTTATTATTATAAGAAAACTAACGGATACAATAGGGGTCTTCGCCCCTTCGGGGCTTGACCCCTAATAATAATAAATGTAGGTGCAAGCAGCAATGCCGGGGTCAAGCCAAAAAGGGCACAGAAGAAAGTAAAGTTGAATTCGGATGATCGGTTTAAAGAACCTAAGAAAATCTCTTGATTTCAGACTAAGTAATATAACAGTTATCAGCAAAAAGCTGTGTTTTCATTCAGTGTAATCTCTCCCTCTCCTCTCGAGGAGCATTGACAACTAGAACACTGAAGAAAATGTGAGTGGTGCTTGCAGTGGCAATTCTCAGCTCACAAAATGTTACAGTGGTGTTAATGAGTCAAAAGAGACCACCCCCATGTCTCTACGATGTTCTGATGCAGAGATATAGCTCTTGTAAAAAGGATTGATAAGGTATCCTAATTGGTTGCTAAGGAATTAATTGGCATGCACCAATGATCTCCAAGCCATGAAAGGAATAATACATGATGACCAGTGTTGGGGAAGTTACTTTAAAAAAGTAGTGTTTGCTCGTTACTCGTTACTTTTTTAAAAAGTAATCCATTACTTTACTTAGTTACCGCCTTTGGAAAGTAACTTTTTACGTTACTCGTTACTTTTACGTTACTTTTATGTTGCCTGACATTGGGCAGAACCCAATATCTATTTCTAAATGTGTAGGCCTAAATAAAGTTATACTATGGAGGACATAAAAGGGAATTTCTTTTGTGCTCTTTATTATAAAAAAAGTATCAATAAGTTCCTTTGGAACAACATGGTAACCTTAAAATGAGTCATATGTCTCAAAATGAATTTATCTGAAAGTCTGTTTCTTCTGGGCGTAAGCACAAGACCTACCAGGCTGAACAGCCTTTCCACTAGTGCACTGGATGGTGCAGGGCCGGCTCTGGCCAATTTGCTGCCCTAGGCAAGATTTCACCTGGTGCCCTTTAGAATCACAGAATCACAATTGTGTTCCAATCATTTTGTTCATAACTTACACAGAAACAAACTGCACAGCTTTGTCTTGTTTTTCTTTATTTTGAAAATATTTTGGAAACACACACAAACACACAAACACATACACACAATACCCTGTTACTCAGGCATTTGATCTTGACATTGTTAAAATCTTGTCTTTTTTTTTTACATGTTTTAACACTGTACATTTAACTTAAAATATTTAATTGTGTACAAGAAAACAGCTCTTATTAATGAATTATTAGTAGCATGTTGTAGTGTCTCGGGAGATTGTGCTCATTGTTAAATAGCTTTGTGGCTATACTGCACGGGAGCGGCAGTTTAAAATATAAACCCAGAATTCAGCGAATGTCAAGAACAAGAAAAAACCAATAAGGCCAAGACGCGGGATTTAAATTACGTTACACAGACCATGTATAAATTTCAATGTTTCTGGACAGAAATACCAACTTTGTCTGGTATTAATAAGCTGCACATTGGAGTGCTGGCTGCTCCCCGCAGTGCTGAAGATGCGTGATGGCACATATACACAGATATCTACGTGCAATCTATTGGAAAGTGGAGGAGTCATTAGTTGGGTTAGTAAAATAACGAAATTACAGCTTTTAAATAGAAGAAAAAAAGTTTTTTTTTTAAAGAGATATATTTTTTTACGTTTAAAAGTGCAGAACTCTTCTCAAGGGGAAGAAAGCTATACTTTTCCCCTTACGTGCAACCTATCGGAAAGCCCAGATGAGTTAGTTGGGTTAGTAAAATAATGAAATTATAGATTTAAGTACAAAATAGTATTTATATAAAGAGAAATATTGAAATAAAAAGTGCAGAACACTTCTTAAGTGGAAGTAATAAAGTAAAATAACAAATAATTATATAATAACGAAAAATAGTTTCCAATATGTTGCACGTAAATATCTGTGCTGCCACCAGTACTCCGTCCGAGCGCGTCTTCAGACCTGCGGCCAGCACTCCAATGCGCAGCTTATTAATACCAAACAAAGTGAACAAGTTGGTATTTCTGTGCAGAAACATTGAAATTTAAACATGGTCTGTGTAACATTATGTAAATTCCGCGTCTCTGTCTGATTGTTGTTTCCGTTTTCTTGTTCTTGACGTTCGCTGAATTCTGGGTTTATATTTTAAACTGCCGCTTCAGTGCAGTATAGCCACAGAGCTATTTAACAAGCACGATCTTCCGAGATACTATGCTTAGATACAATTAATACAAAACGAAATTCACTTCAAACGGAGTGGGTAGACATGATTTTGACCACTTTATTAAGTTTGTTTTCGTAGAAACCTTTCTCTAAAGTGAATTTCGTTTTGTATTAATTGTATCTTAATTTCAATCAATGTTTTATCAACCAATTGCTTGAATTTAATAAATAAGAAATAAATAAAAGAAAACGATTTAGTTTTATATTTATGTTTAAAAAAATATTTCATTTAAACATAAATATGAAGCTAAATCGTTTTCTTTAATTTATTTCTTATTTATTAAAATCAGGCAATTGGTTGATAAAACATTGATTAAAATTAAGATGCCTCCATCCCTCAAAAGTTAGCGTCAGCTGCTTCTTGCTTGCCATGATTTCTTTGCAGACTGATACGAGCCTCTGTCATGTGTGTGGACCTTGTGACTATTGTGCAAGCACGCAGATGGCAGTGTCGCTGTCAAATCTAACCAAAAGTAACGTTGCGCTGAATTGGAAAATGAACTACGTTACGTTACCAAATTTTCAGTAGTAACGCGTTACACTACTTTTTTCTCAAAAAAGTAGTTACGTTACTGTAACGCGTTACTTTTGCAAAAATACCATATTTCTATCTCAAAACCACTAGGTGGCGCAATGACAAAGTTGTGCATTCAACCTCAGGTCATAACTGTGTTACATCTAGCTAGTTTTATGACTATACACTTTAGTTTAGTGAAGAAACAGTTGTATAGGGTGGCTTGATTTAAAAGGTTTTGTTCAATTATAAGGCCAACTAGTGGTGCAAGCCAGAGATGGGGACTCGACTTTGAGACTCGGACTCGAGTGCGACTTAAGTCGCACACACAGTGACTTCAGACTCGACTTGAGACTCGACCCTCAAAGACTTCAGACTCGACTCGGACTCGAGCCGCGCGACCTGTGAACAATGTTTATTTTTAGAAAACGTCTGATGAGCTCGCTGTCATACCCCTCCCTCCGTTACCTACAACCTGCCCACAACGTCACACGTGACGTATCTGCTACGCGCGCGCGGCCGCGAACATACATGTCGACTGCACCGGCTGCTGCTGTGCCATTCATCTGAAGCTTTGGGTAGTGCTGTGACGGATCTGCGGTTCGGCTCGCATGCGATTCGTGGATTAATATGCAATTTAAATAGGGTAAGATTATCATTAACGTGTTTCTAAGGCTTGCATTGCAATTGTTTAAATGGTTAAACAATTTAACCGCAAAAAGGTGCTCAAGTGAGCAGATTTCTGTACGCACATGCGTTTACATGTGTCCGGTCCAGCTCCAGTCAGGTCCAGAGTTGCGCTACTTTGTGTCATACTGTAGTGTAGTCCATTAACATACATTTGCTGAATAGACCAATGAAAAACAAAGTAACATTTTTATGTGAAGTGACTGCTGTATCTTCTTCCTGAAGCGCTGTTTGGAATTCACACTCTGCCTGTGTTTGAGCACGCGTTTAAGTGCCCTCAGTAGTGCACTTACAAAGAGAAGTGTTTCAAAAGTTAAGCCAAAATAAAATCTTTCTTTTCTTGACAGGGCACATACACACAAAATGATCTCACAGTATTCTTTTTCTAATAAAAACATTTTTGTTTATGTCTTAAGAAATCAGTCAGAAACCAGTCTGGGCTTATTTGTTCTTAATAAAGAGACAGTAACCTCAATTAACCTACTTAAGTCTGTGTCATTTATGTTAATCAAACAACCCAAGACAAACAGAAAATCCCTTCTATTGCTCAAAAATAATAATAATATTTCATTTGTACAATAAAGACAGTGTTATTATCCATTTAATTTAATTTCTGTACCTTATGCTAATTTTAGACCTTACTTAATGTGCAACTTTGTTCTTTTTATAAATGTTTATAATTTCTTTATTTGTTATTAGAGTTTTACTTGTTACAACGAGACTTGAGACTTGACTTGGACTCGAGCCCAGAGACTTCAGACTTGACTCGGACTCGAGCTCAAAGACTTCAGACTTGACTCGGACTTGAGCCCAGAGACTTCAGACTTGACTCCGACTCGAGCTCAGAGACTTTAGCAAGTACAATGTCTCAACATCACGTTCACCACGTTTGGTGTCAATCCCATGAATCCTCTAGGAGGGGTATTTAAAAGTTCACACATGCATTTTTGAAACAATACAAAATAGCCGACTTCCTGTTGGGCGGAGCTTAAATGTTAGAGGGCGAAGGTTGTTCGGGTCGATGAGATCTATATGCGTACCAACTTTCGTACATGTGCGTACATGCTTGCCCGATCTGTGCACCAATGTTTGTTTTTGCATTACAGGGGGCGCTACAGAGCCCCAGTGCCATGCCCGTGTTTCAGCCTTTCCATGAGCCTAGTGGTACGGGACACTGACATGTGTGCCAAGTTTCAAGAGTTTTGGAGTATGTTAAGGCTCCCAAATCGCACGTTTTTTACCGCTACACGGTGCGTCCGAGAAAACGGTGCACGGTGGGCAAGGGCATCAAGTGGGTAAATATCAGTGGGCTATTTAATGTTGTTACTGACCCATTTGGGGACTGTAGGTAAAAGAAACCCCACATTTTAGACAAACGGGGGCACTAGTGAGCCACTTAAGAGACACGTCTATTTCTGACCTTTTTGTCAACATTTAACAGCCGAAAACTCTGATGTGTGTGCCAAATTTAAAGTTTAACTAAGCACGCCAAGAGCCTTAAACATGCCTGAAATTAAAGTAATGTTTGACGCGTTGCCATGGGAACAGAGTTCGAGATGTCAAAAATTCCTTCACAATTTATCATCTACAATGTCTCGGCATCATGTTGACCACTTCTGGTGTCAATCGCATGAATCCCATACGAGGAGTATTTAAAGGTTCACAGCATGTAACTGTCAGCCTTAAATAAGTGTAAAAATGAAAGTAAAGTTTGACGCGTTGCCATGGGAACAGCGTTTGAGATATCAAAAATCCCTTCGCAATTTATCATTTACAATGTCTCGGCATCATGTTGACCACTTGGTGTCAATCCCATAAACATTCTAGGAGGAGTATTTAAAATAACATCACATGGAACTGTCAAAAAAATCAACCTTTGTGACTGCAACACTTCCTGGTGCCTGGTGGTGGCGCTATACACGAGACTCACAATAGGCACATCGATGTAATCAGAATCTTCAGACGAACAAACACCCCGTGTGTCATTACAATAAGACATTTTTTACCTAAGATATTAGACACTTCCTGTTTCTCTGATTTCGCCATGAATTTGTCGCCTCGCCATGGCAGAACCGTTCGAGATATCAAAAATCCCTTCGCAATTTAGCAAGTACAATGTCTCGGCATCATGATCACCACGTTTGGTGTCAATCCCATGAATTCCCTAAAAGAAGTATTCAAAAGTTCACCGTATGCATTTTTGAAACCATCCAAAATGGCCGACTTCCTGTTGGGCGGAGCTAATAGGTTTGATTGTGAAAGTTGTTCGGGTCGATGAGATCTATATACGTACCAACTCTCGTACATGTGTGTACATGTTTGCCCGATTTGTGCACCAATATTTTTTTTGCATTACAGGGGGCGCTACAGAGCCCTACTGCCACGCCCGTGTTCCAGCGTTTGCCCAGTCCTAATGCCCGACGACTTTGATGTCTGTGCCAAATTTCCAGTGTTTTCGAGAATGTTAAGGCACCCAAAGTGCATGCCAAGTGCTTAAATATGCCTGAGAATGAAAGTAAAGTTTGACGTGTTGCCATGGGAGCAGCATTCGAGATATCAAAAATCCCTTTGCAATTTATCATCTACAATGCCTCAGCATCATGTTGACCACTTTTGGTGTCAATCGTATGAATTCCCTAAGAGAAGTATTTAAAAGTTCATGACTGACACATTTCCTGGCGCCTGGTGGGGGCACTATACCCGGGAGTCACAATAGGCACATCGATGCGATTGGAATCTCCAGAAGAACAAACACACCGCATGGCATCACAATAAGACTTTTTTTGCCTTAGATATTAGACACTTCCTGTTGTTCTGAATTCGCCATGAATTCGGCGCCTCGCCATGGCAGAACCGTTCGAGATATCAAAAATCCCGTCGCAATTTAGCAAGTCCAATGTCTCGACATCATGATCACCACGTTTGGTGTCATTTGCATAAATCCCCTAGGAGGAGTATTTAAAAGTTCACCACATGCGTTTTTGAAACAATTCAAAATGGCCAACTTCCTGTTGGGCGGAGCTAATAGGTTTGAGTACGAAAGTTGTTCGGGTTGGTGAGATCTATATGCGTACCAACTTTCGTACACGTGGGTACATGTTTGCCCGATCTGTGCACCAATGTTTTTTTTTGCATTACAGGGGGCGCTACAGAGCTCCCTTGCCACGCCCATATTCCAGCCTTTGCATGAGCCTAGTGGCACGTGACTTTGACATCTGTGCCAAATTTCCGTTGTTTTCGAGCATGTTAAGGCACCCAAAGCGCACGCCAAGAGCTTAAATATGCCTGAAAATGAAAGTAAAGTTTGACGTGTTGCTATGGGAACAGCGTTCGAGATATCAAAAATCCCTTCGCAATTTATCATCTACAATGTCTCAGCATCGTGTTGACCGCTTTTGGTGTCAATCGCATGAAAATCCTAGGAGGAGTATTTAAAAGTTCACCATATGCAACTGTCAAGAAATCCACCTTTTGTGACTGCCACACTTCCTGGTGCCTGGTGGTGGCGCTATACCCGGGAGTCAAAATAGGCACATCGATGCGATCGGAATCCTTGGCCGAACATACACACTGCGTTTCATCCCAATAAGACATTTTTTGCTTTAGATATTAGACACTTCCTGTTTCATTGAATTCGCCATAAATTTGTCGCCTCGTCATGGCAACACCGTTTGAGATATCAAGAATCCCTTCGCAATTTAGCAAGTCCAATGTCTCAGCATCATGTTCACCACGTTTGGTGTCAATCGTATGAATTCCCTAGGAGAAGTATTTAAAAGTTCATGACTGACACACTTCCTGGCGCCTGGTGGTGGCGCTATACCCGGGAGTCACAATAGGCACATCGATGCGATCGGAATCTTCAGACGAACAAACACCCCGCATGGCATCACAATAAGACATTTTTTACCTTAGATATTAAACACTTCCTGTTTCTCTGATTTCGCCAAAACTTTGTCGCCTCGCCATGGCAGAACCGTTCGAGATATCAAAAATCCCTTCGCAATTTAGCAAGTACAATGTCTCGACATCATGATCACCACATTTGGTGTCATTCGCATGAATCCCCTAGGAGGAGTATTTAAAAGTTCACCGCATGCATTTTTTAAACAATCCAAAATAGCCGACTTCCTGTTGGGCGGAGCTTAAATGTTAGAGGGTGAAAGTTGTTCGGGTCGATGAGTTCTATATGCGTACCAACTCCCGTACATGTGGGTACATGTTTGTCCGATCTGTGCACCAATGTTTTCTGTTGCATTACAGGGGGCGCTACAGAGCCCCTTTGCCACGCCCGTGTTCCAGCCTTTGCCCGTTCGCAATGACAGACGACTCTGACGTCTGTGCCAAATTTCAAGAGTTTTCGAGTATGTTAAGGCACCCAAAGTGCCCAAAACTGTTAAAAAAAATAAAAAAAAATAAAAAAATAATAATAATAATCCGAGCAAAAACAATAGGGCTTCGCACCATTCGGTGCAGGCCATTCTGGCCTGCTCCTCGGTGCTCGGGCCCTAATAATAATAAAAATAATAAATCCGAGCAAAAACAATAGGGCTTCGCACCTACGGTGCAGGCCATTCTGGCCTGCTCCTCGGTGCTCGAGCCCTAAATATAGCTGCAAGCAGCAATGGCGGGCCCTCGCACGTTTTTTTACCGCTACACGGTGCGTCCGAGAAAACGATGCACAGTGGGCAAGGGCATCAAGTGGGTAAATATCAGTGGGCTATTTAATGTTGTTTCTGACCCATTTGGGGACTGTAGGTAAAAGAAAACCCACATTTTAGACAAACGCGGGCACTAGTGAGCCACTTAAGAGACACGCCTTTATCTGACCTTTTTGTGCACACTTAACAGCCGACAACTCTGATGTGTGTGCCGACTTTTAGGTTAATCTAAGCACGCCAAGAGCCCTAAATATGCCTGAAATAAAAGTAAGGTTTGGGGCGTTGCCATGGGAACAGCGTTTGAGATATCAAAAATCCCTTCGCAATTTTTCATCTACAATGTTTTGGCATCATGTTGACCACTTCTGGAGTCAATAGCATGAATATTCTAGAAGGAGTATTTAAAAGAACATCGGCGTCAACTGAAAGGCTTAAATATGCCTTTAAAATAAAAGTAAAGTTTGACGCGTTGCCATGGGAACAGCGTTTGAGATGTCCAAAATTCCTTCGCAATTTAGCGTCTACAATGTCTCAGCATCATGTGGACCACTTCTGGTGTGAATCACATAATTTCCCTAGAAGGAGTATTTAAAAGAACATTGCATGCAACTGTCAGGCTAAAATAAGCCTTTAAAATGAAAGTAAAAAGTTTGACGCGTTGCCATGGGAACAGTGTTTGAGATATCAAAAATCCCTTCACTATTTATCATCTACTATGTCTCGGCATCATGTTGACCACTTCTGGTGTGAATCACATTATTTCCCTAGAAGGAGTATTTAAAAGAACATTGCATGCAACTGTCAGGATTAAATAAGCCTTTAAAATGAAAGTAAAATTTGACGCGTTGCCATGGCAACAGTGTTCGAGATATCAAAAATCCCTTCGCAATTTATCATCTGCAATGTCTCAGCATCATGTTGACCACTTTTGGTGTCAATGGCATGAATATCCTAGAAGGAGTATTTAAAAGAACATCGGATGGAACTGTCAAAAAAATCCACCTTTGTGACTGACAGACTTCCTGGCGCCTGGTGGTGGCGCTATACCAGAGACTCACAATAGGCACATCGTTGCGATCGGAATCTTCAGGCGAACAAACACCCCGCTTGGCATCACAATAAGAATTTTTTTGCCTTAGATATTAGACACTTCCTGTTTCTCTGAATTCGCCACAACTTTGTCGACTCGCCACGGCAGCACCGTTCGAGATATCAAAAATCCCTTCGCAATTTAGCAAGTACAATGTCTCGACATCACGTTCACCACGTTTGGTGTCAATCCCATGAATCCTCTAGGAGAAGTATTTAAAAGTTCACCACATGCATTTTTGAAACAATACAAAATAGCCGACTTCCTGTTGGGCGGAGCTAAAATGTTTGAGTGCGAAAGTTGTTTGGGTCGATGAGATCTATATGCGTACCAACTCTCGTACATGTGCGTACATGTTTGCTCGATCTGTGCCCCAATGTTTGTTTTTGCATTACAGGGGGCGCTACAGAGCTCCCTTGCCACACCCATATTCCAGCCTTTGCATGAGCCTAGTGGCACGTGACTTTGACATCTGTGCCAAATTTCCGTTGTTTTCGAGCATGTTAAGGCACCCAAAGTGCACGCCAAGACCTTAAATATGCCTGAAAATGAAAGTAAAGTTTGACGTGTTGCCATGGGAACAGCGTTCGAGATATCAAAAATCCCTTCGCAATTTATCATCTACAATGTCTCAGCATCGTGTTGACTGCTTTTGGTGTCAATCGCATGAAAATCCTAGGAGGAGTATTTAAAAGTTCACCATATGCAACGGTCAAGAAATCCACCTTTTGTGACTGCCACACTTCCTGGTGCCTGTTGGTGGCGCTATACCCGAGACTCAAAATAGGCACATCGATGCGATCGGAATCCTTGGCCGAACATACACACTGCGTTTCATCCCAATAAGAAATTTTTTGCTTTAGATATTAGACACTTCCTGTTTCATTGAATTCGCCATAAATTTGTCGCCTCGTCATGGCAACACCGTTTGAGATATCAAAAATCCCTTCGCAATTTAGCAAGTCCAATGTCTCAGCATCATGTTCACCACGTTTGGTGTCAATCGTATGAATTCCCTTGGAGAAGTATTTAAAAGTTCATGACTGACACACTTCCTGGCGCCTGGTGGTGGCGCTATACCCGGGAGTCACAATAGGCACATCAATGCGATCGGAATCTTCAGACGAACAAACACCCCGCATGGCATCACAATAAGACATTTTTTACCTTAGATATTAAACACTTCCTGTTTCTCTGATTTCGCCAAAACTTTGTCGCCTCGCCATGGCAGAACCGTTCGAGATATCAAAAATCCCTTCGCAATTTAGCAAGTACAATGTCTCGACATCACGTTCACCACGTTTGGTGTCATTCGCATGAATCCCCTAGGAGGAGTATTTAAAAGTTCACCGCATGCATTTTTTAAACAATCCAAAATAGCCAACTTCCTGTTGGGCGGAGCTTAAATGTTAGAGGGTAAAAGTTGTTCGGGTCGATGAGATCTATATGCGTACCAACTCCCGTACATGTGGGTACATGTTTGTCCGATCTGTGCACCAATGTTTTTTTTTGCATTACAGGGGGCGCTACTGAGCCCCTTTGCCACGCCCGTGTTCCAGCTTTTGGCCGTTCGCAATGACAGACGACTCTGACGTCTGTGCCAAATTTCAAGAGTTTTCGAGTATGTTAAGGCACCCAAAGTGCCCAAAACTGTAAAAAAAATAAAATAAAAATAAATATAGCTGCAAGCAGCAATGGCGGGCCCTCGCACGTTTTTTTACCGCTACACGGTGCGTCTGAGAAAACGATGCACAGTGGGCAAGGGCCTCAAGTGGGTAAATATCAGTGGGCTATTTAATGTTGCTACTGAGCAATTTGGGGACTGTAGGTAAAAGAAACTCCACATTTTAGACAAACGGGGGCACTAGTGAGCCACTTAAGAGACACGCCTATGTCTGACCTGTTTGTGCACACTTAACAGCCAACAACTCTAATGTGTGTGCCACATTTAAAGTTCAACTAAGCACGCCAAGAGCCTTAAACATGCCTAAAATTAAAGTAAAGTTTGACGCGTTGCCATGGGAACAGCGTTCAAGATGTCAAAAATTCCTTCGCAATTTATCATCTACTATGCCTCAGCATTATGTTGACAACTTCTGGAGTCAATCGCATGAATATCCTAGAAGGAGTATTTAAAAGAACATCGGCGTCAACTGAAAGGCTTAAAAATGCCTTTAAAATTAAAGTAAAGTGTGACGCGTTGCCATGGGAACAGCGTTTGAGATATCAAAAATCTCTTCGCAATTTATCATCTACAATGTCTCAGCATTATGTTGACCACTTCTGGAGTCAATCACATTATTTCCTCAGGAGGAGTATTTAAAAGTTTACCGCATGCAGCTGTAAGGCTTAAATATGCCTTTAAAATGAAAGTAAAGTTTGACACGTTGCCATGGGAACAGCGTTCGAGATATCAAAACTCCCTTCGCAATTTATCATCTACAATGTCTCGCCATCATGTTGACCACTTCTGGTGTCAATCGCATAAATATCCTAGAAGGAGTATTTAAAGGAACATCGGCATCAACTGAAAGGCTTAAAAATGCCTTTAAAATGAAAGTAAAGTTTGAAGCGTTGCCATGGGAACAGCGTTTGAGATATCAAAAATCCCTTCGCAATTTATCATCTACAATGTCTCAGCATCGTGTTGACCGCTTTTGGTGTCAATCGCATGAAAATCCTAGGAGGAGTATTTAAAAGTTCACCATATGCAACGGTCAAGAAATCCACCTTTTGTGACTGCCACACTTCCTGGTGCCTGTTGGTGGCGCTATACCCGAGACTCAAAATAGGCACATCGATGCGATCGGAATCCTTGGCCGAACATACACACTGCGTTTCATCCCAATAAGAAATTTTTTGCTTTAGATATTAGACACTTCCTGTTTCATTGAATTCGCCATAAATTTGTCGCCTCGTCATGGCAACACCGTTTGAGATATCAAAAATCCCTTCGCAATTTAGCAAGTCCAATGTCTCAGCATCATGTTCACCACGTTTGGTGTCAATCGTATGAATTCCCTTGGAGAAGTATTTAAAAGTTCATGACTGACACACTTCCTGGCGCCTGGTGGTGGCGCTATACCCGGGAGTCACAATAGGCACATCAATGCGATCGGAATCTTCAGACGAACAAACACCCCGCATGGCATCACAATAAGACATTTTTTACCTTAGATATTAAACACTTCCTGTTTCTCTGATTTCGCCAAAACTTTGTCGCCTCGCCATGGCAGAACCGTTCGAGATATCAAAAATCCCTTCGCAATTTAGCAAGTACAATGTCTCGACATCACGTTCACCACGTTTGGTGTCATTCGCATGAATCCCCTAGGAGGAGTATTTAAAAGTTCACCGCATGCATTTTTTAAACAATCCAAAATAGCCAACTTCCTGTTGGGCGGAGCTTAAATGTTAGAGGGTAAAAGTTGTTCGGGTCGATGAGATCTATATGCGTACCAACTCCCGTACATGTGGGTACATGTTTGTCCGATCTGTGCACCAATGTTTTTTTTTGCATTACAGGGGGCGCTACAGAGCCCCTTTGCCACGCCCGTGTTCCAGCTTTTGGCCGTTCGCAATGACAGACGACTCTGACGTCTGTGCCCAATTTCAAGAGTTTTCGAGTATGTTAAGGCACCCAAAGTGCCCAAAACTGTTAAAAAAAATAAATAAATAAATATAGCTGCAAGCAGCAATGGCGGGCCCTCGCACGTTTTTTTACCGCTACACGGTGCGTCCGAGAAAACGATGCACAGTGGGCAAGGGCCTCAAGTGGGTAAATATCAGTGGGCTATTTAATGTTGTTACTGAGCAATTTGGGGACTGTAGGTAAAAGAAACTCCACATTTTAGACAAACGGGGGCACTAGTGAGCCACTTAAGAGACACGCCTATGTCTGACCTGTTTGTGCACACTTAACAGCCAACAACTCTAATGTGTGTGCCACATTTAAAGTTCAACTAAGCACGCCAAGAGCCTTAAACATGCCTAAAATTAAAGTAAAGTTTGACGCGTTGCCATGGGAACAGCGTTCAAGATGTCAAAAATTCCTTCGCAATTTATCATCTACTATGCCTCAGCATTATGTTGACAACTTCTGGAGTCAATCGCATGAATATCCTAGAAGGAGTATTTAAAAGAACATCGGCGTCAACTGAAAGGCTTAAAAATGCCTTTAAAATTTAAGTAAAGTGTGACGCGTTGCCATGGGAACAGCGTTTGAGAAATCAAAAATCTCTTCGCAATTTATCATCTACAATGTCTCAGCATTATGTTGACCACTTCTGGAGTCAATCACATTATTTCCTCAGGAGGAGTATTTAAAAGTTTACCGCATGCAGCTGTAAGGCTTAAATATGCCTTTAAAATGAAAGTAAAGTTTGACACGTTGCCATGGGAACAGCGTTCGAGATATCAAAACTCCCTTCGCAATTTATCATCTACAATGTCTCGCCATCATGTTGACCACTTCTGGTGTCAATCGCATGAATATCCTAGAAGGAGTATTTAAAGGAACATCGGCATCAACTGAAAGGCTTAAAAATGCCTTTAAAATGAAAGTAAAGTTTGAAGCGTTGCCATGGGAACAGCGTTTGAGATATCAAAAATTCCTTCACTATTTATCATTTACAATGTCTCGGCATCATGTTGACCACTTCTGGTGTTAATCGCATGAATCCCATACGAGGAGTATTTAAAGGTTCACAGCATGTAACTGTCAGCCTTAAATATGCTGGAAAATGAAAGCAAAGTTTGATGCGTTGCCATGGGAACAGCGTTTGAGATATCAAAAATCCCTTCGCAATTTATCATCTACAATGTCTCGGCATCATGTACACCACTTCTGGAGTCAATCGCATGAATATTCTAGAAGGAGTATTTAAAAGAACATCGGCGTCAACTGAAAGGCTTAAATATGCCTTTAAAATGAAAGTAAAGTCTGACGCGTTGCCATGGGAACAGCGTTCGAGATATCAAAAATCCCTTCGCAATTTATCATCTACAATGTCTCAGCATCATGTTGACCACTTTTGGTGTCAATCGCATGAATATCCTAGAAGTAGTATTTAAAAGAACATCGGCGTCAACTGAAAGGCTTAAATATGCCTTTAAAATGAAAGTAAAGTCTGACGCGTTGCCATGGGAACAGCGTTCGAGATATCAAAAATCCCTTCGCAATTTATCATCTACAATGTCTCAGCATCATGTTGACCACTTTTGGTGTCAATCGCATGAATATCCTAGAAGGAGTATTTAAAAGAACATTGGATGGAACTGTCAAAAAAATCCACCTTTGTGACTGACAGACTTCCTGGCGCCTGGTGGTGGCGCTATACCCGAGACTCACAATAGGCACATCGTTGCGATCGTAATCTTCAGGCGAACAAACACCCCGCTTGGCATCACAATAAGAATTTTTTTGCCTCAGATATTAGACACTTCCTGTTTCTCTGATTTCGCCACAACTTTGTCGACTCGCCATGGCAGCACCGTTTGAGATATCAAAAATCCCTTCGCAATTTAGCAAGTACAATGTCTCGACATCACGTTCACCACGTTTGGTGTCATTCCCATGAATCCTCTAGGAGGAGTATTTAAAAGTTCACCACATGCATTTTTGAAACAATACAAAATAGCCGACTTCCTGTTGGGCGGAGCTTAAATGTTAGAGGGCGAAAGTTGTTCGGGTCGATGAGATCTATATGCGTACCAACTTTCGTACATGTGCGTACATGCTTGCCCAATCTGTGCAGCAATGTTTGTTTTTGCATTACAGGGGGCGCTACAGAGCCCCAGTGCCACGCCCGTGTTCCAGCCTTTGCATGAGCCTAGTGGTACGGGACACTGACATGTGTGCCAAGTTTCAAGAGTTTTCGAGTATGTTAAGGGACCCAAATTAACTCCAGTGTTGAAAAAAAAAAATAAATAATAATAATAATAATAAAAATAATAATCCGAGCAAAAACAATAGGGCTTCGCACCTACGGTGCAGGCCATTCTGGCCTGCTCCTCGGTGCTCGGGCCCTAATAATAATAATCCGAGCAAAAACAATAGGGCTTCGCACCATTCGGTGCAGGCCATTCTGGCCTGCTCCTCGGTGCTCGGGCCCTAATAATAAATCTGAGCAAAAACAATAGGGCTTCGCACCTTTCGGTGCAGGCCATTCTGGCCTGCTCCTCGGTGCTCGGGCCCTAATAATCCGAGCAAAAACAATAGGGCTTCGCACCTTTCGGTGCAGGCCATTCTGGCCTGCTCCTCGGTGCTCGGGCCCTAAAAAGAATAATAAATATAGCTGCAAGCAGCAATGGCGGGCCCTCGCACGTTTTTTTACCGCTACACGGTGCGTCCGAGAAAACGATGCACGGTGGGCAAGGGCATCAAGTGGGTAAATATCAGTGGGCTATTTAATGTTGTTACTGAGCCATTTGGGGACTGTAGGTAAAAGAAACCCCACATTTTAGACAAACGGGGGCGCTAGTGAGCCACTTAAGAGACACGCCTATGTGTGACCTGTTTGTGCACACTTAACAGCCGACAAATCTGATGTGTGTGCCGTCTTTTAGGTTAATCTAAGCACGCCAAGAGTCCTAAATATGCCTGAAATAAATGTAAAGTTTGGCGCGTTGCCATGGTTCGAGATATCAAAAATCCCTTCGCAATTTATCATCTACTATGTCTCGGCATCATGTTGACCACTTCTGGTGTCAATCTCATGAATATTCTAGAAGGAGTATTTAAAAAAACATCGGCGTCAACATAAAAGCTTAAATAAGCCTTTAAAATGAAAGTAAAGTTTGACGCGTTGCCATGGGAACAGCATTTGAGATATCAAAAATCCCTTCGCAATTTATCATCTACAATGTCTCGGCATCATGTTGACCACTTCTGGTGTCAATCTCATGAATATTCTAGAAGGAGTATTTAAACGAACATCGGCATCAACTTAAAGGCTTAAATAAGCCTTTAAAGTGAAAGTAAAGTTTGACGCGTTGCCATGGGAACAGCGTTTGAGATAACAAAAATCCCTTCACAATTTATCATCTACAATGTCTCGGCATCATGTTGACCACGTCTAGTGTCAATCTCATGAATATTCTAGAAGGAGTATTTAAAAGAACATCGGCGTCAACTTAAAGGCTTAAATAAGCCTTTAAAATGAAAGTAAAGTTTGACGCGTTGCCATGGGAACAGCGTTTGAGATATCAAAAATCCCTTCACAATTTATTATCTACAATGTCTCGGCATCATGTTGACCACTTCTGGTGTCAATCTCATGAATATTCTAGAAGGAGTATTTAAAAGAACATCGGCGTCAACTGAAAGGCTTAAATATGCCTTTAAAATGAAAGTAAAGTTTGACGCGTTGCCATGGGAACAGCGTTTGAGATATCAAAAATTCCTTCACTATTTATCATTTACAATGTCTCGGCATCATGTTGACCACTTCTGGTGTTAATCGCATGAATCCCATACGAGGAGTATTTAAAGGTTCACAGCATGTAACTGTCAGCCTTAAATATGCTGGAAAATGAAAGCAAAGTTTGATGCGTTGCCATGGGAACAGCGTTTGAGATATCAAAAATCCCTTCGCAATTTATCATCTACAATGTCTCGGCATCATGTACACCACTTCTGGAGTCAATCGCATGAATATTCTAGAAGGAGTATTTAAAAGAACATCGGCGTCAACTGAAAGGCTTAAATATGCCTTTAAAATGAAAGTAAAGTCTGACGCGTTGCCATGGGAACAGCGTTCGAGATATCAAAAATCCCTTCGCAATTTATCATCTACAATGTCTCAGCATCATGTTGACCACTTTTGGTGTCAATCGCATGAATATCCTAGAAGGAGTATTTAAAAGAACATTGGATGGAACTGTCAAAAAAATCCACCTTTGTGACTGACAGACTTCCTGGCGCCTGGTGGTGGCGCTATACCCGAGACTCACAATAGGCACATCGTTGCGATCGTAATCTTCAGGCGAACAAACACCCCGCTTGGCATCACAATAAGAATTTTTTTGCCTCAGATATTAGACACTTCCTGTTTCTCTGATTTCGCCACAACTTTGTCGACTCGCCATGGCAGCACCGTTTGAGATATCAAAAATCCCTTCGCAATTTAGCAAGTACAATGTCTCGACATCACGTTCACCACGTTTGGTGTCATTCCCATGAATCCTCTAGGAGGAGTATTTAAAAGTTCACCACATGCATTTTTGAAACAATACAAAATAGCCGACTTCCTGTTGGGCGGAGCTTAAATGTTAGAGGGCGAAAGTTGTTCGGGTCGATGAGATCTATATGCGTACCAACTTTCGTACATGTGCGTACATGCTTGCCCAATCTGTGCAGCAATGTTTGTTTTTGCATTACAGGGGGCGCTACAGAGCCCCAGTGCCACGCCCGTGTTCCAGCCTTTGCATGAGCCTAGTGGTACGGGACACTGACATGTGTGCCAAGTTTCAAGAGTTTTCGAGTATGTTAAGGGACCCAAATTAACTCCAGTGTTGAAAAAAAAAATAATAATAATAATAATAATAATAAAAATAATAATCCGAGCAAAAACAATAGGGCTTCGCACCTACGGTGCAGGCCATTCTGGCCTGCTCCTCGGTGCTCGGGCCCTAATAATAATAATCCGAGCAAAAACAATAGGGCTTCGCTCCATTCGGTGCAGGCCATTCTGGCCTGCTCCTCGGTGCTCGGGCCCTAATAATAAATCTGAGCAAAAACAATAGGGCTTCGCACCTTTCGGTGCAGGCCATTCTGGCCTGCTCCTCGGTGCTCGGGCCCTAATAATCCGAGCAAAAACAATAGGGCTTCGCACCTTTCGGTGCAGGCCATTCTGGCCTGCTCCTCGGTGCTCGGGCCCTAAAAATAATAATAAATATAGCTGCAAGCAGCAATGGCGGGCCCTCGCACGTTTTTTTACCGCTACACGGTGCGTCCGAGAAAACGATGCACGGTGGGCAAGGGCATCAAGTGGGTAAATATCAGTGGGCTATTTAATGTTGTTACTGAGCCATTTGGGGACTGTAGGTAAAAGAAACCCCACATTTTAGACAAACGGGGGCGCTAGTGAGCCACTTAAGAGACACGCCTATGTGTGACCTGTTTGTGCACACTTAACAGCCGACAAATCTGATGTGTGTGCCGTCTTTTAGGTTAATCTAAGCACGCCAAGAGTCCTAAATATGCCTGAAATAAATGTAAAGTTTGGCGCGTTGCCATGGTTCGAGATATCAAAAATCCCTTCGCAATTTATCATCTACTATGTCTCGGCATCATGTTGACCACTTCTGGTGTCAATCTCATGAATATTCTAGAAGGAGTATTTAAAAAAACATCGGCGTCAACATAAAAGCTTAAATAAGCCTTTAAAATGAAAGTAAAGTTTGACGCGTTGCCATGGGAACAGCATTTGAGATATCAAAAATCCCTTCGCAATTTATCATCTACAATGTCTCGGCATCATGTTGACCACTTCTGGTGTCAATCTCATGAATATTCTAGAAGGAGTATTTAAACGAACATCGGCATCAACTTAAAGGCTTAAATAAGCCTTTAAAGTGAAAGTAAAGTTTGACGCGTTGCCATGGGAACAGCGTTTGAGATAACAAAAATCCCTTCACAATTTATCATCTACAATGTCTCGGCATCATGTTGACCACTTCTAGTGTCAATCTCATGAATATTCTAGAAGGAGTATTTAAAAGAACATCGGCGTCAACTTAAAGGCTTAAATAAGCCTTTAAAATGAAAGTAAAGTTTGACGCGTTGCCATGGGAACAGCGTTTGAGATATCAAAAATCCCTTCGCAATTTATCATCTACAATGTCTCAGCATCATGTTGACCACTTTTGGTGTCAATCGCATGAATATCCTAGAAGGAGTATTTAAAAGAACATTGGATGGAACTGTCAAAAAAATCCACCTTTGTGACTGACAGACTTCCTGGCGCCTGGTGGTGGCGCTATACCCGAGACTCACAATAGGCACATCGTTGCGATCGTAATCTTCAGGCGAACAAACACCCCGCTTGGCATCACAATAAGAATTTTTTTGCCTCAGATATTAGACACTTCCTGTTTCTCTGATTTCGCCACAACTTTGTCGACTCGCCATGGCAGCACCGTTTGAGATATCAAAAATCCCTTCGCAATTTAGCAAGTACAATGTCTCGACATCACGTTCACCACGTTTGGTGTCATTCCCATGAATCCTCTAGGAGGAGTATTTAAAAGTTCACCACATGCATTTTTGAAACAATACAAAATAGCTGACTTCCTGTTGGGCGGAGCTTAAATGTTAGAGGGCGAAAGTTGTTCGGGTCGATGAGATCTATATGCGTACCAACTTTCGTACATGTGCGTACATGCTTGCCCAATCTGTGCAGCAATGTTTGTTTTTGCATTACAGGGGGCGCTACAGAGCCCCAGTGCCACGCCCGTGTTCCAGCCTTTGCATGAGCCTAGTGGTACGGGACACTGACATGTGTGCCAAGTTTCAAGAGTTTTCGAGTATGTTAAGGGACCCAAATTAACTCCAGTGTTGAAAAAAAAAAAATAATAATAATAATAATAATAAAAATAATAATCCGAGCAAAAACAATAGGGCTTCGCACCTACGGTGCAGGCCATTCTGGCCTGCTCCTCGGTGCTCGGGCCCTAATAATAATAATCCGAGCAAAAACAATAGGGCTTCGCTCCATTCGGTGCAGGCCATTCTGGCCTGCTCCTCGGTGCTCGGGCCCTAATAATAAATCTGAGCAAAAACAATAGGGCTTCGCACCTTTCGGTGCAGGCCATTCTGGCCTGCTCCTCGGTGCTCGGGCCCTAATAATCCGAGCAAAAACAATAGGGCTTCGCACCTTTCGGTGCAGGCCATTCTGGCCTGCTCCTCGGTGCTCGGGCCCTAAAAATAATAATAAATATAGCTGCAAGCAGCAATGGCGGGCCCTCGCACGTTTTTTTACCGCTACACGGTGCGTCCGAGAAAACGATGCACGGTGGGCAAGGGCATCAAGTGGGTAAATATCAGTGGGCTATTTAATGTTGTTACTGAGCCATTTGGGGACTGTAGGTAAAAGAAACCCCACATTTTAGACAAACGGGGGCGCTAGTGAGCCACTTAAGAGACACGCCTATGTGTGACCTGTTTGTGCACACTTAACAGCCGACAAATCTGATGTGTGTGCCGTCTTTTAGGTTAATCTAAGCACGCCAAGAGTCCTAAATATGCCTGAAATAAATGTAAAGTTTGGCGCGTTGCCATGGTTCGAGATATCAAAAATCCCTTCGCAATTTATCATCTACTATGTCTCGGCATCATGTTGACCACTTCTGGTGTCAATCTCATGAATATTCTAGAAGGAGTATTTAAAAAAACATCGGCGTCAACATAAAAGCTTAAATAAGCCTTTAAAATGAAAGTAAAGTTTGACGCGTTGCCATGGGAACAGCATTTGAGATATCAAAAATCCCTTCGCAATTTATCATCTACAATGTCTCGGCATCATGTTGACCACTTCTGGTGTCAATCTCATGAATATTCTAGAAGGAGTATTTAAACGAACATCGGCATCAACTTAAAGGCTTAAATAAGCCTTTAAAGTGAAAGTAAAGTTTGACGCGTTGCCATGGGAACAGCGTTTGAGATAACAAAAATCCCTTCACAATTTATCATCTACAATGTCTCGGCATCATGTTGACCACTTCTAGTGTCAATCTCATGAATATTCTAGAAGGAGTATTTAAAAGAACATCGGCGTCAACTTAAAGGCTTAAATAAGCCTTTAAAATGAAAGTAAAGTTTGACGCGTTGCCATGGGAACAGCGTTTGAGATATCAAAAATCCCTTCACAATTTATTATCTACAATGTCTCGGCATCATGTTGACCACTTCTGGTGTCAATCTCATGAATATTCTAGAAGGAGTATTTAAAAGAACATTGGCGTCAACTGAAAGGCTTAAATATGCCTTTAAAATGAAAGTAAAATCTGATGCGTTGCCATGGGAACAGCGTTTGAGATATCAAAAATCCCTTCGCAATTTATCATCTACAATGTCTCGGCATCATGTTGACCACTTCTGGCATCAATCGCATGAATATTCTAGAAGGAGTATTTAAAATAACATTGGCGTCAACTGAAAGGCTTAAATAAGCCTTTAAATTGAAAGTAAAGTTTGACGCGTTGCCATGGGATGTAGCCATAAATTTGTCGCCTCGCCATGGCAGAACCGTTCGAGATATCAAAAATTCCTTCGCAATTTAGCAAGTACAATGTCTCAGCATCATGATCACCACGTTTGGTGTCAGTCGCATGAATCCCCTAGAAGGAGTATTTAAAAGTTCAACGCATGCATTTTTTAAACAATCCAAAATAGCCGACTTCCTGTTGGGCGGAGCTTAAATGTTAGAGGGCGAAAGTTGTTCGGATCGATGAGATCTATAAGCGTACCAACTCCCGTACATGTGCGTAAATTTTTGTCAAATCTGTGCCCCAATGTTTGTTTTTGCATTACAGGGGCCGCTGCAGAGCCCCGTGCCACGCCCGTGTTCCAGCCTTTGGATTTCTGCGATGACGGACGACTCTGACGTCTATGCCAATTTTCAAGAGTTTTCGAGTATGTTAAGGCACCCAAAAAGTCCAAAAGTGTTAAAAAAAAAATAAAAATAATAATAAATATAGCTGCAAGCAGCAATGGCGGGCCCTCGCACGTTTTTTTTACCGCTACACGGTGCCTCCGAGAAAACGATGCACGGTGGGCAAGGGCATCAAGTGGGTAAATATCAGTGGGCTATTTAATGTTGTTACTGAGCCTTTTGGGGACTGTAGCTAAAAGAAACCCCACATTTGAGACAAACAGGGGCGCTAGTGAGCCACTTAAGAGACACGCCTATGTCTGACCTTTTTGTGCACACTTAACAGCCGACAACTTTGATGTGTGTGCCAACTTTAAGGTTAATCTAATCACGCCAAGAGCCTTAAATATGCCTGAAATAAAAGTAAAGTTTGCGGCGTTGCCATGGGAACAGCGTTCGAGATATCAAAAATCCCTTCGCAATTTATCATCTACAATGTCTCTGCATCATGTTGACCACTTCTGGTGTTAATCGCATGAATATCCTAGAAGGAGTATTTAAAGGAACATCGGCGTCAACTGAAAGGCTTAAATATGCCTTTAAAATGAAAGTAAACTTTGACGCGTTGCCATGGGAACAGCGTTTGAGATATCAAAAATCCCTTTAGCAATTTATCATCTACAATGTCTTGGCATCATAATCGCAACATTTGGTGTCAATCGCTTGAATATCCTAGAAGGAGTATTTTAAAGAACATCGGCATCAACTGAAAGGCTTAAATATGGCTTCAAAATGAAAGTAAAAAGTTTGACACATTGCCATGGGAACAGCGTTTGAGATATCAAAAATCCCTTTGCAATTTATCATCTACAATGTCTCGGCACCATGTTGACCACTTCTGGTGTCAATCTCATGAATATTCTAGAAGGAGTATTTAAAAGAACATTGGCATCAACTTAAAGGCTTAAATAAGCCTTTAAAATGAAAGTAAAGTTTGACGCGTTGCCATGGTAACTGCGTTTGAGATATCAAAAATCCCTTCGCAATTTATCATCTATAATGTCTCGGCATCATGTTGACCACTTCTGGCGTCAATCGCATGAATATTCTAGAAGGAGTATTTAAAAGAACATTGGCGTCAACTGAAAGGCTTAAATATGCCTTTAAAATGAAAGTAAAATCTGACACGTTGCCATGGGATCAGCGTTCGAGATATCAAAAATCCCTTCGCAATTTATCATCTACAATGTCTCAGCATTTTGTTGACCACTTCTGGAGTCAATCACATTATTTCTCCAGGAGGAGTATTTAAAAGTTTACCGCATGCAGCTGTAAGGTTTAAATATTCCTTAAAAATGAAAGTAAAGTTTGACAGGTTGCCATGGGAACAGCGTTCGAGATATCAAAAATCCCTTCGCAATTTATCATCTACAATGTCTTGGCATCATGTTGACCACTTTTGGTGTCAATCGCATAAACATTGTAGGAGGAGTATTTAAAAGAACATCGCATGGAACTGTCAAAAAAAATCCACCTTTGTGACTGACACACTTCCTGGCGCCTGGTGGTGGCGCTATACCCGGGAGTCACAATAGGCACATCGATGCGATCGGAATCTTCAGACGAACAAACACACCGCGTGTCATCACAATAAGACATTTTTTGCCTTTGATATTAGACACTTCCTGTTTCTCTAATGTCGCCATAAATTTGTCGCCTCGCCATGGCAACACCGTTCAAGATATCAAAAATCCCTTCGCAATTTAGCAAGTCCAATGTCTCGACATCATGTTCACCACGTTTGGTGTCAATCGCATGAATCCTCTAGGAGGAGTATTTAAAAGTTCAACGCATGCATTTTTTAAACAATCCAAAATAGCCGACTTCCTGTTGGGCGGAGCTTAAATGTTAGAGGGCGAAAGTTGTTCGGGTCGATGAGATCTATATGCGTACCAACTCTCGTACATGTGCGTACATGTTTGCCCGAACTGCGCAACAATGTTTGTTTTTGCATTACAGGGGGCGCTACAGAGCCCCCGTGACACGCCCATGTTCCAGCCTTTGCCCGGTCGCAATGACGGACGACTTTGACGTGTGTGCCAAATTGCAAGAGTTTTCGAGTATGTTTAGGCACCCAAAATGGCCAAAAGTGTTAAAAAAAAAAAAAAAAAAAATATAGCTGCAAGCAGCAATGGCGGGCCCTCGCACGTTTTTTTTACCGCTACACGGTGCGTCCGAGAAAACGATGCACGGTGGGCAAGGGCATCAAGTGGGTAAATATCAGTGGGCTATTTAATGTTGTTACTGAGCCATTTGGGGACTGTAGCTAAAAGAAACCCCAGACTTTAGACAAAAGGGGGCGCTAGTGAGCCACTTAAGAGACACGCCTTTATCTGACCTTTTTGTCAACACTTAACAGCCGAAAACTCTGATGTGTGTGTCAATTTTAATGTTAATCTAAACGAGTCGAGAGCCTTAAATATGCCTGAAATAAATGTAAAGTTTGGGGCGTTGCCATGGGAACAGCGTTCGAGATATCAAAAATCCCTTCGCAATGTATCATCTACAATGTCTCGGCATCATGTTGACCACTTCTCGTCTCAATCGCATGAAAATCCTAGAAGGAGTGTTTAAAAGAACATCAGCGTCAACTTAAAGGCTTAAATAAGCCTTTAAAATGAAAGTAAAGTTTGACGCGTTGCCAAGGGAACAGCGTTTGAGATATCAAAAATCCCTTCGCAATTTATCATCTACAATGTCTCGGCATCATGTTGACCACTTCTGGTGTCAATCTCATGAATATTCTAGAAGGAGTATTTAAAAGAACATCAGCGTCAACTTAAAGGGTTAAATAAGCCTTTAAAATGAAAGTAAAGTTTGACGCATTGCCATGGGAACAGCGTTTGAA
Organism: Paramisgurnus dabryanus; assembly: GCF_030506205.2. Lineage (NCBI taxonomy): Eukaryota > Metazoa > Chordata > Actinopteri > Cypriniformes > Cobitidae > Paramisgurnus > Paramisgurnus dabryanus. Next base: position 45,096,684 of record NC_133343.1, read on the forward strand.
ATATCAAGAATCCCTTCGCAATTTATCATCTACAATATCTCGACTTCATGTTGACCACTTTTGGTGTCAATTGCATGATTATTCTAGAAGGAGTATATAAAAGTTCACTGCATGCAACTGTAAGGCTTAAATATGCCTTTAAAATGAAAGTAAAGTTTGACACGTTGCCATGGGAATATCGTTCGAGATATCAAAAATCCCTTCGCAATTTATCATCTACAATGTCTCGCCATCATGTTGACCACTTCTGGTGTTAATCGCATGAATATCCTAGAAGGAGTATTTAAAAGAACATAGCATGGAATTGTCAAAAAAAATCCAGCTTTGTGACTGACACACTTCCTGGCGCCTGGTGGTGGCGCTATACCCGGGAGTCACAATAGGCACATCGATGCGATCGGAATCTTCAGACGAACAAACACCCTGCATGGCATCACAATAAGATATTTTTTGCCTTAGAAATTAGACACTTCCTGTTTCTCTAAATTCGCCATAAATTCGTCGCCTCGCCATGGCAGAACCGTTCGAGATATCAAAAATCCCTTCGCAATTTAGCAAGTACAATGTCTCGACATCATGATCACCACGTTTGGTGTCAATCCCATGAATCCACTAGGAGGAGTATTTAAAAGTTCAACGAATGCATTTTTTAAACAATCCAAAATAGCCGACTTCCTGTTGGGCGGAGCTTAAATGTTAGAGGGCGAAAGTTGTTCGGGTCGATGAGATCTATATGCGTACCAACTCTCGTACATGTGCGTAAATTTTTGCCCGATCTGTGCATCAATGTTTTTTTTTGCATTACAGGGGGCGCTATAGAGCCCCCGTGCCACGCCCGTGTTCCAGCCTTTGGATTTCTGCGATGACGGACGACTCTGACATCTGTGCCAAATTTCAAGAGTTTTCGAGTATGTTAAGGCCCCCAAAAAGTCCAAAAGTGTTAAAAAAATAAAAAATAAATAAATAAAAAAATAATAAAAATAATAATCCGAGCAAAAACAATAGGGCTCCGCACCTACGGTGCAGGCCATTCTGGCCTGCTCCTCGGTGCTCGGGCCCTAATAATCCGAGCAAAAACAATAGGGCTTCGCACCATTCGGTGCAGGCCATTCTGGCCTGCTCCTCGGTGCTCGGGCCCTAAATATTCTAGAAGGAGTATTTAAAAGAACATCGGCATCAACTTAAAGGCTTAAATAAGCCTTTAAAATGAAAGTAAAGTTTGACGCGTTGCCATGGTAACTGCGTTTGAGATATCAAAAATCCCTTCGCAATTTATCATCTATAATGTCTCGGCATCATGTTGACCACTTCTGGCGTCAATCGCATGAATATTCTAGAAGGAGTATTTAAAAGAACATTGGCGTCAACTGAAAGGCTTAAATATGCCTTTAAAATGAAAGTAAAATCTGACACGTTGCCATGGGATCAGCGTTCGAGATATCAAAAATCCCTTCGCAATTTATCATCTACAATGTCTCAGCATTTTGTTGACCACTTCTGGAGTCAATCACATTATTTCTCCAGGAGGAGTATTTAAAAGTTTACCGCATGCAGCTGTAAGGTTTAAATATTCCTTAAAAATGAAAGTAAAGTTTGACAGGTTGCCATGGGAACAGCGTTCGAGATATCAAAAATCCCTTCGCAATTTATCATCTACAATGTCTTGGCATCATGTTGACCACTTTTGGTGTCAATCGCATAAACATTGTAGGAGGAGTATTTAAAAGAACATCGCATGGAACTGTCAAAAAAAATCCACCTTTGTGACTGACACACTTCCTGGCGCCTGGTGGTGGCGCTATACCCGGGAGTCACAATAGGCACATCGATGCGATCGGAATCTTCAGACGAACAAACACACCGAGTGTCATCACAATAAGACATTTTTTGCCTTTGATATTAGACACTTCCTGTTTCTCTGATGTCGCCATAAATTTGTCGCCTCGCCATGGCAACACCGTTCAAGATATCAAAAATCCCTTCGCAATTTAGCAAGTCCAATGTCTCGACATCATGTTCACCACGTTTGGTGTCAATCGCATGAATCCTCTAGGAGGAGTATTTAAAAGTTCAACGCATGCATTTTTTAAACAATCCAAAATAGCCGACTTCCTGTTGGGCGGAGCTTAAATGTTAGAGGGCGAAAGTTGTTCGGGTCGATGAGATCTATATGCGTACCAACTCTCGTACATGTGCGTACATGTTTGCCCGAACTGCGCAACAATGTTTGTTTTTGCATTACAGGGGGCGCTACAGAGCCCCCGTGACACGCCCATGTTCCAGCCTTTGCCCGGTCGCAATGACGGACGACTTTGACGTGTGTGCCAAATTGCAAGAGTTTTCGAGTATGTTTAGGCACCCAAAATGGCCAAAAGTGTTAAAAAAAAAAAAAAATAAAAAAAAAAATATAGCTGCAAGCAGCAATGGCGGGCCCTCGCACGTTTTTTTACCGCTACACGGTGCGTCCGAGAAAACGATGCACGGTGGCCAAGGGCATCAAGTGGGTAAATATCAGTGGGCTATTTAATGTTGTTACTGTTCAATTTGGGGACTGTAGGTAAAAGAAACCCCACATTTTAGACAAACGGGGGCACCAGTGAGCCACTTAAGAGACACGCCTATGTCTCGACTTTTTGTGCACACTTAAGAGCCGACAACTCTGATGTGTGTGCCAATGTTTAGGTTAATCTAAGCATGTCAAGAGCCTTAAAGATGCCAGAAATAAAAGTAAAGTTTGCGGCATTGCTATGGGAACAGTGTTCGAGATATCAAAAATCCCTTCGCATTATATCATCTACATTGTCTCGGCATCATGTAGACCACTTCTGGTGTTAATCGCATGAATATCCTAGAAGGAGTATTTAAAGGAACATCGGCATCAACTGAAAGGCTTAAATATGCCTTTAAAATGAAAGTAAACTTTGACGCGTTGCCATGGGAACAGTGTTTGAGATATCAATAATCCCTTCGCAATTTATCATCTACTATCTCTCGGCTACATGTTGACCACTTTTGGTGTCAATTGCATGATTTTTCTAGAAGGAGTATTTAAAAAAACATAGCATGGAACTGTCAAAAAAATCCGGCTTTGTGACTGACACACTTCCTGGCGCCTGGTGGTGGCGCTATGCCAGGGAGTCACAATAGGCACATCGATGCGATCAGAATCTTCAGACGAACAAACACCCCGCGTGGCATCACAATAAAACATTTTTTGCCTTAGATATTAGACACTTCCTGTTTCTCTGATTTCGCCATAAATTTGTCGCCTCGGCATGGCAGAACCGTTCGAGATATCAAAAATCTCTTCGCAATTTAACAAGTACAATGTCTCGACATCATGTTTACCACGTTTGGTGTCAATCCCATGAATCCACTAGGAGGAGTATTTAAAAGTTCAACGCATGCATTTTTTAAACAATCCAAAATAGCCGACTTCCTGTTGGGCGGAGCTTAAATGTTCGAGTGCAAAAGTTGTTCGGGTCGATGAGATCTATATGCTTACCAACTCTCGTACATATGCGTACATTTTTGCCCAATCTGTGCCCCAATGTTTGTTTTTGCATTACAGGGGGCGCTATAGAGCCCTTGTGGCATGCCCGTGTTCCAGCCTTTGGATTTCTGCGATGACGGACGACTCTGGTGTCTGTGCCAATTTTCAAGAGTTTTCGAGTATGTTAAGGCACCCAAAAAGTCCAAAAGTGTTAAAAAAAATAAAAATAAAACAAGCAGCGATGGCGGGCCCTCGCACGTTTGTTTACCGCTACACGGTGCCTCCGAGAAAACGATGCACGGTGGGCATGTGCATCAAGTGGGTATATATCAGTGTACTATTTCATGTTGCTACTGACCCATTTAGGTACAGTAGGTAAAAGAAACCCCATATTTTAGACAAACGGGGGCGCTAGTCAGTCACTAAATAGACACGCCTTTATCTGACGTTTTTGTCAACACTTAACAGCCGACAAATCAGATGTGTGTTTCAAATTTAAACTTAATCTACGCTGCCAAGAGCCTGAAATATGCCTGAAATAAAAGTAAGTTTGACGCGTTGCCATGGGAACAGCGTTCGATGTGTCAAAAATTCCTTTGCAATTTAACGTCTTCAATGTCTCAGCATCATGTTGACCACTTCTGGTGTCAATCTCATGAAAATCCTAGAAGGAGTATTTAAAAGAACATCGGCGTCAACTGAAAGGCTTAAATATGCCTTTAAAATGAAAGTAAAGTTTGACGCGTTGCCATGGGAACAGCGTTTGAGATATCAAAAATCCCTTCACAATTTATCATCTACAATGTCTCAGCATCATGTTGACCACTTCTGGTGTCAATCTCATGAATATTCTAGAAGGAGTATTTAAAAGAACATTGGCGTCAACTGAAAGGCTTAATTATGCCTTTAAAATGAAAGTAAAGTTTGACGCGTTGCCATGGGAACAGCGTTTGAGATATCAAAAATCCCTTCACAATTTATCATCTACAATGTCTCAGCATCATGTTGACCACTTCTGGTGTCAATCTCATGAATATTCTAGAAGGAGTATTTAAAAGAACATTGGCGTCAACTGAAAGGCTTAATTATGCCTTAAAAATGAAAGTAAAGTTTGACGCGTTGCCATGGGAACAGCGTTCGAGATATCAAAAATCCCTTCGCAATTTATCATCTACAATGTCTTGGCATCATGTTGACCACTTCTGGTGTCAATCTCATGAAAATCCTAGAAGGAGTATTTAAAAGTTTCCTGCATGCAACAGAAAGGCTTAAATATGCCTTTAAAATGAAAGTAAAGTTTGACGCGTTGCCATGGGAACAGCGTTTGAGATATCAAAAATCCCTTCGCAATTTATCATCTACAATGTCTCGGCATGATGTTGACCACTTCTGGTGTCAATCTCATGAAAATCCTAGAAGGAGTATTTAAAAGAACATCGCATGGAACTGTCAAAAAAATCCAGCTTTGTGACTGACACACTTCCTGGCGCCTGGTGGTGGCGCTATACCCGGGAATCACAATAGGCACATCGATGCGATCAGAATCTTCAGACGAACAAACACCCCGCGTGTCATCACAATAAGACATTTTTTGCCCTAGATATTAGACACTTCCTGTTTCTCTGATTTCGCCACAACTTTGTCGCCTCGCCATGGCAGAACCGTTCGAGATATCAAAAATCCCTTCGCAATTTAGCAAGTCCAATGTCTCGACATCATGTTCACCACGTTTGGTCTCAATCGCATGAATCCCCTGGGAGGAGTATTTAAAGGAACATCGGCGTCAACTGAAAGGCTTAAATATGGCTTCAAAATGAAAGTAAAAAGTTTGACACGTTGTCATGGGAACAGCGTTTGAGATATCAAAAATCCCTTCGCAATTTATCATCTACAATATCTCGGCTTCATGTTGACCACTTTTGGTGTCAATTGCATGATTATTCTAGAAGGAGTATATAAAAGTTCACTGCATGCAACTGTAAGGCTTAAATATGCCTTTAAAATGAAAGTAAAGTTTGACACGTTGCCATGGGAACAGTGTTTGAGATATCAAAAATCCCTTCACAATTTATCATCTACTATGCCTCAGCATCATGTTGACCACTTTTGGTGTTAATCGCATGAATATCCTAGAAGGAGTATTTAAAGGAACATCGGCATCAACTGAAAGGCTTAAAAATGCCTTTAAAATGAAAGTAAAGTTTGACGCGTTGCCAGGGGAACAGCGTTTGAGATATCAAAAATCCCTTCGCAATTTATCATCTACAATGTCTTGGCATCATAATCACCACGTTTGGTGTCAATCGCATGAATATCCTAGAAGGAGTATTTTAAAGAACATCGGCATCAACTGAAAGGCTTAAATATGGCTTCAAAATGAAAGTAAAAAGTTTGACACGTTGTCATGGGAACAGCGTTTAAGATATCAAAAATCCCTTCGCAATTTATCATCTACAATGTCTTGGCATCATGTTAACCACTTCTTGTGTCAATCGCATGAAATTCCTAGAAGGAGTATTTAAAAGTTGACTGCATGAAACGGAAAGGCATAAATATGCCTTTAAAATGAAAGTAAAGCTTGACAGGTTGCCATGGGAACACACGTTCGAGATATCAAAAATCCCTTCGCAATTTATCATCTACAATGTCTCGGCATCATGTTGACCACTTCTTGTGTCAATCGCATGAAAATCCTAGAAGGAGTATTTAAAAGAACATCGCATGGAACTGTCAAAAAAATCCAGCTTTGTGACTGACACACTTCCTGGCGCCTGGTGGTGGCGCTATACCCGGGAGTCACAATAGGCACATCGATGCGATCGGAATCTTCAGACGAACAAACACCCTGCATGGCATCACAATAAGATATTTTTTGCCTTAGATATTAGACACTTCCTGTTTCTCTGAATTCGCCATAAATTCGTCGCCTCGCCATGGCAGAACCGTTCGAGATATCAAAAATCCCTTCGCAATTTAGCAAGTACAATGTCTCAGCATCATGTTTACCACGTTTGGTGTCAATCGCATGCATCCTCTAGGAGGAGTATTTAAAAGTTCAATGCATGCATTTTTTAAACAATCCAAAATAGCCGACTTCCTGTTGGGCGGAGCTTAAATGTTAGAGGGTGAAAGTTGTTCGGATCGATGAGATCTATATGCGTACCAACTCTCGTACATGTGCGTAAATTTTTGCCCGATCTGTGCCCCAATGTTTGTTTTTGCATTACAGGGGGCGCTACAGAGCTCCCTTACCACGCCCGAATTCCAGCCTTTGCCGGGTCCTAATGGCCGACGACTCTGACATCTCTGCCAATTTTCAAGAGTTTTTGAGTATGTTAAGGCCCCCAAATTGCCCTGAAACGTAAAAAAAAAATAAAAAAAAAAAAAAAAATAATAATAAATCCGAGCAAAAACAATAGGGCTTCGCACCTTTCGGTGCAGGCCATTCTGGCCTGCTCCTCGGTGCTCGGGCCCTAAATATAGCTGCAAGCAGCAATGGCGGGCCCTCGCACGTTTTTTTACCGCTACACGATGTGTCCGAGAAAACGATGCACGGTGGGCATGTGCATCAAGTGGGTAAACATCAGTGGGCTATTTAATGTTGTTACTGAGCCATTTGGGGACTGTAGGTAAAAGAAAAACCCCACATTTTAGACAAACGGGGGCGCTAGTGAGCCACTAAAGAGACACGCCTTTGTCTGACCTATTTGTCCACTCTGAACAGCCGACAACTCTGATGTTTGTGCCGACTTTTAGGTTAATCTAATCACGCCAAGAGCCTTAAATATGCCTGAAATAAAAGGAAAGTTTGTGGCGTTGCCATGGGAACAACGTTCGAGATATCAAAAATCCCTTCGCAATTTATCATCTACAATGTCTCAGCATCATGTTGACCACTTCTGGTGTTAATCGCATGAATATCCTAGAAGGAGTATTTAAAGGAACATCGGCGTCAACTGAAAGGCTTAAATATGCCTTTAAAATGAAAGTAAATTTTGACGCGTTGCCATGGGAACAGCGTTTAAGATATCAAAAATCCCTTCACAATTTATCATCTACAATATCTCGGCTTTATGTTGACCACTTTTGGTGTCAATTGCATGATTATTCTAGAAGGAGTATATAAAAGTTCACTGCATGCAACTGTAAGGCTTAAATATGCCTTTAAAATGAAAGTAAAGTTTGACACGTTGCCATGGGAACAGCGTTCGAGATATCAAAAATCCCTTCACAATTTATCATCTACAATGTCTCGGCATCATGTTGACCACTTTTGGTGTCAATCGCATGAATATCCTAGAAGGAGTATTTAAAGGAACATCGGCGTCAACTGAAAGGCTTAAATATGCCTTAAAAATGAAAGTAAAGTTTGACACGTTGCCATGGGAACAGCGTTCGAGATATAAAAAATCCCTTCGCAATTTATCATCTACTGTGCCTCGGCATCATGTTGACCACTTTTGGTGTCAATCGCATGAATATCCTAGAAGGAGTATTTAAAGGAACATCGGCGTCAACTGAAAGGCTTAAATATGCCTTAAAAATGAAAGTAAAGTTTGACACGTTGCCATAGAAACAACGTTCGAGATATCAAAAATCCCTTCGCAATTTATCATCTACAATCTCTCGGCTTCATGTTGACCACTTTTGGTGTCAATTGCATGATTTTTCTAGAAGGAGTATTTAAAAGAACATAGCATGGAACTGTCTAAAAAAATCCAGCTTTGTGAGTGACGCACTTCCTGGCGCCTGGTGGTGGCGCTATACCCGGGAGTCACAATAGGCACATCGATGCGATCGGAATCTTCAGACGAACAAACACCCCGCATGGCATCACAATAAGATATTTTTTGCCTTAGATATTAGACACTTCCTGTTTCTCTGAATTCGCCATAAATTCGTCGCCTCGCCATGGCAGAACCGTTCGAGATATCAAAAATCCCTTCGCAATTTAGCAAGTACAATGTCTCGGCATCATGATCACCACGTTTGGTGTCTATCCCATGAATCCACTAGGAGGAGTATTTAAAAGTTCAACACATGCATTTTTTAAACAATCCAAAATAGCCGACTTCCTGTTGGGCGGAGCTTAAATGTTAGAGGGCGAAAGTTGTTCGGGTCGATGAGATCTATATGCGTACCAACTCTCGTACATGTGCGCACATTTTTGCCCGATCTGTGCATCAATGTTTTTTTTTGCATTACAGGGGGCGCTATAGAGCCCCCGTGCCACGCCCGTGTTCCAGCCTTTGGATTTCTGCGATGACGGACGACTCTGACGTCTGTGCCAATTTTCAAGAGTTTTCGAGTATGTTAAGGCACCCAAAAAGTCCAAAAGTGTTAAAAAAAATAAAAAAAAAAAAAAAAAAAATAATAAAAATAATAATCCGAGCAAAAACAATAGGGCTTCGCACCTTTCGGTGCAGGCCATTCTGGCCTGCTCCTCGGTGCTCGAGCCCTAATAATCCGAGCAAAAACAATAGGGCTTCGCACCATTCGGTGCAGGCCATTCTGGCCTGCTCCTCGGTGCTCGGGCCCTAATAAAAATAATAAATCCGAGCAAAAACAATAGGGCTTCGCACCTACGGTGCAGGCCATTCTGGCCTGCTCCTCGGTGCTCGGGCCCTAAAAATATAGCTGCAAGCAGCAATGGCGGGCCCTCGCACGTTTTTTTACCGCTACACGGTGCGTCCGAGAAAACGATGCATGGTGGGCAAGGGCATCAAGTGGGTAAATATCAGTGGGCTATTTAATGTTGTTACTGAGCCATTTGGGGACTGTAGGTAAAAGAAACCCCACATTTTAGACAAACAGGGGCACTAGTGAGCCACTTAAGAGACACGCCTATGTCTGACCTTTTTGTGCACACTTAACAGCAGACAACTTTGATTTGTGTGCCAACTTTGTGTGCATGTCAAGAGCCTTAAATATGCCAGATATAAAAGTAAAGTTTGCGGCGTTGCCATGGGAACAGCGTTTGAGATATCAAAAATCCCTTCGCAATTTATCATCTACAATGTCTCGGCATCATGTTGACCACTTTTGGTGTCAATTGCATGATTATTCTAGAAGGAGTATTTAAAAGTTAACTGCATGCAACTGTAAGGCTTAAATATGCCTTCAAAATGAAAGTAAGTTTGACACGTTGCCATGGGAACAGCGTTCGAGATATCAAAAATCCCTTCACAATTTATCATCTACTATGCCTCAGCATCATGTTGACCACTTCTGGTGTTAACCGCATGAATATCCTAGAAGGAGTATTTAAAGGAACATCGGCGTCAACTGAAAGGCTTAAATATGCCTTTAAAATGAAAGTAAACTTTGACGCATTGCCATGGGACCAGCGTTTGAGATATCAAAAATCCCTTCGCAATTTAACATCTACTATGTCTCGGCATCATGTTGACCACTTTTGGTGTCAATCTCATGAATATCCTAGAAGGAGTATTTAAAAGAACATTGCATGCAACTGTCAGGCTTAAATAAGCCTTTAAAATGAAAGTAAACAGTTTGACGCGTTGCCTTGGGAACAGCGTTCGAGATATCAAAAATCCCTTCGCAATTTATCATCTACTATGTCTCGGCATCATGTTGACCACTTTTGGTGTCAATCTCATGAATATTCTAGAAGGAGTATTTAAAAGAACATTGCATGCTTTGGAAATATATCTTTAAATCTTTCAGTGATATATATGATATTCCTATTGAACCTGACCCCCTCTTAGCTGTTTTCGGTACCAGACCTGAAAATATGGTACTTGGGAAAGGAATGTATAAAGTCATCGCCTTTACCACATTGTTGGCAAGACGTTTAATTCTTCTACATTGGAAAAAAGCTGAACCCCCAACACATAATAGATGGATTAAGGAAGTGATGTATAACATTCAGCTTGAAAAAAATAAATTCACTATAAGAGGCTCAAAGAGTAAATTCTTTGCAACATGGTCACCTTTCTTATTGTATTTCAATGACTTAAAAATTACTGAGGAAGGGGATACTTAAATGCTTGAGTTTTTTTTTCCTTTCTGATTATACATTTTCCTGCTTCATAACCTTTCACGCCAACTACATCTATGTAAACCAGACAACCAGGGATAGGCATAAGGTAGTATTTTCCTGTTTTCACTTATGTTTACTTATTTATTCTTTGTTTATTTACTTGGTTTGTATTATCCCACTAACCAGTATGCCTATATATGTACATGCATGCTGTGACATGCACATTTTTGTTGCGTTTATAATATTGTTTTGATACTGCTAAACTGTAAGTAATTTTTTTTTGTCAAGCCGCAGGGGTGGGGTGGGGGGTGTCTGTATTCTGGGATGGTCACCATGTCTTTATTTGTTACACATGTAATTTTTCCCTTTTCCATCTTAATAGAAAACTTATAAATAAAGTATAAAAAAAAAAAGAACATTGCATGCAACTGTCAGGCTTAAATAAGCCTTTAAAATGAAAGTAAAAAGTTTGACGCGTTGCCTTGGGAACAGCGTTCGAGATATCAAAAATCCCGTCGCAATTTAACATCTACAATGTCTCGGCATCATGTTGACCGCTTTTGGTGTCAATCTCATGAATATTCTAGAAGGAGTATTTAAAAGCACATCGGCGTCAACTGAAAGGCTAAAATAAGCCTTTAAAATGAAAGTAAAGTTTGACGCATTGCCATGGGAACAGCGTTCGAGATATCAAAAATCCCTTCGCAATTTATCATCTACAATGTCTTGGCATTATGTTGACCATTTCTAGAGTCAATCATATTATTTCCTCAGGAGGAGTATTTAAAAGTTTACCGCATGCAGCTGTAAGGTTTAAATATGCCTTAAAAATGAAAGTAAAGTTTGACAGGTTGTCATGGGAACAGCGTTCGAGATATCAAAAATCCCTTCGCAATTTATCATCTACTATGTCTCGGCATCATGTTGACCACTTCTGGTGTTATTCGCATGAATATCCTAGAAGGAGTATTTAAAAGAACATCGGCGTCAACTGAAAGGCTTTAATATGCCTTTAAAATGAAAGTAAAGTTTGACGCGTTGCCATGGGAACAGCGTTCGAGATATCAAAAATCCCTTTGCAATTTATCATCTACAATGTCTCGGCATCATGTAGACCACTTCTGGTGTCAATCGCATGAATATTCTAGAAGGAGTATTTAAAAGAACATCGGCGTCAACTGAAAGGCTTAAATATGCCTTTAAATTGAAAGTAAAGTTTGACGCGTTGCCATGGGAACAGCGTTTGAGATTTCAAAAATCCCTTCGCAATTTATCATCTAAAATGTCTCAGCATTATGTTGACCACTTCTGGAGTCAATCACATTATTTCCTCATGAGGAGTATTTAAAAGTTAACTGCATGCAGCTGTAAGGTTTAAATATGCCTTTAAAATGAAAGTAAAGTTTGACAGGTTGCCATGGGAAGAGCATTTGAGATATCAAAAAATCCCTTCACAATTTATCATCTACAATGTCTCGGCATCATGTTGACCACTTCTCGTGTCAATCGCATGAATATCCTAGAAGGAGTATTTAAAAGAACATCGGATGGAACTGTCAAAAAAATCCAGCTTTATGACTGACACACTTCCTGGCGCCTGGTGGTGGCGCTATACCCGGGAGTCACAATAGGCACATCGATGCGATCGGAATCTTCAGACGAACAAACACCCCGCGTGTCATTACAATAAGACATTTTTTGCCTTAGATATTAGACACTTCCTGTTTCTCTGAATTCGCCACAACTTTGTCGCCTCGCCATGGCAGAACAGTTCGAGATATCAAAAATCCCTTCGCAATTTAGCAAGTACAATGTCTCGACATCATGATCACCACGTTTGGTGTCAATCCCATGAATCCCCTGGGAGGAGTATTTAAAAGTTCACCGCATGCATTTTTTAAACAATCCAAAATAGCCGACTTCCTGTTGGGTGGAGCTTAAATGTTAGCTTAAATGCGAAGGTTGTTCGGGTCGATGAGATCTATATGCGTACCAACTCTCGTACATGTGCGTAAATGTTTGCCCGATCTGTGCCCCAATGTTTGTTTTTGCATTACAGGGGGCGCTACAGAGCTCCCTTGCCACGCCCGAGTTCCAGCCTTTGCCATGTCCTAATGGCCGACGACTACACATCTCTGCCAAGTTTCAAGAGTTTTTGAGTATGTTAAGGCCCCCAAATTGACCCGAAACGTAAAAAAAAAAAAAATCTGAGCAAAAACAATAGGGCTTCGCACCTTACGGTGCAGGCCATTCTGGCCTGCTCCTCGGTGCTCGGGCCCTAATAAATATAGCTGCAAGCAGCAATGGCGGGCCCTCGCACGTTTTTTTACCGCTACACGGTGCATCCGAGAAAACGATGCACGGTGGGCAAGGGCATCAAGTGGGTAAATATCAGTGGGCTATTTAATGTTATTTCTGACCCATTTGGGGAGTGTAAGTAAAAGAAACCCCACGTTTTAGACAAGCGGGGGCGCTAGTGAGCCACTTAAGAGACACGCCTATGTCTGACCTTTTAGTGCACACTTAACAGCCGACAACTCTGATGTGTGTGCCAACTTTTAGGTTAATCTAAGCAAGCCAAGAGCCTTAAATATGCCTGAAATAAAAGTACAGTTTGGGGCGTTGCCATGGGAACAGCGTTCGAGATATCAAAAATCCCTTCGCAATTTATCATCTACGATGTCTCAGCATCATGTTGACCACTTTTGGTGTCAATCGCATGAAAATCCTAGGAGGAGTATTTAAAAGTTCACCACATGCAACTGTCAAAAAATCCACCTTTTGTGACTGCCACACTTCCTGGTGCCTGTTGGTGGCGCTATACCCAAGACTCACAATAGGCACATAGTTGCGATCGGAGTCCTTGGCCGAACATACACACTGCGTTTCATCCCTATAAGACATTTTTTGCTTTAGATATTAGACACTTCCTGTTTCTCTGAATTCGCAATAAATTTGTCGCCTTGCCATGGCAACACCGTTCGAGATATCAAAAATCCCTTCGCAATTTAGCAAGTCCAATGTCTCAGCATCATGTTCACCACGTTTGGTGTCAATCGTATGAATTCCCTAGGAGAAGTATTTAAAAGATCATGACTGACACACTTCCTGGCGCCTGGTGGTGGCGCTATACCTGAGACTCACAATAGGCACATTGATGCGATCGGAATCTTCAGACGAAAAAACACCCCGATTGGCATCACAATAAGACATTTTTTGCCTTAGATATTAGACACTTCCTGTTTCTCTGATTTCGCCACAACTTTGTCGCCATGCCATGGCAGAACCGTTCGAGATATCAAAAATCCCTTCGCAATTTAGCAAGTACAATGTCTCGACATCATGATCACCACGTTTGGTGTCATTCGCATGAATCCCCTAGGAGGAGTATTTAAAAGTTCACCGCATGCATTTTTTAAACAATCCAAAATAGCAGACTTCCTGTTGGGCGGAGCTCAAATGTTAGAGGGCGAAAGTTGTTCAGGTCGATGAGATCTATAAGCGTACGTACGGAAGAGGATTAGGGCCACTGGTGAAAAAATTATTTGAATTCTGACTTTTTTCTCAGAATTCTGACTTTAATCTCAGAATTCTGACTTTAATCTCAGAATTCTGAGATTAAAGTCAGAATTCTGAGAATAAAGTCAGAGATTAAAGTCAGAATTCTGAGATTAAAGTCAGAATTCTGAGTTTAAAGTCAGAATTCTGAGATTAAAATCAGAATTCTGAGATTAAAGTCAGAATTCTGAGAATAAAGTCAGAATTCAAAAAAAAATTTCACCAGTGGCCCTAATCCTCTTCCGTACGTACAGTTCTCATACATGTGCGTACATTTTTGCCCGATCTGTGCATCAATGTTTTTTGTTGCATTACAGGGGGCGCTACAGAGCCCCCTTGCCACGCCCGTGTTCCAGCCTTTGGTTTTCTGCGATCACGGATGACTCTGACATCTGTGCCAAATAACAAGAGTTTTCGAGTATGTTGAGGCACCCAAAATGTCCAAAAGTGTTGAAAAATAAAAAATAATAAAAAAATAAAAACAATAATCCGAGCAAAAACAATAGGGCTTCGCACGTACAGTGCAGGCCATTCTGGCCTGCTCTTCGGTGCTCGGGCCCTAATAATCCTAAGGAAAACAATAGGGCTTCGCACCTACGGTGCAGGCCATTCTGGCCTGCTCCTCGGTGCTCGGGCCCTAAATATAGCTGCAAGCAGCAATGGCGGGCCCTCGCACGTTTTTTTACCGCTACACGGTGCGTCCGAGAAAACGATGCACGGTGGGCAAGGGCATCAAGTGGGTAAATATTAGTGGGCTATTTAATGTTGTTACTGAGCCATTTGGGGACGGTAGGTAAAAGAAACCCCATATTTTAGACAAACGGGGGCGCTAGTGAGCCACTTAAGAGACATGCCTATGTCTGACCTGTTTGTGCACACTTAACAGCCGACAACTCTGATGTGCGTGCCAATGTCAAGTTACTCTAAGCACGCCAAGAGCCTTAAATAAACCTGATATAAAAGTAAAGTTTGACGCGTTGCCATGGAAACAGCGTTCGAGATGTCAAAAATTCCTTCACAATTTAGAGTCTAAAATGTCTCAGCATCACGTTGACCCCTTCTGGTGTCAATCGCATGAATCCCGTAGATGGAGTATTTAAAAGTTCACAGCATGTAACTGTCAGTCTTAAATATGTGTAAAAATGAAAGTAAAGTTTGACACGTTGCCATGGGAACAGCGTTCGAGATATCAAAAATCCCTTCACAATTTATCATCTACAATGTCTCAGCATCATGTTGACCACTTCTGGAGTCAATTGCATAAATATTCTAGAAGGAGTATTTAAAAGAACATTGGCGTCAACTGAAAGGCTTAAGAAAGCCTTTAAAATGAAAGTAAAGTTTACACGTTGCCATGGGAACAGCGTTCGAGATATCAAAATACCTTCGCAATTTATCATCTGTTCCAGCCTTTGCCCGGTCGCAATGACGGACGACTTTGACGTCTGTGCCAAATTCCAAGAGTTTTCGAGTATGTTTAGGCACCCAAAATGCCCAAAAGTGTTAAAAAAAACAAAACAAAAAAACAATAGGGCCTGCTCCTCGGTGCACGGGCCCTAATAAGAAAAAGAAAACTAACAGATACAATAGGGGTCTTCGCCCCTTCAGGGCTTGACCCCTAATAATAATAAGAAAACAAACAATAACAATGGGTGTCTACGCCCCTAATAAATTAAAACAGAAACACTGGTAGTAAAAAAGGATAATATTTCATAAATGTATTCAGGAGTGTATTTGTTAGTTTAGTGCAAGGTTTTAATAGGCCATATGTAAGATAAGACAAGATGGCGGCGCGCATAGACGCAGCGGCTCAGAGCTCTCCTTATTTGTGCCTTATATTATGTTTTTCGTGTATTGTGTGTTCGTCTACCTACACTACTAAACATTACAGTCGTTTGGACTTACTGGACATCGGTTTCTACCGGAAGATGACCATCTCCAGCGATTACCATTGCTCTCACAACATTCCGGACGAGATCGCGAGACCGGAGGGATCTCCGTGGATTGTTATCGGATCTGGCAAGCGACGAAGACGGCGACGCGAGAGGAAACAAAAGAGAGGATGCAGGGCTGGGCTACTGGCTAAGCTAAGGAAACAGCCACTCAAACCTCCGCTGCCGAGTCTCTATCTTACAAACGCCAGATCCATGGTACACAAAATGGACGACCTGGAAATACAGCTTGCTGGAAATCGCTATGTTCGTAACTGCTGCGTATTTATTATCACAGAAACATGGCTACACACACACATCCCTGATGCCACGATGCAATTGGAAGGTCGCTCGCTACACAGATGGGACAGAAACAGTGACTGCGGGAAAAAGAGAGGAGGAGGACTCTGCATCTACGTGCATGAAGGTTGGTGTAACAACAGCAGTATTTTGGATAGACACTGTTCCCCTGACCTGGAGTTCATGTTGGTGAGATGCAGACACTTTTATCTGCCTAGAGAGCTAACCGTTGTTGTCATTATTGCAGTCTACATACCACCAGACGCTAATGTAAACACTGCTCTTTCTGTGCTGCTAAACACCATTAATACTTACCAGCTTGCCCACCCAAATGGTTTCCAAATTATCGCGGGGGACTTCAATAAAGCAAATCTCAAGGCTGTATTACCAAAATTCCACCAACATGTAAAATGTTTAACAAGAGGGGAAAAAATTCTCGATCATGTGTATACCAACATCAAGCATGCTTATAGAGCCATAGCGCTCCCTCACCTGGGCCAGTCAGACCACCTTTCCCTACTTCTCACTCCAGCATACACCCCTCTCAATCGACAAACAAAGCCCATAAAGAGGACCATCACCACCTGGCCTGAGAATGCCATCCACTGTCTGCAGGACTGCTTTGAACACACAAGGTGGAATGCCTTATACCATGATGACCTGGCTACATTCACAGACACAGTACTGTCTTACATCAAGTATTGTATGGGGAATGTTACTGTGGAAAAATGCATCCGGGTGTTCCCAAACCAGAAACCCTGGATGACAAACCAGGTCCGCACGCTCCTCCGTGCACGTGACTCAGCCTTCAGATCGGGTGACAGAGCATTGTACAGCATCGCGCGATCCGCCCTAAGAAGAGCCATCAGGTTTGCAAAGGCAGAATATAAAAGGAGATTAGAGGAACATCTCAACAACCCTAGACAGGTATGGCAGGGTATAAAGATCATCACCAACTATAAAGGCTGTGCTGTGACACCCGAGGACTCAGATGTGGAGTTGGCAGAGGAGCTAAACAGTTTTTTGCCCGCTTTGACTCTCAATCGCAGCACTCAGCCACGCAGCTCCAACGACCATTACAACCCCCACCAGCCCCCAGCAACCCCCCTCACTCACTCTGGATGTGGAGGATGTAAGGCGGGTGTTTTCTGCAGTGAACTCTAGGAAAGCTGCAGGCCCAGATGGGGTACCTGGGAAAGTTCTCAAGGCATGTGCTAACCAGCTATCACATGTCTTCACTGACATTTTTAACTTGTCTTTGGAACGAGCCATCATTCCACCCTGCCTGAAATCTGCCATAATCATTCCAATCCCAAAAAAGTCACCCACAACCTGCCTCAATGATTTTCGCCCCGTAGCACTCACCCCAGTTGTCACTAAATGCTTTGAAAACTGGTTTTAAGACACATCAAATCCTGCCCCCCCCACCCTGGACCCGTATCAGTTTGCATACCGAACGAACAGATCAACTGAAGACGCCATAACCATTGCTCTTCATTCAGCGGTGACTCACCTAGAACAACAGGGAAACTATGTAAGGATGCTCTTCATTGACTTCAGTTTAGCTTTTAATACAATAATACTGGACATTCTGATCCCCAAGCTAGTCAACCTGGGGCTGCCACCATCCACCTGCTCCTGGATAAAAGACTTTCTGATCAATCGCCCCCAGCAGGTGAAACTTGGTCATCACATCTCATCACCCCGCACCCTCAGCACTGGCTCTCCTCAGGGATGTGTACTAAGCCCACTTCTTTACTCCCTCTACACTTTCGACTGCAGACCCGTCCACCCAGATAACATCATTGTCAAATTTGCTGATGACACAACGGTGGTGGGGCTGATCACAAGGGGAAATGAGGTGGCCTACAGAGATGAGGTCCTGAAACTGGGGCAGTGGTGCGCATCAAACAACTTGGCATTAAACATCACCAAGACTAAGGAACAAATCATGGACTTTAGGCGGAACAAACCCCTTCCTGCACCCCTGTACATCAATGGCGAATGTGTAGAGCAAGTGAAGTCCTTCAAATTTCTCGGTGTCCACATCTCTGCAGACCTCTCCTGGTCGATCAATACCTCAGAGTTGGTGAAAAAGGCCCAGCAGCGGTTACACTTCTTGAGGGTGCTCAGGAGGGAGCATCTCAACACTCAGCTACTGGTTACCTTCTACCGCTCCTCCAGTGTGGCACTCCAGTTGCACGGAGGCTGATAGGAAGAGACTGCAGAGGGTGGTTAACAACGCACAAAAGATCATTGGTTGCTCTCTGCCTTCCATGTCTGCCATCTATAATTCTCGCTGTATCAGCAGGGCCAGAAACATCTTGAAGGACACAACCCACCCTGGTTTCCACCTCTTTAACCTGTTGCCCTCTGGCAGACGTTTCAGGTCCATACGGGCCAGAACAAACAGACTCAGGGATAGCTTTTTCCCTAAAGCTGTGACCATATTAAATACAACTTTGCACTAAAGAAGAATGAATATGATAATAACTTGCACTGATCCCTGCACTATTATACACAACCACCTCATTATTTGGCAAATTTACACTGTGATTATTATGTGTGCACTTTATATGGAGTAGCTCTTTAAAAATCTCATTGTACTGAGTATAATGACAATAAAGGC
Organism: Paramisgurnus dabryanus; assembly: GCF_030506205.2. Lineage (NCBI taxonomy): Eukaryota > Metazoa > Chordata > Actinopteri > Cypriniformes > Cobitidae > Paramisgurnus > Paramisgurnus dabryanus. The sequence continues at coordinate 45,115,598 of NC_133343.1, forward strand.
TTTCTATTTCTATTCTATAAGATTAAGCAAATATTTGCCTATTTTAATAAAATAATGTATATTAAAAAATAAAAACCCATTGCTCATATATTTTCAAGTATAATTATACATAAAATAATAGAATTTAAACAGCATTTACAGAAATATTGTACATTTTTGAACGTTAAATAGCTCTGCGGCCCTCCGATGAAATGTCAATCTCAGAAATGGCCCCAAGCCAGTTTGAGTATGAGACCCCTGCTGTAAACTGTTCATAATAGTGGAGGAAAAGCTAAATAATGTTTGGGGAGAAGTGAGGGCAGCAGGCCAATTATGATAGATTAATTGAAGGAGGAGGTGAGACAATTTGTTCTCTGGGCCTCACACTTTGCTCTTTGATCCTATTATGTATAATAAAGAAAAACCTCTTATGGTGACCTAGAGAGAAAGATTTCTTTATTCTTTCTTACTCTTTAAATCAGTATCTAAACGCTTGGGTGAACACAAATTACTGATCTGCCTGCTCTCTTTAGCAGCTGTACCCGCTCTTTATGAAATGGATGGGCGGATAACAGTGTGACCTGCTTTTTTCTCTCATTTACATGTGCATATATTCTCCTCCTCTCTGCAATCGCCCGAGGAAACTTCTATTATCCCTGTACTGATCCATCGACTATGATTCTTATTTGCCCTTTCACTATTGCTCACTATTGCTTTTAACCCCTTTTATTATTTATCCCTGTCTTCCTCTGTAACTTTAATGGCTTAGAGTGAAATGAGAAACTGACTGAAACTGATAATGAGCAGTAATGTCATAAAATATCTACAAAATCATAAATGCACAGCGATCATGTGGGCTTGAGCCTAGTTTGAGCCTGTAGTAACATAATTAAGAGATAACAGAAAAAGTGCTTAATTAAGTGTAGTTATCCTTCCTGTATTTTCAATTACAACTTAATTATTATTTTATTCCTAGCTTTAAGTAATTATTTGCATGTTGTGTCTTTGTTTCTAATTATAAGCATGATGTGTCTTTGTTTCTGGAACTTAAAGGCTTGGCAAAGGGTAGTTGGATCTTCTTTTGTGTCTGTTGCTTTTTTCTGTCTGTGTGTCATCTGCATATTTGATCACTGCATTGTCTGATCAAAGAATAAAAGTGGCAGTGATGGGAATCTGAATGTTTTCGTGGATGCTTTTGATCAAAAAAGTTGCAAAATCAGAGATGTTGACCACTAACCTCTGAGAGCAGACATGCTTAAACCACACTCGTTCCCTCCCGACAGCCTTCATTCACTCACTGTCTCTATGTTGTCCAACATGGGGCCAGCCAGGGTTCTAGTCATAAGTTTGTAGAGGCGTCTTGGTGCCCTGCCAAAGTAGGCAAGCAAAGAAAATTCCTCATATTGACGGAGAGTTTGGCCCAATTGGACAACACCCACCAGCATGTAATTCCCTGAGAGTGTTTGGCACTTTCAGGGCTTGACTCAATCAGGTATGTGAGGCCTGAGGGAGGCCCAGCTCTTTATCATGCTTGAGTACAGAAGAAATTCCTACACAGTGGATGAGTAAGAAACAAGCTTTCTTTGATTTGGCCATTCCCACTTGGATGGTAGCATAGAAATAGATGGCATCAGATCAGTACAGCCATTTATCATGGCTACATCACTAGCTCAATCCTCTTTCACCCTTGCCACCCTGGGAAAGATACAAAGACAGGCACTAGAGTTCTTGCTCTTGCTACAATTTAAGAGGGAAAGATGAGACCAACAAGAGCAAGTGATGCAGTTTTATTTCTTACTCTGACACAAAGCCATTTTATATCAGCATTTATTTCCAAGTTTGTTTATGCTGGTTTTAGGGGTAAAAATGTAGCGGGGCAACATGCAGTGAAATTATGAATGAATATTCAGGGTTGTACACATGTTTTGAAATGTTGAATGATCTTTTGTGCACTGAGACATTTGAATGAACTGTGGGGTGGGCGGGACTGTATACATGTTTGTGTGCTGGCGGGTGAGACTTGTTTTTGCAGGTGTGACTGATGAACAATCAGTGGCTCTGGTGGCGGGAGAGGATAAAACGCCGATGGGTTCCTTTACACGGTGCCTTTCGTTTTCCTTGGACCGGCGCCCGATGAAAGTTTGACGCACCGCAACTATCGAGCCACGAACCGTTGGATTACACTGCCTCCGGTACCGTGGTAAAGACGAGCTAGCTGCCATCTGTCCAGACGCGGCGGAGACAGTAAAAGAGAACTCAACGCACTCTACCCTTTGAACTAAAGGAAAACAGCTTTGCTATTGCCTGGTGAGTGGGAAATTTCAATCGGTGATTCATATTGATCCACACTTTCCTTCTCGCAGTTCGGGTGAAGACGCGAGCGATCCTATCTAGACCGACGAGACCGGAAGCCTTTGGGTTATGCTGTCCGTTGGAACTCAGTGACGGAGGGCCGGCGGCCATCTGTCTAGACGTGGCGGAGACAACAAAGAGTTATTCAACGCACTCTACTCTTTGTAATAGAGGAAAGTAACTTTGCTGTCGCCTGGTGAGTGAACGGGTTTCTACCGCGATTCGTTACTGATTCGCTTTCCCCTCTTTGCAGTTCCGAGTGAAGTCTTCGCTTCGGATTGCCGTGAGCGAGCGCAGTTGGCGTACGACTCCTCTGACACTGGGAGGGAGAGACTGCAGGGACTTCCTGGTGCTGCATAATCAATAACAAACTGCGGGTCGGTCCGTGAGTGGTGACTGAACTATAAATTCATTGTTATCTGCCCAGCAACTGTATGCTTATTGGACAGGGTTGATTATAGCGCCCGGCTGCTCGCCACAGTTATTACTATTTGGTGTGACAAAATGATGATCAGTGACTTGACGTGGTAAATTGTGTTATGTGTGTCACTTTGGTTTGGTTTATTGTGTGATGTGCTGACCTATTTTATCACTTATTTTATGGATATTAGCTCCTCTTTTTCGTACTAGTGTGATGGTGTGATGTGATTTTACAGTGTAAAATTGTTAGCAACAAATTTACCTGTTATAGTAACTGGGACTTCAGGATGCTTACACCCTCTAGGGGGCATTAGAACGCCCACTGTTGTAATGCTGTGATTGCAACCATTTATATGGCCAATTTTAACTTTCCTGTCTAGCTGTGTATAGATGCCAATGTTTTTTTTTTGCATTGTGTGTTGCTTAGTTTTTTTTATTGTTAATAAAGCTGAGTTTTAATAACGAGTTCTGACTGTTGTTTGGGTACCTCAAGGGTCAATAGCAAAACAAAATACAAATACCAGATCCACATTTAAACTGGTTTTGATCTGATGATTAAAGTTTAAATTGTTAAACCTGCTATCGTTACAAAGTCACTAATGCACATCAGATCAACAAATATCTACCAGTACAAAACATTGATATGAACGGTAACACTTTATTTTAAGGATCAGAAATTAGTTAGCAATTAATGACTTATAAGTGTATGTGAAACTGACTAGTTAGTGACCTGTAAGCAGTTACAAGCTATTTATAAGCCATTTGGTTGTCTTGTTTTTGTCTTATAGCCCCTTAACACTTGATTTTGTCCTAACAATGAACTTATTAACTAAAAACAAAAGATACTAATAGCTTGTATTGTGTAAAATACACACTTTATAGGTTCTTAGTACACTGTTTCAGTTTGTAGCTTATAAGTGTGAAATAAATATAGAATGGGCATTTTAAAACAAACATTTAAATGAGCAGAAAAAGTACTTTCTTGTTACACAGAAGCAGTTTTTTAGAAGTTGTACTACACTAACAAACTATTTATAACTCACCTATTCCCTGAGTATATTATTAGGTAACAAGCATATTTCTCACTAATATATGCATATTAAGGCAGTATTACTTTAGAGTATGTTCCCTATTCTAAAGTAAACATTTATTGTTTTCCAATAACAGAAGAGACTTTAAATATTGCAGTAAAGAACTTGTTCTTTATTGTTTCAAGTTTCAACAAAAGAACCAACATCCCAAAATATTACAATCAATTGTCAAACAATCGACATATTAAGTTATCACTATGACAATCATATTAAAGGTCTCCTTTAGGTCCTTTTATATAAGTGAAAGTGAAAGTGAGTATTTGCCAATGTGAATTGGAATGTGACCTCTGCATTTAACCCATCCAGTGAATAGTGAACACACGCACTGCAAGTCATGAACACACAAACACCCGGAGCAGTGGGCAGCTATCCCTGCAGCGCCCAGGGAGCAATTAGGGTTAAGGTGCCTTGCTCAAGGGCACCACAGTCGCAACCCCGCCGGTCGTGAGCCTCGAACCGGCAAACTTGGGTTACAAGCCCGACACTCTAACCACTAGGCTACAACTGCCCCATCGAAAAACAATTAACATTAAGTTATCACTATAACAATCTTACATATAAAAGGACTCCTTTTATATAAGCACCGCTCAAAAAGGCAGTAACCACCTCTTTATCAACATTTACAATATAAAAACAAGAAGTTTAAACATCTAGTAATATAATTTCTACAACAATAAAATTTTTTGGGATAGTTCACATAAAATGAAAATTCAGTCATTATTTTCTCACTCTCATGTTGTTACAAACCTGTATAAATTTCTTTGTTCTGATGAACAATGGTAAGAAAATAGGACAAAACAGTTGAGTAACCAATACGTGATAATCACACGAAAACAGGAATTCGTTATACGATCACGAAAAAACACGAAATTTCGTGATAATAGCACGAAAAAAGAATCAAAAAAATACGTGACTATATAACGAAATTTTGTGAGACTGGGCTGTGTAAAACACAATTGGATTTTTTTACAGCCAGTCATGCATGGATGTAATGTGGCGATAGAAAAATTAAGACAAAACAAAGATAAGACACATAATATACAATCATGTGTCTTATCTTTGTTTTGTACAGTGCTAAAAATGATTTTCAAGAAAAAAAATCTTAGTGTTTTTGTCTTGTCTTCAGTAAAACTATCTAAACGTTCTTAAATTAAGATGCTATTTCTTGATGAGCAAAATGACCCAAGAAAATAAGTCTAGTTTTTAGACCAAAAATATTAAATTTAAGTGATTTTGTGCATAAAACAAGCAAAAAAATCTGCCAATGGGATAAGCAAAGTTTCTTGAATTTTCTTGAATTTAGTGTTTAAGAAAAATGTTCAAGATTTTTTTGCTTACCCCATTGGCATATTTTTTGCTTGTTTTATGCACAAAATCACTTAAATTTAATATTTTTGGAAAAATAAATATTATTCTTGACCTCAACTATAGTGGTACAAATTAATTTGTCATTAAAAGTTCTCTATAGTTCACACTTTCCATGATGGTTCATAAGCATCAGTATTTCATCAGTATGATTATTTGTCTATTTAAAATTTTATGCTACCATTGTTTGTTGAAAGACCTTACATGTTTTTACACATGTTGAGCATTTGCAGGATGCTGCAGTCAAAATGATTAAGTTTTCATCTTTTATGGTTATTTGTATGTTTCATATAAATGTAACTATTGCTGATCTTGGTCTTGATCTGGTTTCTGTCTTGTCAGCAAGTCTTAAAATATGAATCCAGCAGTGAAAGCTTTTAACAACTAGCTAGTGATTAGTCCTCTGCTCCCATCTAGTGGATATAATGTCAAAATTCACGATTTTACTTTTAAAATAGAATTGAACCTTGTTAAAACTTAAGGAGGGATCCTTTGCCTGATCATCACTGGAAGTATTATTTTAATTGTATACATTCTTCAAACACCATTAAAGGACCAGTATCATTATGGGCTTAGTTAAGGCAAGTTCACAAATTCATCAAAACTCTGAATTCTGCCTAGCATAAGCACTACTCATGCCTAGATCCAACTCTCCTTCATCAATGCTGGTCCAACCCACCTCCAAGTTGCAGTTTACCCCTGCACCTCCTCTTTATACATCGTTTTGATAGAGATGAATTGTCATAAAGCCTGTCCACGCCCCCTGCTGGTGGACGGCGATACTGCAGTTTGATATCAGTTGAGTGACCAAAAACCTCTTTCACTCTGATCTGGTTGTTGCATGGTTGAAGATAACTCGTACGACCGTTTTCTAAGATGGCTGTTTTGTAGCTTCTCACCTCTTGTGTTTTGTGAGCACCTCCAAGGCACACATCACCAACGACGACCCATCCTAGATCAAGCCTTTGCGCAAATGGTGCATCTCCTGGGCCACTTATCTGTTCTCGTACCTTGTGTACTTGTAAGATGTCTCTGCCCAGTAAGAGGAGAATTTTGGCGTCCGGATCTAAAGGCGGAATCTTGTCAGCAATGCGCTTCAGGTGGGCATGATGGTAGGCTGCTTCCGGCGTGGGAATCTCGTTGCGAACGTTAGGTATTTGGTTGCACTCCAGGAGTATAGGCAGGTGAATGCTTATTTTCTTGTCCACCGACTCTACAGTATAACCGCTGGTTCTCCTCCCCGCCGTCTCTGAACACCCCGCACAGGTCTTGAGGGTATATGAGTAAGAACTTCCAGAGATCTTAAACATCTCAAAGAACTCTGACCGCGCCAGAGAGCGATTGCTCTGTTCGTCTAGTATGGCGTACATCCTCTTTGACTCCTTCCTGCAGCCATCAGGGAACACATTGACAAGACAGATCTTAGCGCATGTTCTGGCACTCATCCCCTCACCACATACTTAAGTGCATGTTGACATGACCTCCCGGACTTCCGCTTTTTCCTCCTCCCCACCGTCTTCTGAAGTCGAAGAGGACGGCTTAGATTTCCAGGCAGGTGAGTAGGGGTGAAGTGCTGTCGCATGAGCCGTACTCCCACACTCTGTACATTTTACCTCAGCGTTGCAATTCTTTGCTAAATGGTCTGTGGAGGAACAACAGCGAAAGCAGATGTAATGTTCTTTCAAAATCTGTTTGCGATCATTTATGTTTTTCTCACGGAAGCCTCTGCATTTCTTCAGAGGGTGAGGTTTTCTATGCAGAGGGCATTGTTTGTTAGGATCAATACGTTCCGTGCTTTCTCTACAATCGACCTTAGCAGTTCCTGAGACTTGTGTCTTGTGAACGTATACAGATGACTTGGTAGGTTTCTCCCACTTACTCTTTCTCTCTACTGGAGCTTGCATAAAGAAATTAAAACTTGGGTCACTGCGAGCCCTTGCCTCAGTGGCGATGAAGTCTACCAACACGGAGAAAGGTGGAAAGCTAACAAAATGTTCCTGCTTATATCGTGTGCCAAGGTAAAGCCACTTTTCTTGCATGTTGTATGGAAGTTTCTCAATAATAGGCTTAATACCTCTGGAGGTATCCAAATATGACAAGCCTGCGAGGTAGCCATCTTCTTTGGCAACTTGTAGCTCTGACAACAGATCGGCTAGATCCCTGAGTCTTTGTGGATCCTTCATTGTAACCTTCGGAAAGTTTTCTAGCTTGTTGAACAAAGCCTGCTCAACGGCCTCCGGCGAGCCATACATTTCGTCAAAGCGTTCCCATGCCATGCGCAATCCAATTGCTGGATCCTTGATGTTGACCGTTTTAATTCTTTTTACTTGTTCTGTTGAATCTTTTCCTAGATACTTAGTGAGGAGGTCGAGTTCTCCCGCAGCAGACAGGTCTAAATCAGCAATAACATTCAGGAACGATGTTTTCCAGGCCCAATAGTTCACTGGCTGGTCATCATATGCGGTTAGACCTGAAGTCACCAGGCTGCTACGAGCTAAGTATTTGATAAGATCTCCAGTGGATGTAGAAAGGTCACAGCTAGCTCCATAACGTGTCTTGTGAGCATGCGTGCGCACCGGAGGTGAGGGATCCGCTTTTAGGTTCCGTTGTGAAAGACTCCCACCACACTGAGGAACTGGAAAGGAGTTAAGCGGTTGATTGTAGCTTTGCTGTGGAGGCGCTCCACTGGTTTGCTGAACTTGATGCAGCATAATGTCTGCGGAAGCAGTAGCTTGGTTTTGACTCGTGGTAAGTGGGTGAGGTGCTGATAAGATGGCATCATTAGGTTGTGAATGCGGAGGATGCAGTGTTGGCAAGGCATAATCGCTACCTCTTCTGACTGTTAAATCTTTGCTGCATAGGCTGGCTTGTACCGACACATAATCGGCGACTCGTTGGTCTTTGACCGATTGAGGAACCTGGCTGCTAACTTTACTGCATACTTCAAAACCCATATCTTGTAGACCAGCGACGAGGGCATTAGCCTCTGCTATGGCGGCATCCTTTTCTTTCTCGACTTTTAATGCATCAAGACTAGAGCTGAAGATCTTTGCCCGAACCCGACGGGACCCGTCGGGACCCGACGGGCTCGGGCTTCATTTCTAACATTTTACACGGGCTCGGGGCGGGCTCGGGCTTCCGCTCCGGCTTTGTGAGGTAAATGAGCGGTCAAGTTCAAATCAGTAGCGCAGGATCACGCTGAATTCATTTACAGTGGATTTAATGATTTTCCTCATCAAAAACATGTAGCCTAATCTTGGTGAGTAGGTTTTTCAATGTATAACTAAATATGAATCGAGTCTTACATAATTTAGACAGAGGATATAGACTAATGTTGGCAGTAATGAAGAGAAGTGCCGACGCAAATCCCGCGGAGCCTGCCTCTTAATTTCGTTATTGCCAAATACCCATCTTAATTCAGAATGTATTATCTTAATTTAATTCGTTAAGAAATAATAATTTTATTGGCATATTTATAGTGTATTGCATAAGCCTATTTAGAATGAGATGTTACAATGTTACAGATGACTTATTTTATTTCTTTGTTTCAACTTCCAAGTAGCGTGTAGATTATTAGTCATGAATAAATAATGTTAAAACCTGTGTAAATTTCTCATTCTTGACAAAAGCTGTGTGTATATGCGCACATTTAAATAATGTCGGGCTGTAAACGGGTTCGGGCTTTTAAAAAGCTGTCAATCTAAATGTACGTTCGGGTTCGGGCTGCATTCTGTCGGGCTCCGGACATTTCGGGCCTAACTTTTAAGGCCCGATTACAGCTCTAATCAAGACTAGCTTGAACACGAGCCTGCTCCACTTTAAGTTCAATTTCCTTTTGCGTGTGTGCTGCTCTAGCTTGTGCTGCTTCGGCCCTTGCCTTTGCCATGGCAACAGCCATACTAATCTTAGAGCTGGACGATGCACCAGAGGAACGACTATTTTTTGAACGCACATTTTCGGACTGGATATCTTCGCTCCCTATTCTACTGTTGCTTCGTTGTGACATTGTGACTCACAGCGTTGTCAATAACAGGAAAAGAAAACTATTTCTGACAGGGCGTTTTTTTGAGCTAGTCACTTATCTCTTGTTATTGAATTGCTCCGTAGGATGGCGATCGTGATCCTCAATAGCTGCGTTGCCGTCTTTTCACTGTCATGGACTACACTCCATTCAGCTTAAACACTCCCAAGAAACTCCAGGACACAGATGATTAATTTCCATAAAGTTTACTGGGAATATTGTGAAACTGTAATACAATACAAATGAGATTAAATGAGTATATTAATACTAAATTCAAATACAAATCACACCAAAAACAGCGCGGATTATTTACACAGCGTGATATGAGAAACGTAATCGAGCCATTAAACAATAGGTAGTAATAGACATAAAGCTAACTCAGCCGAATCAATAATCTCACAAAGGATGAAAATAGGCGTTATAATAATATTACATAAGTAATACTCACAGACGTTGCTTTAGCAAAGAGAAAGAGGAAAAAGCGATCGCCTGAGAAACGGATGACTGAGTGAGCTCGCTCCCCGCTGCTACTGACAATGTGCAGCGATCTACTTCCTGATTCAGACATGCGCCGGTGTCATATCACTATAGTAACAAAGGTAAACAAATGACGCTGCACTACTGAAACAACAAAAACAAATATATATATTTTTTTAAATTTCCCAAAGCGTCATTACAACAGGTGATTCTGATTCTGAATCACATGAAGGAAGTAAGTTGGCTGTTAAACTGAAAGAGTTAGATCTATTGATCAAGAAACAAGAATGTGAGGCAGAGTTAATTAAACTGCTTGTTGTTCAAGCAGAAACAGATCGTGAAGTTACGTTGCGTCAATTAGATTTACAAAGAGATCAGATGACAAGTAAACCAACTTCAGTTCCTCGTGCTGAACTTCTTTCGGATGCGACAACGTCGGTAAGTCAGTTGAGTCCAGTTGAACGCTCTGACTTTGACGCAAGTAGATATGTAAAGCTTGTTCCTCCTTTTAGAGAGGCGGAAGTTGACTCTTATTTCATTGCCTTTGAACGTATAGCGGTGAAATTAAGATGGCCTAAAGATATGTGGGCGTTGTTATTGCAGTGCAACTTATCAGGGAAAGCCCAAGAAGTATGTGCTGCATTGCCTGTAGATCAATCGCTTGATTATGAGGTCGTTAAAGTGGCAGTGTTAAGGGCATATGAATTAGTCCCAGAGGCATATCGTCAAAAATTTGGGTCTCATTCAAAGTCTTTCAAACAAACTTGTGTAGAATTTGCACGAGAGAAGAGAGTACTATTTGAAAAGGGGTGTTTAGCGAGTCGAGTTGCAGATTTTGAGCAACTCCAAGAGTTATTGTAGTTGGAGGAGTTAAAAAATTGTATGCCGGAGGCTGTTGTAATATATTTGAATGAACAAAAGGTGAATTCTCTTTTTGATGCCGCTGTATTAGCGGATGAATTTGTCTTAACACACTGAACACGCCCTGAGAGAACTAATCATCCCCTGGGTAATGTCGCAAGGGAAGAATCTCGTGTTTATCCTCAAATGTCCAGGCCAGTGAAAAGTGCAAAGCCAGCCCGTCAGTTTACTTCTGGGCGGACAGCTGAGAACAGGGTTTGTTTTTTTTGTTTAGATCCTGGCCATTTAATTTCAGATTGTAAGGCCTGGAAGCAGAAAATGACTGGTAAAACTAAACATGTGGCTTTTGCTCAATCTGTCTCCGAATCTGAGTCCACTTATGGACCATTTATTCTTCCTGGCACTGTGTCATTTAGTAATAATTCTGAAATGAAACCAGTTTTGATTTTGCGAGATACAGGGTCTGCTCAGTCATTTGTGTGTGAGGATGTTTTGCCCTTTACCGATCAGTCATATACCGGTAGAAATGTGTTCATACGAGGTATCGAGATGGGGTGTGTGCATGTTCCACTTCATAGTGTTTATTTAAAATCTGATCTCGTTACAGGAGTTGTTGAGCTGGGTGTGCGTCCCAAAATTCCTGTGGACGGGGTTAGTATAATTCTGGGGAATGACCTGGCTGGAGCTAATGTTTTCCCTTACCCCGTCGTGGCTAATCCACCTGTCGCCAGTATTCAGCCTGACCTGTCTGTTCAGTTTCCTTCAGTGTTCCCTGCTTGTGTGGTAACGAGGTCACAATTGAGGAAGTTTAACGATGTAATCGATCTTTCAGACACTTTTCTTGGTACTGATGTTGAACCTAGAAAAGATCCTGTAGTTGTGGAGTCTGAGATAAAGCCAAGTTTAGAAACTTCGACAATGGAGGGAATTTCTTTACCGGTGGGTCGAGATCAGTTGTCCTTAGCACAGAAGTCTGATCCTACATTGCAAAGTTGTTGTGAGATGGTTGTTAATGCTAATGAGATCTGTGATCTGGATATATCATATTACTGGGATGATGAGGTTCTCATGAGGAAATGGAAGCCTCCACATTCTGATGAAGCAGAGTGGCGGGTGAGCTATCAGATTGTTTTACCATTGGGGTATCGATTACAAGTTTTGAAATTAGCTCATGATCATCCTCTTTCTGGACATTTAGGTGTCACGAAAACGTTTCAGCACGTTTCCAAGTACTATTTCTGGCCGGGATTAAAATCTGCGGTATCGGATTTCTGCCGTTCGTGTGATGTATGTCAACGTGCAGAGAAACCAAATCAAAAGATTCCTCTAGCACCTTTGTGTCCTATTCCTGTGCTGGCTGAACCTTTTGAAAGGTTGATAATTGACTGTGTGGGTCCATTGCCCAAATCGAAAACTGGGTATCAGTACATTTTGACCATTATGTGCTGTGCAACACGTTATGCTGAGGCTATTCCGCTGCGCTCAATAAAAGCTCCTCTAATTGTAAAAGAGTTGGTGAAGTTTTGTACTACTTTTGGTCTGCCTCGAATAATTCAGTCTGACCAGGGGTCAAATTTTACCTCGAAAGTATTTGCACAGATGCTTGCTGAGTTGGGAGTAACTCATAAAATGTCTAGCGCATACCACCCAGAGTCGCAGGGAGCTCTTGAACGGTTCCACCAGACGTTAAAGTCTATGCTCTGTGCCTTCTGCGTGGAGACTGGGAAAGACTGGGAAAGACTGGGCTGACGGGTTGCCGTTATTGATGTTTGCTATACTCGAGTCTGTTCAGGAGTCTTTGAGTTTTAGTCCCGTTGAGCTGGTTTTTTGGCACACTGTGCGTGGCCCGTTAAAGCTCTTGAGTGAGCAGTTGCTAAAAAAATCTAGTTCAGCTGTATCGGTGCTTGAGTATGTAAGTTCTTTTCGTGAACGCTTACACCAGGCGTGTGCTTTTGCTAAAAATCATTTGGCTGGTGTGCAATCCAAAATGAAGAAGCGCTTCGATCAGAAAAGTTTATCGCGTAACTTCTGTGTTGGGGAGTCCGTTCTCGTTCTACTTCCTATCCCTGAGTCTTTGTTTCAGGCAAAGTTCTTTGGTCCTTACGTGATAGAAAAAAAGTTGAGTGAAACGGATTATGTTGTGAGCACACCAGATCGAAGACGTAAGAGTCGGGTTTGTCATATCAATATGCTTAAGACGTATCATGTGCGAGATGTGACACAGTCTCCCTTACCGTCATCGCTTGCGGCCCCTATCCTTGTAAATTCTGAGCAAGATCATGTAGATAATGTGGCAGGTGACTTTCAAGGTTTTGGGGTACGTCTGGAAAATTCAGTTGTTTTGCTTAATATAGATTCTCATCTTGAACATTTGCCATCCTGTCAAAAAGATGATGTGGTACGTGTGATACGAAAATATCCCTCTCTCTTTTCTGATGTTCCTGGGAGAACTACAGTGTTGTGTCATGATATCGACGTGGGTACTTCTTTGCCCATCAAACAACACCCGTATCGACTGAATCCAGTAAAACGAACGGCGATGAAATGTGAGGTTGAATATCTGTTGAAAAATGGGTTGGCTGATCATAGTCAAAGCCCATGGAGTTCTCCATGCCTGTTGGTTCAAAAACCCGACTCCTCTTTCCGTTTCTGTACGGATTATCATAAGGTTAATAGTGTGACTAAAGCAGATTCTTTTCCTTTACCCCGAATTGAGGATTGTGTCGATCGAATTGGTTCTGCTAGGTATGTCACCAAACTAGATCTCTTAAAGGGGTATTGACAAGTCCCTTTGACTGCCCGAGCTAGTGAAATATCTGCATTTGTCACTCCTGACTGCTTTATGCAATATAACGTGATGGCTTTCGGTATGCGGAATGCCCCAGCAACTTTCCAGCGGCTGATGCAGAAAGTTTTGTCAGGAGTGCCAAGTTGTGAAGCATATCTAGATGATCTAGTAATTTATTCAAACAGCTGGGAGGAACATGTGAATCAATTGGATCTAGTGTTCAATCGTTTGGCTGAAGCTTCTTTAACTTTGAATCTTTCAAAGTGTGAATTTGCGAAGGCAGTGATTACATACCTGGGTAAAATGGTAGGTCAGGGGCATGTGAAGCCTGTGATGGCCAAAGTGAGTGCAATATGTGACTTTCCTACTCCTGTCACTAAAAGAGAACTTAGGAGGTTTCTGGGAATGGCAGGATACTACCGTGGATTTTGTTATAATTTTGCAATGGTGGTGTCCTCTCTGACCGATCTTCTCAGCACTTCAAGAAAGTTTGAATGGAGTGAAAGGTGTGATCATGCTTTTAACGCAGTAAAAGATTTATTGTGTCATGCGCCAGTCCTTTCCGCTCCTGATTTCACACGACCTTTTCAGTTGAATGTAGACGCAAGTGCTGTTGGAGCTAGTGGAGTGTTGATACAGGAGGATGACTCTGGTATTGAGCATCCTGTTTGTTATTACTCTAAGAAATTTTCTAGGTGTCAGCGTAATTACAGCACTATCGAGAAGGAGGCACTGGCCTTGATGCTGGCATTGCGACATTTTGAGGTGTATTTGGGAGGTCATTGCAGCCCGATTAAAGTATACACCGATCATAACCCATTAGTGTTTTTGTCTCAAATGTCTAACAGTAACCAGCGTTTGATGCGTTGGTCACTTATTTTGCAGGAGTACAATCTTGAGATTAAACATCGGAAGGGTTCGGACAATGTAGTGGCCGATGCGCTGTCCCGAGTGCAGGGAGCTAATGATTGACTTGTGAGGTGAATTGTGTTTTTTTTCCCTGCATTTTTATTGGTGCAAAAGGAAAAAAATTTGTGATGGGGGTGTTACGTCTGAGGATGTATTTGTCAGTGTGTATCTTGGTCTTGTTGTTTTTGCTCTGTCTTGTCTTCTCTCACTACTCGTTACAGGTATTCTCATCAGCTGTGTTCAATCTATGGATGCCTGACATGATTGGAGGGTGAATGGGAGGAGAAAGGATATAACTAGGAGTGGATCTGTTGAGCGGAGAGAGACTTTTGATGCCAGGACTAATTCCTCCTCCTGTTGATCCAGATTATATTGTTGATTTATGTCTTGATATTTTGGTTGACTCCTTTTTGAGTATGTGAGCTCAGAAGATGTTGTAAGTGTTCTTAAATTGAAAAGAGAACTAAGACCTGTATATACATTTGATTTCTATATGAGATTAAGTATGTTATCCTGATTTGGGGAAAGTAGGGGGAGGGTGCCATTTTTGTTTAAACTTTTCTTTTCTCCTGTTTATGGATAGATAAGGAGAGAGGGAAGATTGCTGTTATTTATTTTTGGGTTATCTTGTTCTAGGTAATTTATTAAGATTTCAAGGTTAGTTTGTTTAAGTTTTGTTTTTTATTTTGGCTTGGCTCTCCCCTGAAGATTATTCCCTTTTCTTATCATTAAACTTTAGTTTTGTTTCACTTTTTGTGATTTGCCATTTATAATTTTTCCCAAATACAACGATATATTTAAAGTATTTTGTGTTTGTGTGATTTCTGGAACAGGAGGTTGGATTATCCTGGCATTCTCTCTCCAAGAATGAATTTTTCTCATTTAAGTTAATTTATTTGATACTTTGTTGCTGACTCCCCAACCCTAGATGGGTAGTTATGTAACAGATATTAGACACTTCCTGTTTCTCTGATTTCGCCACAACTTTGTCGCCATGCCATGGCAGAACCGTTTGAGATATCAAAAATCCCTTTGCAATTTAGCAAGTACAATGTCTCGGCATCATGATCACCACGTTTGGTGTCAATCCCATGAATCCACTAGGAGGAGTATTTAAAAGTTCATCACATGCGTTTTTGAAACAATCCAAAATGTCCGACTTCCTGTTGGGCGGAGCTAATAGGTTTGAGGGCGAAAGTTGTTCGCGTTGGTGAGATCTATATGCGTACCAACTTTGTACAGGTGCGTACATGTTTGCCCAATTTGTGCACCAATGTTTTTTTTTTGCATTACAGGGGGCGCTACAGAGCTCCCTTGCCACGCCCGTGTTCCAGCCTTTGCCCGGTCGCAATGACGGACGACTTTGACGTCTGTGCCAAATTTCAAGAGTTTTCGAGTATGTTAAGGCACCCAAAATGCCCAAAAGTGTTAAAAAAATAAAATATAAAATATAGCTGCAAGCAGCAATGGCGGGCCCTCGCACGTTTTTTTACCGCTACACGGTGCGTCCGAGAAAACGATGCACGGTGGGCAAGGGCATCAAGTGGGTAAATATCAGTGGGCTATTTAATGTTGTTACTGAGCCATTTGGGGACTGTAGGTAAAAGAAACCCCACATTTTAGACAAACGGGGGCACTAGTGAGCCACTTAAGAGACACGCCTATGTCTGACCTGTTTGTGCACACTTAACAGCCGACAACTCTGATGTGTGTGCCGACTTTTAGGTTAATATAAGCACGCCAAGAGCCCTAAATATGCCTGAAATAAAAGTAAAGTTTGGGGCGTTGCCATGGGAACAGCATTTGAGATATCAAAAATCCCTTCGCAATTTATTATCTACTATGTCTCGGCATCATGTTGACCACTTCTGGTGTCAATCGCATGAATATCCTAGAAGGAGTATTTAAAAGAACATCGGCGTCAACTGAAAGGCTTAAATATGCCTTCAAAATGAAAGTAAAGTTTGACGCGTTGCCATGGCAACAGCGTTCGAGATATCAAAAATCCCTTCGCAATTTATCATCTACAATGTCTCGGCATCATGTTGACCACTTTTGGTGTCAATCGCATGAATATCCTAGAAGGAGTATTTAAAAGAACATCGGATGGAACTGTCAAAAAAATCCACCTTGGTGACTGACAGGCTTCCTGGCGCCTGGTGGTGGCGCTATACCCGAGACTCACAATAGGCACATCGTTGCGATCGGAATCTTCAGGCGAACAAACACTCTGCTTGGCATCACAATAAGAATTTTTTTGCATTAGATATTAGACACTTCCTGTTTCTCTGATTTCGCCACAACTTTGTCGACTCGCCATGGCAGAACCGTTCGAGATATCAAAAATCCCTTCGCAATTTAGCAAGTCCAATGTCTCGACATCATGTTCACCACGTTTGGTGTCAATCCCATGAATCCACTAGGAGGAGTATTTAAAAGTTCAACGCATTCATTTTTTAAACAATCCAAAATAGCCGACTTCCTGTTGGGCGGAGCTAAAATGTTTGAGAGCGAAAGTTGTTCGGGTCGATGAGATCTATATGTGTACCAACTCCCGTACATGTGCGTACATTTTTGCCCGATCTGTGCATCAATGTTATTTTTTTGCATTACAGGGGGCGCTACAGAGCTCCCTTGCCACGCCCATATTCCAGCCTTTGCATGAGCCTAGTGGCACGTGACTTTGACATCTGTGCCAAATTTCCGTTGTTTTCGAGCATGTTAAGGCACCCAAAGCGCACGCCAAGAGCTTAAATATGCCTGAAAATGAAAGTAAAGTTTGACGTGTTGCTATGGGAACAGCGTTCGAGATATCAAAAATCCCTTCGCAATTTATCATCTACAATGTCTCAGCATCGTGTTGACCGCTTTTGGTGTCAATCGCATGAAAATCCTAGGAGGAGTATTTAAAAGTTCACCATATGCAACTGTCAAGAAATCCACCTTTTGTGACTGCCACACTTCCTGGTGCCTGGTGGTGGCGCTATACTCGGGAGTCAAAATAGGCACATCGATGCGATCGGAATCCTTGGCCGAACATACACACTGCGTTTCATCCCAATAAGACATTTTTTGCTTTAGATATTAGACACTTCCTGTTTCATTGAATTCGCCATAAATTTGTCGCCTCGTCATGGCAACACCGTTTGAGATATCAAGAATCCCTTCGCAATTTAGCAAGTTCAATGTCTCAGCATCATGTTCACCACGTTTGGTGTCAATCGTATGAATTCCCTAGGAGAAGTATTTAAAAGTTCATGACTGACACACTTCCTGGCACCTGGTGGTGGCGCTATACCCGGGAGTCACAATAGGCACATCGATGCGATCGGAATCTTCAGACGAACAAACACCCCGCATGGCATCACAATAAGACATTTTTTACCTTAGATATTAAACACTTCCTGTTTCTCTGATTTCGCCAAAACTTTGTCGCCTCGCCATGGCAGAACCGTTCGAGATATCAAAAATCCCTTCGCAATTTAGCAAGTACAATGTCTCGACATCATGATCACCACATTTGGTGTCATTCGCATGAATCCCCTAGGAGGAGTATTTAAAAGTTCACCGCATGCATTTTTTAAACAATCCAAAATAGCCGACTTCCTGTTGGGCGGAGCTTAAATGTTAGAGGGTGAAAGTTGTTCGGGTCGATGAGTTCTATATGCGTACCAACTCCCGTACATGTGGGTACATGTTTGTCCGATCTGTGCACCAATGTTTTCTGTTGCATTACAGGGGGCGCTACAGAGCCCCTTTGCCACGCCCGTGTTCCAGCCTTTGCCCGTTCGCAATGACAGACGACTCTGACGTCTGTGCCAAATTTCAAGAGTTTTCGAGTATGTTAAGGCACCCAAAGTGCCCAAAACTGTTAAAAAAAAAAAAAAAAAAAAAAAAAAAAAAATAATAATCCGAGCAAAAACAATAGGGCTTCGCACCATTCGGTGCAGGCCATTCTGGCCTGCTCCTCGGTGCTCGGGCCCTAATAATAAATCCGAGCAAAAACAATAGGGCTTCGCACCTTTCAGTACAGGCCATTCTGGCCTGCTCCTCGGTGCTCGGGCCCTAAATATAGCTGCAAGCAGCGATGGCGGGCCCTCGCACTTTTGTTTACCGCTACACGGTGCCTCCGAGAAAACGATACACGGTGGGCATGTGCATCAAGTGGGTAAATATCAGTGGACTTTTTCATGTTGCTACTGACCCATTTAGGTACAGTAGGTAAAAGAAACCCCATATTTTAGACAAACGGGGGCACTAGTCAGCCACTAAATAGACAAGCCTTTATCTGACGTTTTTATCAACACTTAACAGCCGAAAACTCTGATGTGTGTGCCAAATTTAAAGTTTAACTAAGCACGCCAAGAGCCTTAAACATGCCTGAAATTAAAGTAAAGTTTGATGCGTTGCCATGGGAACAGCGTTCGAGATGTCAAAAATTCCTTCGCAATTTATCATCTACAATGTCTCGGCATCATGTTGACCACTTCTGGTGTCAATCACATGAATCCCATACGAGGAGTATTTAAAGGTTCACAGCATGTAACTGTCAGAAAATAATAATCCGAACAAAAACAATAGGGCTGGCCTGCTCCTCGTTGCTCGGGCCCTAATTATTTAGATCGAAGTTTTGGTAAGAGATGTCATTAAAGCCTAATTTTCCTTTCTTCGCGGCACACTCAATAGACATTACTTTGCTAATTAGCGCCGTCAATTTGTGATAACACAGTTTTATATGTCACTCTGTGTGTTCTCTGAGTGTTTATATCTTATAGTTGATTGTTATAATAAAGTGTAGGACATTATTGAATCTCCGTTTATGTTCTCTGTAGGCTTATATGTGTAGTTAACCACCTTGTAATAATCTTATTGTATATTTATCTCTTCTCTTGTAGAACACAAACACAACACAAATACCAGTGCAACTAAAATAAAGCTCTGTTAACCAAACATACATCCTCTGGAGCCTGATTCTCTGACCGGAGTCAAGTCCATATCTTCCGCCTCAACCAGTTAAATTGTGGGAGGTCACGCCCCTCCATTACATGGTACTTTGAGCCGGATTGAGTGCACATATGGACAGCGGCTGCTGCAGACACACCAGCAGAGAACAGGGAACGTCCCCATAGAGAACATCGTCCACCTGCTCACTTGGAAGATTATGAAGTTGGTTATGTACCCCGACAGGATCATCCCCCACCTGCTACATCCTGCTCCAAAAGCAAGTGCAGTGGGCGGACCTCAGTCTCTGGAGGTTCTGCCCCATTCTTGCTTTATCAACTGTACATGCCGCCATTCTGGAGGAGAAGGTTAAAGTGATGGAGCTTAAAGAGATTTAACGTCAGATAGAAGAGGATTCATGTGGTGACATAGAATGTCAAAGGCTCGAGCTTCAGGCTAAGGAGGCCCAGCGACAGCAAGAGGAAGCCCTCAAAGCTAAAGAAGCCCTAACAAAGCAGTTGGAGTGCCAGCGTCGCCTCAATAAGGCAGAGAATAGCCTGGAGGTAGCAAAGCTAGTTTCGTCCTTGCTTCAAGAACAGAATGCAGAGGCTCCACCGGATAATTCCCTAACACCAGATAGCTTTGTTGTTCTTCCCCAGTCACGAGCCGACAAGGCCACTGTGATTTCTTCCTTTCACCAACGACATTCAACTCCACAGCATGCGGACATTCTTTACTCTGTCCCAACATCCACGGGTATAACACCAGCGCTACCTTTAGCACCCTTACAGATGAAATCACTTCCTTTTGCTTCCTTAGCAGCCCAACCTGCAATGACACCTCCAATCGTGGCACAGCAACCTCTAACACTTTCCACTATGGCACAAAACACTGGCGCCACATCCAACCTTACGCTGGCAGCACATCAAGGTGCGCATCACTTCCTGTCAGGACATGCTACACATTACCAGAGTCAGACACTGGCATACGCTGCCTCCCAACCCCCACAGGTTCTAACAGCCCTCATGGCCTTGTATCCAGCATATATGCAAGCCCCCAGAGCTGAAATGCTGATTGCTTCTGCCTATGGCATTCCTAAGCCTACTTTACCAGTGTTCGAGAGTGGCCGTGAGAGTGACTTTGCTTTACTCAAAATGGCTCTAGACAACTTACTCAATGCCCATGGACACCTCAGCGAGCAATATAAATTCCAAGTGTTACTTGGCCACCTGAAGGTCATGCTGAGGACCCTAGAAGGAGAGAATGGATATAAGCTACGTTGTGGTTTGCCCGTGGACCGGCTCCTGAGTAAAATGCCTCCTGCTTATCGTGATGGGTTTGTTGAATACTGCCTGAGTCACCACATTCTGCAGAATGGTACAGATATAACCTACACTCTCCCAGATCTAGCGACTTGGTTGCAAATTAAGTCATAAGCTAAGCGTATCTCCAGTCGAGCAGCATCCCTGTACCAGAGTGAAGTACCAAAGCCATTCAAGAAAGATCCACACAATATTCATTCCAAGGTGCGACCAGCGTCAGTCTTCCACACAAAGGAAGAGCAAGTAGACACAACAAAGCTGGTTAGAGCCAAACACGCAGCTAAACCCAAGCCTTATTGCCCTTATTGCGATAATAAGGAGCACTACCTTAATTCTTGTGAAGAATTCAAGAAGTTAACTACCAGCCAGATTGTCAAGTGGATTAAGGAGGGGAGAAGGAGCTGGAGATGTGGTAGAGGTCATGTTGTGGATAGCTGTACCCTTAAGCGGCCTTGCAAAGTCTGTAAGGAGACACACCTCACCATCCTGCTTGAGTCAGTTCAAGAGGTGCAGCACTCTGTTCTCATGGTCAGCCTACCATCTACTAGGATCTATCTAGACTGCCCTAACGGATCCCAGAAGGTCATGTTGAAGGTCATTAAAGTCCTCTTGCACAACGACGACCTTACAATGGAATCTTATGCTGTGCTTGATGATGGATCAGAACGTAGTATTGTTCTCCCACAGGTAGTGAATCAGTTGAAGCTTCACAAACATCCAGAGACCCTTCCCTTGTGGACTGTTTATCAAAAGGTCACTCAGCTTGAAGGTTCATCAGTTACTTTTCAAGTGTCCCTCATTCATGCACCTATGGAGAGGTATCAGATCTCAGTTGCCTCCACTATTGATAGCTTCTGCCTCTCTACCTTTACCTACCGAGTGGCTGCCCTACAAAGGAAATACAAGCACCTGAAAGAGCTTCCCCTAGCTCCAGTGGACCGGGCTCAACCATTGCTTCTCATTGGGTTTGATATGCCACAACTACTTACCCCCATTCAACCAGTGCGCACTGGACCAACTGGTAGCCCTTTTGCTGTGTGCACTAAACTAGGCTGGTCACTTCAGGGTCCGACGACACTCACCCAAGACACAGTGACAGAGCAACAATGCCTACACCTGGCCACAGCACCATCTGAGGAGCTTCTCCGGAATGTTGAGCAGCTTTGGCAGCTGGACACACTTCCCTACAGTGCTAAGGTGGTCACCCGTTCCAAGCAAGATCAGCAAGCTCTCACTCTGCTTCAAACAGCTACAATGCGGGTAGACATCAATGGCACTCTGCGCTACGCCACACCACTGCTCTGCCGTATTCCGGAAATAACTCTGCATGCTCCCAAAGAAGCTGTACTGCCTAGTCTTCGCAGCACAGAACGTTGACTTGCCAGAGACCCTAAGAAAGCAGAGTCCTACTGCAATGAGATACGGAAACTAGAAAAAGCTGGATACGTGGCTAAAATCTTTTCAGATCAAGCTGACCAATCCGCTAAGTCCTGGTTTATTCCCCACCATATGGTCCATCATAACGGCAAGGATTGGATTGTCTTTAACTGCTTGTACTTGTATCAAGGACATTCGTTGAATGAATTACTCCTGCCCGGACCTACTTTAGGACTGACCATGCTTGGTGTTCTTCTCAGGTTCCGGCAGCGCGCGGCAGTAAGTGGAGACAAAAAGAGTATGCTCCACCAGATCCGCCTGCTGGCCACAGACAAGCCACTGTTGCGGTTCCTTTGGAGAGATATGAAGAGGGAGCAAGAGCCGATCATTTACGAATGGCAGGTGTTGCCTTTCGGAACAACCTGCAGTCTGTGTTGCGCAATCTATGCTCTGCAGCGTCACATCCAGGACCATGGAGAACAAGCTCTACCAAAGGACACAGTACAGCAGCTCCAGCACCGTAGAAGGAGCCAAAGATTTGGTTGACAACCTGCGGAAGTTACTTTTGGATGGTGGTTTCGAGATAAGGCAATGGGCAAGCAACCTACCTTCGGTTATTGAGGATCTTCCCCCTGAAGCTAGTTCAATAAGCAGTGAGCTTTGGTTGTCTAGGACCAGTGGTGATCTCCAAGAGCCAACCCTCGGCTTGAGATGGAATTGTCTAAGCGACACACTAGGGTACAAACATCGACCGGTGGAACCCTCAGAACCTACCATGCGGACCTTGTATAAGACCCTGGCTAACCAGTATGACCCTATAGGTTCATAGTGCCATTTACTACCAGGGCCAAGGTTCTCATTCAGGACTTGTGGAAGCAAGACATCGGCTGGGATGATCCCATACATCCCCAGACCTTGTGGGATCAGTGGCTCAAATGGGAAGAGGAACTCCCAAACCTACTTCACCTGGAGCTTCCTCGCCCCTACACTCCTGTCTGTGCGGACAACCCTGCTTCGACAAGACAGCTCCACGTCTTCTGCGACGCTTCAGAAAGACCTTATTGCTCTGTAGCTTATCTGCGCACAACTGACAGTGCAGGCCAAATTCATGTCTCCTTTGTGCTGGCCAGGTCTCAGGTGGCACCTGAAAAACACCTGTCCATGCCTCGCCTTGAGCTGAGTGCAGCTCTCACTGGTGCCCAACTGGCCAGTGTTCTTCAAACTGAGCTCACTTTGCCCATTGAACAAGTCTTTCTTTGGTCTGATTCTACCACGGTGCTACACTGGCTAAGGTCTGATTTGTGTCACTACAAGGTTTTCGTCGGGACTCGTGTGGCAGAAATCCAAACACTGACAGAGGTGACAAACTGGAGGTTTGTGGATTCAGCAAGAAACTCGGCCGACGATATCATCAGGGGTCTGACTTTGAAGGAGTTGGCATTTCCCCACAGATGGACTCAGAGACCAGACTTTCAATTCAATTTTATTTATATAGCACTTTTCACAATAGTTATTTGTTTCAAAGCAGCTTTACATTAATAGGAGCATTGCCGGGGAAATAAAAAAAGTCATAGGAGCAAAAAACCCTTGGGAGATATATATATATATATAAACATGTAAACGGATAGGGAGATTAAGAAGAGATTAAGCGGGTTCTGCCGGTGATCGTTGGTCAGGCATCAGCTGAGCATCACGTTGAAGGACGGCCAGTAGATCAGAGGTGTGCTTGTTTCATTGTCCTCGGGGTCGAGGACGAGACAGGGAGAGAAAAACTAAATCATATTAGCGTAGGGGCCGTTCACATGTAACTGTGTCACACAGTGATGTGGTTTAAATCAGCTTGGTTCCAGACAGGCTGACTCTTGCGGCATAATTATGTTCTCCACAGTTGAGGATTTAGCAAATTAGGGGCCCAATGCGAAGGTATCTATGGTAACTAAGGGTCACCTTCCGATCTTTAAGAGAAAATGAAACCTGTCGACCCGTTTGACTAAGGCCTGAAGCCCTACTGTTGTCGTTAATGCAGGTTCAGTGGCAAACAGGTCTATATTGCATACTATTCACAAGACCGCAAGAAAACGCCAAAATCGCAACCCAACCATATGTGCCAACCCGTTTGACTAAGGCCGGAGGCCCCACTGTCGTCGTTAATGCAGGTTTAGTGGCAAACGGGTCTGTATGGCATACTATTCACAAGACAGCACCAAAATCTCAACCCGACCATATGTGCCAACCTGTTTGACTAAGGCCAGAAAAGCCCCACTGTCGTCGTTAATGCAGGTTCAGTGGCAAACTGTGGCAAACTATTTAATGCAATTCATTTTGAAGTGTCTATGGTAACTAAGGGTCACCTTCCGATCTTTAAGAGAAAATGAAACCTGTCGACCCATTTGACTAAGACCTGAAGCCCCACTGACGTCGTTAATGCAGGTTCAGTGGCAAACGGGTCTATATTGCATACTATTCACAAGACCGCAAGAAAACGCCAAAATTGCAAACCAACCATACGTGCCAACCCGTTTGACTAAGGCCGGAGGCCCCACTGTCGTCGTTAATGCAGGTTCAGTGGCAAACGGGTCTGTATGGCATACTATTCACAAGACACACGAAAGCGCCAAAATCGCAACCCGACCATACTTGCCAACCCGTTTGACTAAGGCCAGAAGCCCCACTGTCGTCGTTAATGCAGGTTCAGTGGCAAACGGGTCTGTATGGCATACTATTCACAAGACACCGCCAAAATCGCAACCCGACCATACGTGCCAACCCTCTTGACTAAGGCCAGAGGCCACACTGTTGTCGTTAATGCAGGTTCAGTGGCAAACGGTGGCTAACTATTTAATGCAATTCATTTTGAAGTGTTCATGCTGATAATGTTTTATTTATTTATTTATTAGGTTGGTCTGTGTTATGACTGTGAGTGCTTTGATCCGTAAAAATAACTATTGCGAGTTAAGTACCTTTACTAGACAAATTATATGAATGCTTTGTTGAAGAGAAAAGTTTTAAGTCTAGATCTAAAGTTATCAACTGTGTCTTATTCTCGGACATCAGTAGGTAAATCATTCCAGAGCTTAGGGGCTAAGTAGGAAAAGGATCTTCCACCTTTAGACACTTTTGATATTTTAGAGATAATCAAGTGACCAGAATTTTGCGACCATAGTGTTCGTGATGGATTGTATTCTGATAGTAATTCTCTAAGATATGAGGGTCAGACCTGCAAACTCTTCACAGTAAAAAAGGTGACAGTGTCGCACGCACGGGGGGGGGGGGGGGGTTGTGTTAGGGTTACCCCAGCTCTATATTTTTGTGATTTTAATATGATTCCGAGCCTGACTGAACAAAAATCAGCATACTTTAATCAAAAAACAATGTTAAAACATCCTTGAAGCTTAAAGAGAATGACACATTTAATATTTTACAAATGTTTTTATTTACAACTCACGGAAACGCCTGGAGGTGTTGTGAAGCATGACACTGGAATAAAAAACAACAAGAGACAGACAGAAATGAAAAAAATATATTTTGCTGATGTTCGTGAAAGCTTCGTGCGACAGAGCCACTTTGTCCTCAGCCGGTGTCTGCGCAAGGTTGACGATGACGGGCCATTGTGAATGGCAGTGAGTGCTCCACCAAAGTGCCCAGAACCATTTCCTGAAAGGAAATTAAAATCATTAAAATATAACCTTGCAAACTATCATACATAGGACTAATATGATAAAACAACGTGTCTCCATACTGTATGGCTGATATGCATTGAATATCAAAATACATTTCTGTTCAATAATTATAATAATAATGCATTTTATATGTAGGGCTCCTTACATTGAATAAACAATCTCAAAGTGCTAGTGTTCATAATGTAAATTCAACTAACAATACAATGTAAAGATTTCATTGACAGACTTTGATGCAAAATGTAGCCCTTTATTATACAGAAATTGGCTGTTGGTGTATTAT
Organism: Paramisgurnus dabryanus; assembly: GCF_030506205.2. Lineage (NCBI taxonomy): Eukaryota > Metazoa > Chordata > Actinopteri > Cypriniformes > Cobitidae > Paramisgurnus > Paramisgurnus dabryanus. The sequence continues at coordinate 45,141,461 of NC_133343.1, forward strand.
CCTAGGACAACACGCTCGCCAGATTGTTTTTTCTAAACAGCCCTATGTTGTTAAAAATTACTGTTTACCAGGTATACAGCCACCAGGAATGTATGGGGCTAGGCTATATCCTAAAACATTCACAACGCGATGTAGAAAGATTAAGTGCATGCATTGAAAAAAAGATAGGTATGTATTAATTAGTCTAAGTTGAGGTAAAAACATAGGAAAATATTGAAAAAGGGTGGGTTTTCCTTTAACATTACTCTCGCATCAGCTGTTGTGTAAACAGTCACATTTACCCACATCACGAATGACTGCCTGCGCAAGCGCGCACCACAGCCACCATAATGAATAAGTTACTCAGGGTAACGTTAGCTCAGAATTCGATTAGTAGCCGTATATCTCGGAACTCCGGGCAGAACACCCGGGTAACGATAAGCCTAGCTAACAATCGTCCTGCTAAGTTAGCTAACATTAGTCATTTTGCTCGAAGCATAGGCAAACTTTATGCAAGGTCTACGTTTGTGCATTACTCGGCGTTGAATCGTTCCTAAAAATACAATATAAGCGGTAGCTAACGCTAATTAAATCAAGCAAACAAATAGTTGTCGTTTTTGGTCCAAAAAAGTTGACTTACCTCAAATAAGATGGTTCCTTCACGTTAAAAGTGTCCATCCGACTCGCGCGGTAGCCAGGTGTGTCTCATCCAAAGGACCGTGCTGTCTTCAAGAATCTGAGGGAAGTGCTAAGATTCCGATTGGCCCAGAGGAAAGCATGCTAAGATTCCGATTGGCCCAGAGAAATGTCAAGTATAAGAATTATCCAATAATGTTTGGCAATTCTAGCCCGCATGGCATTCAGATAAAGGGCAGCCTTCCGACCCCCCCCCCCACACACACACCTAAAAAAAAAAAACTCTCCGGTTCTATGCGATTCACGTGAATGACCCAATTGACCAAGAAAACGGCGATTGTCGCCGAAAAGCAACAAGTTTGCAGGTCTGGAGGGTGCTAGGCCATTTAAGGCTTTGTAGGTGATTAGTGATATTTTAAATTGTATGAGATATTTAACTGGTAGCCAGTGTAAAGATGACAGAATTGGGCTCATGTGGTCATACTTCTTAGATCAAGTACCTTTGCAGAAGCGTTTTGAACTAGCTGAAGCTTGTTTACCTGATTTGCATGGCATCCCCCGAGTAACGAGTTACAATAGTTTATTCTAGAGGTCAGAGGAAGTTGCTGTCGAACATCACACCTAAGTTCCTAACCGTGGAAGATGGCACTATTTAACCAGGGAGTGATATGACTCTTCCTCATTACATGAACAAACTGATAGTGATTGGTTAGATATGACCTAAACCAGGCTAACGCCTGACCACTGATACCAACATAGTTTTCTAGTCTATTGAGTAAGATTGTGTGATCTATTGTGTCAAAGGCTGCACTAAGGGCTAGTAATATAAGGATGTTAATAGGAGGTCATTTGTAACTCTAAGCAGCGCTGTCTCTGTGCTATGGTGGGGCCTGAATCCTGATTGGAACTTTTCATATGTACTATTGTTTGTCAAGAATGTGCGTAACTGGCTTTCCACTACTTTTTCTAATATTTTAGAAAGAAAAGGGAGATTTGAGATTGGTCTAAAGTTATTAAGCTCTCCCTGATCAAGCTGTGGTTTTTTAATCAGCGGTTTAATAACTGCTAGTTTGAAAGCTCTTGGAACGTATCCTATTTCTAGCGATGAGTTAAAGATATTTAGTACCGGGGTTGACACTACAGGGAATACCTCTTTAAGTAATTTATGGGAACGGGGTCTAATATACAGGACGATGATTTGGATGATGTGACTAGTTTAGAGAGCTCATCTATTATAGTAGGTTTAAATGAATCAAGATGTTCGTATGGTAATCTAGTGTTAAATTCTTTTAACAGTATAGTGTTCTATACTTTCTGCATAGACCCTCAGATGAGTGGCCAGTCATGCCTACCCCCAGTATAGAGAATGAGGAAAGTGAGCTCAGGAAGTCCGCCTTCATTGGCATCGTGTCAATAACATCTAAATCTCAACTGCCTGACTCAGGTCAATTTGATACCTGGAAAGACCTTGTCAAAGCTGTTGATCAGTCCTTTCACGGGGCGGCCCCCACTGACTCCAGTCAGTCCTATGACGCATCTGACTTCATCAAGGCGGAGAAGATCCTTCAGGCACAGGCCCAAATGGATTCATTTCCTGATGAAGTTAAAGCCCTTACTTATAATTATTAGGGGTCAAGCCCCGAAGGGGCGAAGACCCCTATTGTATTTGTTAGTTTTCTTATTAGGGGTCAAGCCCAGAATGGGCGAAGACCCCTATTGTATCTGTTAGTTTTCTTTTTATTATTATTAGTTATTCTTCTTCCGCCATTGCGGTCTATGGCAGCCCATAGAACCGTACGTAGGAAAGTTATGAAATTTGGCACACTGATAAAGGACAGTCAAATGTGTCCCCACAGCAAATTTGGAGTCTCTATCTCTAACCCGCTAGCGCCACCAACAGTCCAAAGTTGAACTTATGTTTTTGCTTATAACTTCTGATCCGTAAGTCCTAGAAACAAAATTCTTGTTTCCTCTGATTCCTTGGCTCAAGACGATTCGATTGGACCCTATGACGTCATTTTCCGTCATTTTGAATTATTCGTAAAACCTACTTTTGCGAACTCGTCCTAGAGTTTTTACCCGATTGCCGCGAAAATTGGTATGTAGCATCTAGAGACCCTCACGGCAAAAAGTTATCAAAATAATTTCGATAAACCAATCCGTTGTCGTATAGCGCGTCAACAAATTTTACAAAGAGCGCAAAAAAACAGATTTTAGGCTGTATATTCGTCAAACTTAGGCCTATTGACACGACACTTGGTACTTGTGATGCCAGTCAGGAACTGAGTGTGCATGCACAGTTTCGTTGCAGCGCCACCTAGTGGCCAGACAGATGTTTTTTACACCTATAACTTTGGCTGTGATCGATGTATTTTCATGGGACTTGATTTTTAGGAGTCCTGAGTAGTCGCCGAGTCCAACGATACCAAACATGCCAGATTTCGCCTTACGGTTAGCCCTGCGTAGCAAAACAGCACTTAAAAAACACACGCAAATATCTCCGCGAGCGTTATTCCGATCGACTCGAAAACACCATAGGAAGAACATTGCATTACCTTCTGAACAAAAAGTTCTATTGGCGTTATATTAAAATTTTCATCAGAAATGACCGAAAATTGCAAAAAACGAAAAATTACCTTTTACAATTTGTGTTTTTATACATAAATGGTTATAACTTCGCAACGAAAAGAAATTTTTTCACCAGATTTGATACGCTGATGTATGAGCAGAGTCTGAGGCCACACAAAAAAATTGGTATGCCTGAACCACTAGGTGGCCCTATAATTGAACAAAATCTTTCATATCAAGCAAGCCCTATGGTCATACAACTATTTCTTTACTGAACTAAAAAGTATAGTCATAAAACTAGCTAGATGTAACACAGTTATGAACTGAGGTTGCATGCACAACTTTGTCATTGCGCCACCTAGTGGTTTTGAGATAGAAATATGGTATTTTTGCCTAAAACTACTCCAACAGTCTAAACAGATCTAAAATCTTGGGTCATCATGTATTATTCCTTTCATGGCTTGGAGATCATTGGTGCATGCCAATTAACTCCTTAGCAACCAATTAGGATACCTTATCAATCCTTTTTACAAGAGCTATATCTCTGTCCAAAAATCCAACAGTCCAAAAATCCACTTATTTTCATGCTCATAACTTCTGACCCGTGAGTCCTAGAAACTAAATTCTTGTTTCCTCTGAATCCTTTGCTCATGATGATTCAATTGGACACATTGAAGTCATTTTTGTCATGCACATCTTTCCGCCATTTTGAATTTTCCGTAAAACCTACTTTTTCGAACTCCTCCTAGAGCATTTGTCCGATTTGCATGTCCTTTGGTATGTAGCATCTAGAGACACCCCAGACAAAAAGTTATCAAAAGCTTTTTGATTGACCAATGCGTTCTCATATAAATTGACAACATATATGGCGGCGAGCACGCCAAAACAGACGTGTGGCTGTATCTTCGCAACACTTTGGTGTATCGACACGAAACTTGGTATATGTCATTACAGTCATGAACTGAGGGTGCCTGCAACGTTTCGTCACAGCGCCACCTAGTGGTCACGAGATTCGAAAAATGCCTATTTTCGCTTATAACTACTTCAAACTTGAGTCTAAAATCATGAAGTTGGTCTTGTTAGATTCCTTGAGGCATGCCGAGTCAAACGATAGAAGCTAGGCAAAATCGGGTTCATAATCGAGGAAAATCGACTCCGATTATCTAGGCGATTTTGCTTAGCTTCTCGGTGAACTACGGGTCTGTGTAATAAATGCTGCTCCATCTGAAAGCAGCTGATGGCGATTTACTTCAAATCACGGAACCGGCTTTACTGATGACACGCGCATGAGAATCGCAGTCGATTTTTTGCACAGCCCTATTTGGTGGATGTCATCACAATCAAGACCTGAGTCACAATTTATTTTTTGGTCAGTGCCCCCTAGTGGTCAAGTCATTTAAGGCTATATCTCTGCATCTCTTTATTGTATTTACACCAAATTTGGTAGGTGTCATCACAATCAAGACCTGAGTCACAATTTATTATTTGGTCAGTGCCCCCTAGTGGTCAAGTCATTTAAGGCTATATCTCCGTATCGCTTTATTGTATTTACACCAAATTTGGTATGGTTCATCAGCAACATGTTCTGGGAGGACTTGTAAACTTTTCGGTGCCCCCTAGTGGTCAAGAGATTTGAAGCTATATCTCTGCATCTCTTTATCGTATTTACACCAAATTTGGTGGGTGTCATCACAAACAAGACCTGAGTCACAATTTATTTTTTGGTCAGTGCCCCCTAGTGGTCAAGTCATTTAAGGCTATATCTCTGCATCTCTTTATTGTATTCACACCAAATTTGGTCGGTGTCATCACAATCAAGACCTGACTCACAATTTATTTTTTGGTCAGTGCCCCCTAGTGGTCAAGTAATTTAAGGCTATATCTCCGTATCGCTTTATTGTATTTACACTAAATTTGGTATGTGTCATCACAGTCATGACCTGAGGCACCATCTATTCTTTCGGCACAGTGCCACCTAGTGGTCTCAAGATACGAATAAATTGCTTTTTTTTCATAAAACTAATGCAAACTTAGATGTTAAATCATGGCAGTCATCACGTATAAATCATTTTTTGCCATGTTTGGCTTGACCCCGGTATCGCTGCTTGCAGCTATATTTATTGTTAGTTTTCTTATTATTATTATTATTAGGGGTCAAGCCCCGAAGGGGCGTAGAACCCTATTGTTATTGTTAGTTTTCTTATTATTATTATTATTATTATTATATATTATTCTTCTTCTTGTTCTTCCGCCATTGAAGTCAATGGCAGCCCATAGAACCGTACGTAGGAAAGTTATGAAATTTGGCACACTGATAAAGGACAGTCAAATGTGTCCCCACAGCAAATTTGGAGTCTCTATCTCTAACCCCCTAGCGCCACCAACAGTCCAAAGTTGCACTTACGTTTTTGCTTATAACTTCTGATCCGTAAGTCCTAGAAATGAAATTCTTGTTTCCTCTGATTCCTTGGCTCAAGCCGATTCGATTAGACCCTATGACGTCATTTTCCGTCATGAAATTTTTTCCGCCATTTTGAATTATTCGTAAAACCTACTTTTGCGAACTCGTCCTAGAGTTTTTACCCGATTGCCGCGAAAATTGGTATGTAGCATCTAGAGACCCTCACGGCAAAAAGTTATCAAAAGAATTTCGATAAACCAATCCGTTGTCGTATAGCGCGTCAACAAAATTTTCGTAGAGCGCAAAAAAACAGATTTTAGGCTGTATCTTCGTCAAACTTAGGCCTATTGACACGACACTTGGTACTTGTGATGCCAGTCAGGAACTGAGTGTGCATGCACAGTTTCGTCGCAGCGCCACCTTGTGGCCAGACAGATGTTTTTTACACCTATAACTTTGGCTGTGATCAACGTATTTTGACGGGACTTGATTTTTAGGAGTCCTGAATAGTCGCCGAGTCCAACGATACCAAACATGCCAGATTTCGCCTTACGGTTAGCTCTGCGCAGCAAAACAGCACTTAAAAAACACGCGCGAATATCTCCGCGAGCGTAATTCTGATCGACTCGAAAACATCATAGGAAGAATATTGCATTACCTTCTGAACAAAAAGTTCTATTAGCACTATATTAAAATTTTCATCAGAAATGGCCGAAAATTGCAAAAAACGAAAAATTACCTTTAAATTTTGTGTTTTTACACATAAATGGTTATAACTTCGTAACGCAAAGAGATTTTTTCACCATATTTGATACGCTGATGTACGACCACAGTCTGAGGCTACACAAAAAAAATTGTATGCTTGCACCACTAGTTGGCCTTATAATTGAACAAAACCTTTGAAATCAAGCCACCCTATGGTCATACAACTGTTTCTTCACTAAACTAAAGTGTATAGTCATAAAACTAGCTAGATGTAACACATTTATGACCTGAGGTTGCATGCACGAATTTTGTCATTGCGCCACCTACTTGTTTTGAGATAGAATATGGCATTTTTTGCCTAAAACTACTGCAACAACACATCTAAAACCATGAGTCATCATGGATTATTCCTTTCATGGCTTTGACTATAATCACTAGAGGATGTCCATTTACTCTCTAGCAACCAATGAGAATACGTTATCAACTGTTTTTGCAAGAGCTTTTTCTCTGTATCAGAACATCACAGAGACATGGGGATGGTCTCTTTTGACTCTTTTAACTTGTTGTAACATGTTGTGACCCATGTTTGCCCACTGTAAGCATCACATACATGTCCTTCAGTGCTCTAATGTTCCATGATTGTCAATAACCGAAGGACAGTTGCAGTAGACAAGAATAAAGGTTATTTTTGTTGATTACCTTTGCATTTTTTCATCTGAAATCATTAGGTTTACCTAGGTTCTTCAGTCTGCTTATCCAAACGCAACTTTACATCCTTCTGTGCCCTTTTCGGCTTGACCCCGGTATTGCTGCTTGCAGCTATATTTATTATTATTTTTCTTCCTCGTTCTTCCGCCGAAAGTCAATGGCAGCCCATAGAATCGTACATAGGAAAGTTATGAATTTTGGCACACATGTAGAGGACAGTCTCAGAAGTTACTATAGCAACATTGGTGTGTCTGACTCAAACCCTCTAGCGCCACCAACAGTCCAAAAATCCACTTATGTTCATGCTCATAACTTCTGACCCATGAGGCCTAGAAACTAAATTCTTGTTTCCTCTGAATCCTTGGCTCATGATGATTCAAATGCACACTTTGATGTCATTTGTGTCATGCACATCTTTCCGCCATTTTGAATTTTTCGTAAAACCTACTTTTTCGAACTCCTCCTAGACCGTTTGTCCGATTTGCATGTCCTTTGGTATGTAGCATCTAGAGACACCCAAGACAAAAAGTTATCAAAAGCTTTTTGATAGACCAATGCGTTCTCATATAAATTGACAACATATATGGTGGCGAGCACGCCAAAATGGACGTGAGGCCTTATCTTCGCAAAACTTTATTGTATCGACACGAAACTTGGTATATGTCATAACAGTCATGACCTGAGGGTGCCTGCAACGTTTCGTCACAGCGCAACCTAGTGGTCACGAGATTCGAAAAATGCCTATTTTCGCTTATAACTACTTCAAACTTGAGTCTAAAATCATGAAGGTGGTCTTGTTAGATTCCTTGAGGCATGCCGAGTCAAACGATACCAAACGGTTTTCGGTCGGCCATTTTGGGTGTCGGTCATTTTAAATTTTCTCATTAAGTTCAGTATTTCACAAACAGAATGGCGTATCGCTACGAAATTTGGCATGGTTCATCAGTGACATGTTCTGACCGCACCTATAAATCTTTAGGACGGCGCCACCTAGTGGTCAGGATATATAAAAACATTTTTTAAATCTTTATATCATTTGATTAAATTGCCACTATGACATAAGACTTCACTCTATTGATTCCTTGGCTCATGCTAAGTCCGACTGTACCAAATATGTCTGAGTCAAACCTACTTCCTGTCGGCCATTTTGAATTATATTGAACAGCTACTTTTTCGAACTCCTCCTAGAGCGCTCGTGTGATTGGCTTGATTTTTGGTATGCATCATCTAGAGACACTCTAGACAAAAAGTTATCAAAAGATTTTCGGTAGACCTATCCGTTGTCGTATAACGCATCAAAGAATGCGAGAGCGAGCACGCCAAAATGTGTTTGAGCCTGTATCTTCGCAAAACTTTTGCGTATTAATATGAGACTTGGTATATGTCATAACAGTGATGACCTGAGGGTGCATGCACCATTTCGTCACACTGCCCCCTACTGGTCACGAGATATAAAAAATGTCTATTTTTGATTATAACTACTGCAAATTTGAATGTAAAATTATGAGACTGGTCTTGTTAGATTTCATGAGGCATGCCGAGTGAAACGATACCAAATGGTTTTTGGTCGGCCATTTTGTGTGTCGGCCATTTTGAATTTTTCTTTAAGTTCAAGTATTTCAGAACAGCAATTGCTTATTGTTATGAAACTTGGTATGGTTCATCAGCAACATGTTCTGGGAGGACTTGTTAACTTTTCGGTGCCCCCTAGTGGTCAAGAGGTTTGAAGCTATATCTCTGCATCTCTTTATCGTATTTACACCAAATATGGTGGGTGTCATCACAATCAAGACCTGAGTCACAATTTATTTTTTGGTCAGTGCCCCCTAGTGGTCAAGTCATTTAAGGCTATATCTCAGCATCTCTTTATTGTATTCACACCAAATTTGGTGGGTGTCATCACAATCAAGACCTGAGTCACAATGAATTTTTTGGTCAGTGCCCCCTAGTGGTCAAGTCATTTAAGGCTATATCTCCGTATCGCTTTATTGTATTTACACTAAATTTGGTATGTGTCATCACAGTCATGACCTGAGGCACCATCTATTCTTTCGGCACAGTGCCACCTAGTGGTTTCAAGATACGAAAAAATTGCTTTTTTTCATTAAACTAATTCAAACTTAGATGTTAAATCATGGCAGTCATCACGTATGCATCATTTTTTGCCATGTTTGGCTTGACCCCGGTATCGCTGCTTGCAGCTATATTTATTAGGGGTCAAGCCCCGAAGGGGCATAGAACCCTATTGTTATTGTTAGTTTTCTTATTATTATTATTATTATTTTTTTTCTTCCTTGTTCTTCCGCCGAAAGTCAATGGCAGCCCATAGAACCGTACATAGGAAAGTTATGAATTTTGGCACACATGTAGAGGACAGTCTCAGAAGTTACTATAGCAACATTGGTGTGTCTGACTCAAACCCTCTAGCGCCACCAACAGTCCAAAAATCCACTTATGTTTATGCTCAAAACTTCTGACCCATGAGTCCTAGAAACTAAATTCTTGTTTCCTCTGAATCCTTGGCTCATGATGATTCAAATGCACACATTGATGTCATTTGTGTCATGCACATCTTTCCGCCATTTTGAATTTTTTGTAAAACCTACTTTTTTCGAACTCCTCCTAGACCGTTTGTCCGATTTGCATGTCCTTTGGTATGTAGCATCTAGAGACACCCAAGACAAAAAGTTATCAAAAGCTTTTTGATAGACCAATGCGTTCTCATATAAATTGACAAAATATACGGCGGCGAGCACGCCAAAACGGACGTGAGGCCTTATCTTCGCAAAACTTTATTGTATCGACACGAAACTTGGTATATGTCATAACAGTCATGACCTGAGGGTGCCTGCAACGTTTCGTCACAGCGCCACCTAGTGGTTACGAGATTCGAAAAATGCTTATTTTCGCTTATAACTACTTCAAACTTGAGTCTAAAATCATGAAGGTGGTCTTGTTAGATTCCTTGAGGCATGCCGAGTCAAACGATACCAAACGGTTTTCGGTCAGCCATTTTGGGTGTCGGCCATTTTGAATTTTCTCATTAAGTTCAGTATTTCACAAACAGAATGGCGTATCGCTACGAAATTTGGCATGGTTCATCAGTGACATGTTCTGAGCGCACCTATAAATCTTTAGGACGGCGCAACCTAGTGGTCAGGATATGTAAAACAATTTTTTAAAATCTTTATATCATTTGATTCATTTGCCACACTGACATGAGACTTCACTCTATTGATTCCTTGGCTCATGCTGAGTCCGACTGTACCAAATATGTCTGAGTCAAACCTACTTCCTGTCGGCCATTTTGAATTATATTGAACAGCTACTTTTTCGAACTCCTTCTAGAGCGCTCGTGTGATTGGCTTGATTTTTGGTATGCATCGTCTATAGACACTCTATACAAAAAGTTATCAAAAGATTTTCGGTAGACCTATCCGTTGTCGTATAACGCATCAAAGAATGCGAGAGCGAGCACGCAAAAATGTGTTTGAGCCTGTATCTTCGCAAAACTTATGCGTATTAATATGAGACTTGGTAAATGTCATAACAGTGATGACCTGAGGGTGCATGCACCATTTCGCCACACTGCCCCCTACTGGTCACGAGATATAAAAAATGTCTATTTTTGCTTATAACTATTGCAAATTTGAATGTAAAATTATGAGACTGGTCTTGTTAGATTTCATGAGGCATGCCGAGTCAAACGATACCAAATGGTTTTTGGTCGGCCATTTTGTGTGTCGGCCATTTTGAATTTTTCTTTAAGTTTAAGTATTTCAGAAACGCAATTGCGTATTGTTATGAAACTTGGTATGGTTCATCAGCAACATGTTCTGGGAGGACTTGTAAACTTTTCGGTGCCCCCTAGTGGTCAAGAGATTTGAAGCTATATCTCTGCATCTCTTTATCGTATTTACACCAAATTTGGTGGGTGTCATCACAATCAAGACCTGAGTCACAATTTATTTTTTGGTCAGTGCCCCCTAGTGGTCAAGTCATTTAAGGCTATATCTCTGCATCTCTTTATTGTATTCACACCAAATTTGGTGGGTGTCATCACAATCAAGACCTGAGTCACAATTTATTTTTTGGTCAGTGCCCCCTAGTGGTCAAGTCATTTAAGGCTATATCTTCGTATCGCTTTATTGTATTTACACTAAATTTGGTTTGTGTCATCACAGTCATGACCTGAGGCACCATCTATTCTTTCGGCACAGTGCCACCTAGTGGTCTCAAGATACGAATAAATTGCTTTTTTCAAAAAACTAATGCAAACTTAGATGTTAAATCATGACCGTCATCACGTATGAATCATTTTTGCCATGTTTGGCTTGACCCCGGTATCGCTGCTTGCAGCTATATTTAGGGGTCAAGCCCCGAAGGGGCGAAGACCCCTATTGTATTTGTTAGTTTTCTTATTTGGGGTCAAGCCCCGAAAGGGCGAAGACCCCTATTGTATCTGTTAGTTTTCTTTTTATTATTATAATAATTAGGGGTCAAGCCCAGAATGGGCGAAGACCCCTATTGTATCCGTTAGTTTTCTTTTTCTTTTTCTTTTTCTTTTTCTTTTTCTTAACTATTATTCTTCTTCCTGTTCCATTGCGGTCTATGGCAGCCCATAGAACCGTATGTAGGAAAGTTATGAAATTTGGCATACTGACAGAGGACAGTCTAAATAATATCCATAGCAATTTTGGAGTCTCTATCTCAAACCCGCTAGCGCCACCAACAGTCCAAAGATGCACTTACGTTTTTGCTTATAACTTCTGATCCGTAAGTCCTAGAAACGAAATTCTTGTTTCCTCTGATTCCTTGGCTCAAGACGATTCGATTAGACCCTATGACGTTATTTTCCGTAATGAAAATTTTTCCGCCATTTTGAATTATTCGTAAAACCTACTTTTGCGAACTCGTCCTAGAGTTTTTACCTGATTGCCACGAAAATCGGTATGCAGCATCTAGAGACACTCAAGGCAAAAAGTTATTAAAAGAATTTCGATAAGCCAATCCGTTCTCGTATAGCGCGTCAACGAATTTTACATAGAGTGCAAAAAAACAGAGTTTAGGCTGTATCTTCGCCAAACTTAGGCCTATTGACACGACACTTGGTACTTGAGATGCCAGTCAGGAATTGAGGGTGCATGCACAGTTTCGTTGCAGCGCCACCTTGTTGCCAGACGAATGTTCTATACGCCTATAACTTTGACTGCGATAAAAGTATTTTCACGGGACTTGATTTTTTTGGAGTCCTGAGTAGTCGCCGAGTCCAACGATACCAAACATGCCAGGATTCGTCATACGGTTAACCCTGCGCAGCAAAATAGCACTTAAAAAACACGCGCGAATATCTCGGCGAGCGTTATTCCGATCGACTCGAAAACACCATAGGAAGAACATTGCGTTACCTTCTGAACAAAAAGTTCTATTGGCGTTATATTAAAAATTTTATCAGAAATGGCCGAAAAATGCAAAAAACGAAAAATTACCTTTAAATTTTGCATTTTTTACACATAAATGGATATAACTTCGCAACAAAAAGAGATTTTTTCACCAGATTTGATACGCTGATGTACGACCACAGTCTGAGGCTACACAAAAAAAAGTTTATGCTTGCACCACTAGTTGGCCTTATAATTGAACAAAACCTTTGAAATCAAGCCACCCTATGGTAATACAACTGTTTCTTCACTAAACTAAAGTGTATAGTCATATAACTAGCTAGATGTAACACAGTTATGACCTGAGGTTGCATGCACAATTTTGTCATTGCGCCACCTACTGGTTTTGAGATAGAAATATGGCATTTTTTGCCTAAAACTACTACAACAACACATCTAAAACCATGAGTCATCATGGATTATTCCTTTCATGGCTTTGACTATAATCACTGGTGGTTGCCAATTCACTCCCTAGCAACCAATGAGAATACCTTATCAACCGTTTTGCAAGAGCTATAACTCTGCGTCAGAACATCGTAGAGACACGGGGGTGGGCTCTTTTGTCTCATTAACAACACTGTAACATTTTGAGAGCTGAGTATTGCCACTGCAAGCACCACTCATTTTTACGTCAGTGTTCTAGTTATCAATGCTCGTCGAAAGAGAGGGAGAGATTTCAATAAATGAGAACACAGCTTTTTTGCTGATAACTGTTATATTGTTTTGTCTGAAATCAAGAGATTTTCCTAGGTACTTTAAACTGCTCATCCGAAGTCAACTTTACTTTCTGCTGTGCCCTTTTTGGCTTGACCCCGGTGATTGCTGCTTGCAGCTATATTTATTATGTTGGCTTGACAAAGCCAACATACTGTTCTTCGATCTAAGCTTATTATTATTATGTTGGCTTGAGAAAGCCAACATACTGTTGTTGCACTTAAACTTATTATTATTATTCTTTTTCTTCTGAGACTAAAATTTCTAACTCTAACTCGTCCTAGAGCTTTCAAGCTACAGCCATCAAACTTTGGACAGACCTTCGGTCTGATCTGACGAGGTGTGCTATATCTTTTCTAACTGATGGGACCTTCCGAATTCCTAAACGGGGCGCTGAAACACCCCAAAATTTCCATTGACTTAACATTGAGACAAACTTTGACGGGTCATAGCTGTGAGTGAGAAACTTGTAGAAACTTGTGGCTTTCCACATTTAAGGAGGCTGACAGGCTGTGTAAGAACATACCTCACAATGGGGTGTAAGCTGTACCCCTGTGGTGTAAGAGGCCCCCAAAATTTCCCATTGACTTATAATGGGGCAGGAAACATGCCCATAAAAGGGAATAAAAGCGTCCCAGATGGAATATCTTCACTTTAGAGTGTCTTAAAGACATGGGGGTGGGCTCATTTTACTCAAGCATCCAATCAGTCTCTTAGGATCACCCCAGAGCTATTAAGCCACGCCCCTAGCAACAATTTTGGGTACCCTAGCAACATCTCCCATAGACTACCATTATAAAAAGCCCAGATGGATATCTTTGCCCCAGAGTGTCATAGAGACATAGGGGTGGGCTCATTTTACTCAGGCATCCAATCAGTCTCTTAGGATTCTTATTGAGGTATTAAGCCACGCCCCTAGCAACGAAATATGAAGACCCTAGCAACATAATAAACAAAGCCTTATATCTCTGGATCTGAACATCGTAGAGACACAGGGGTTGGACCGTTTTACTTGTGGCTTGAAGTGTAATCATTATGGGATGTCAATTTTCTCCCTAGCAACCAAACTTAGTACCCTAGCAACGGAATAAACAAAGCCTTATATCTCCGCATCAGAACATCATAGAGACACGGGGGTTGGACCGTTTTACTTGTGGCTTGAAGTGTGATCATTATGGGATGCCAATTTTCTCCCTAGCAACCAAACTTAGTACCCTAGCAACGCAATAAATGTTAGCTTCATGCTAGCTTCCTGCTAATCATGCTAGCTTCATGCTAGCTTCATGCTAATCATGCTAACATCATGCTAGCTTCATGCTAATCATGCTAACATCATGCTAGCTTCATGCTAATCATGCTAACATCATGCTAGCTTCATGCTAATCATAATGCTAGCATCATGCTAGCTTCATGCTAACTTCATGCTAATCATGCTAGCTTCATGTTAGCTTCATGCTAATCATGCTAGCATCATGCTAGCTTCATGCTAATCATGCTAGCATCATGCTAGCTTCATGTTAATCATGCTAGCTTCATGCTAATCATGCTAGCATAATGCGAGCTTCATGCTAATCATGCTAGCATAATGCGAGCTTCATGCTAATCATGCTAGCATCATGCTAATCATGCTAGCATCATGCTAGCTTCATGCAAATCATGTTAGCATCATGCTAGCTTCATGCTAATCATGCTAGCATCATGTTAGCTTCATGCTAATCATGCTAGCATCATGCTAGCTTCATGCTACTCATGCTAGCATCATGCTATCTTCATGCTAATCATGCTAGCATCATGCTAGCTTCATGCTAATCATGCTAGCATCATGTTAGCATCATACTAGCTTCATGCTAATCAAGCTAGCATCATGCTAGCTTCATGCTAATCATGCTAGCTTCATGTTAATCATGCTAGCATCATGCTAGCTTCATGCTAATCATGCTAGCTTCATGCTAATCATGCTAGCTTCAAGCTAGCTTCATGCTTATCATGCTAGCATCATGCTAGCTGCATGCTAATCATGCTAACATCATGCTAGCTTCATGGTAAATCATGCTACCTTCATACTTAAAAATACTAACAGCCAGATAGCCTACTAAACTAAACTTATGTCAAACCGTTTTAAACGTTCAGGCTACGCTTTCTCAAGCCAACATAAAGTTTGTCTTCAAACTTTACTATCTAGTTATTATTATTATTATTATTCTTCTGGTCCACACTTTTTCTAACTGTAACTCCTCCTAGAGCTTTCAAGCTACACCCACAAAACTTTACAAAACTTTTAAGACTGGTACGTAGATTTATGCTATATCTTTTCTAACTGATGGGACCTACCGAATTCCTAAACGGGGCGCTCAAACACCCCAAAATTTCCATTGACTTAACATTGAGACAAACTTTGACGAGTCATAGCAACGAGTGAGAAACTTGTAGAAACTTGTGGGTTACCACATTTAAGGAGGCTGACAGGCTCTGTAAGAACATACATCACAATGGGGTGTAAGCTGTACCCCTGGGGTGTAAGAGGCCCCCAAAATTTCCCATTGACTTATAATGGGGCAGGAAACATGCCCATATAAAGGAATAAAAGCGTCCCAGATGGAATATCTTCACTTTAGAGTGTCGTAGAGACACGGGGGTTGGACCGTTTTACTTGTGGCTTGAAGGATGATCATTATGGGATGCCATTTTTCTCCCTAGCAACCAAACTTAGTACCCTAGCAACGGAATAAACAAAGCCTTATTTCTCTGCTTCAGAACATCTTAGAGACACGGGGGTTGGACCGTTTTACTTGTGGCTTGAAGGTTGATTATTATGGGATGCCAATTTTCTCCCTAGCAACCAAACTTAGTACCCTAGCAACAGAGTAAACAAAGCCTTATATCTCAGCATCAGAACATTGTAGAGACACGGGGGTTGGACCGTTTTACTTGTGGCTTTAAGTGTGATCATTATGGGATGCCATTTTTCTCCCTAGCAACCAAACTTAGTACCCTAGCAACGGAATAAACAAAGCCTTATATCTCAACATCAGAACATTGTAGAGACACGGGGGTTGGACCGTTTTACTTGTGGCTTTAAGTGTGATCATTATGGGATGCCATTTTTCTCCCTAGCAACAAAACTTAGTACCCTAGCAACGGAATAAACAAAGCCTTATTTCTCCGCTTCAGAACATCTTAGAGACACGGGGGTTGGACCGTTTTACTTGTGGCTTGAAGGATGATCATTATGGGATGCCATTTTTCTCCCTAGCAACCAAACTTAGTACCCTAGCAACGGAATAAACAAAGCCTTATTTCTCCGCTTCAGAACATCTTAGAGACACGGGGGTTGGACCGTTTTACTTGTGGCTTGAAGGTTGATTATTATGGGATGCCAATTTTCTCCCTAGCAACCAAACTTAGTACCCTAGCAACAGAGTAAACAAAGCCTTATATCTCAGCATCAGAACATTGTAGAGACACGGGGGTTGGACCGTTTTACTTGTAACTTTAAGTGTGATCATTATGGGATGCCATTTTTCTCCCTAGCAACCAAACTTAGTACCCTAGCAACGGAATAAACAAAGCCTTATATCTCAAAATCAGAACATTGTAGAGACACGGGGGTTGGACTGTTTTACTTGTGGCTTTAAGTGTGATCATTATGGGATGCCATTTTTCTCCCTAGCAACCAAACTTAGTACCCTAGCAACGGAATAAACAAAGCCTTATATCTCCGCTTCAGAACATCATAGAGACACGGGGGTTGGACCTTTTTACTTGTGGCTTGAAGGTTGATCATTATGGGATGCCAATTTTCTCCCTAGCAACCAAACTTAGTACCCTAGCAACGGAATAAACAAAGCCTTATTTCTCCGCTTCAGAACATCTTAGAGACACGGGGGTTGGACCGTTTTACTTGTGGCTTGAAGGATGATCATTATGGGATGCCATTTTTCTCCCTAGCAACCAAACTTAGTACCCTAGCAACGGAATAAACAAAGCCTTATTTCTCCGCTTCAGAACATCTTAGAGACACGGGGGTTGGACCGTTTTACTTGTGGCTTGAAGGTTGATTATTATGGGATGCCAATTTTCTCCCTAGCAACCAAACTTAGTACCCTAGCAACGGAATAAACAAAGCCTTATATCTTCGCTTCAGAACATCTTAGAGACACGGGGTTGGACCGTTTTACTTGTGGCTTGAAGTGTGATCATTATGGGATGCCAATTTTCTCCCTAGCAACCAAACTTAGTACCCTAGCAATGGAATAAACAAAGCCTTATATCTCCGCTTCAGAACATCATAGAGACTCAAGGGTTGGACCGTTTTACTTGTGGCTTGAAGTGTAATCATTATGGGATGCCAATTTTCTGCCTAGCAACCAAACTTAGTACCCTAGCAACGGAATAAACAAAGCCTTATATCTCCGCTTCAGAACATCATAGAGACACGGGGGTTGGACCGTTTGACTTGTGGCTTGAAGTGTAATCATTATGGGATGCCAATTTTCTCCCTAGCAACCAAACTTAGTACCCTGGCAACGGAATAAATGTTAGCTTCATGCTAGCATAATGCTAAATCATGCTAGCATCATGCTAAATCATGCTAGCTTCAAACTTAAACATACTAACAGCCAGATAGCCTACTAAAATAAACTTCTGTCAAACCATTTTAAATGTTCCGGCTACGCTTTTTCAAGCCAACATAAAGTTTGTCCTCAAACTTTAATATCTAGTTATTATTATTAGTTATTCTTCTTCCGCCATTGCGGTCTATGGCAGCCCATAGAACCGTACGTAGGAAAGTTATGAAATTTGGCACACTGATAAAAGACACTCCAATGTGTCTCTACAGCAAATTTGGAGTCTCTATGTCAAACCCGCTAGCGCCACCAACAGTCCAAAATTGCACTTATGTTTTTGCTTATAACTTCTGATCCGTAAGTCCTAGGAACAAAATTCTTGCTTCCTCTGATTCCTTTGCTCAAGGTGATTCGATTACACTCTATGACGTCATTTCCCGTCATGAAAATTTTCCCGCCATTTTGAATTATTCGAAAAACCTACTTTTTCGAACTCGTCCTAGAGCTTTTGTCCGATTGCCACAAAAATTGGTATGTATCATCTTGAGACACTCATGCCAAAAAGTTATCAAAAGAATTTCGATACAGCAATCCGTTGTCAAATACCACCTTAACGAATTTTACGTAAAAGCGCAAAAAAACAGATTTTAGGCTGTATCTTCGTCAAACTTAGGCCTATTGACACGACACTTGGTACTTGAGATGCCAGTCAGGAACTGAGGGTGCATGCACAGTTTCGTCGCAGCGCCACCTACTGGCCAGACAAATGTTTTATACGTCTATAACTTTGGCTGTGATAAACGTATTTTGACGGGACTTGATTTTTAGGAGTCCTGGGTAGTCGCCGAGTCCAACGATACCAAACATGCCAGATTTCGCCTTACGGTTAGCCCTGCGCAGCAAAACAGCACTTAAAAAACAAGCGCGAATATCTTCGCGAGCGTTATTCTGATCGACTCGAAAACACCATAGGAAGAATATTGCATTACCTTCTGAACAAAAAGTTCTATTGGCGTTATATTAAAATTTTCATCAGAAATGGCCGAAAATTGCAAAAAACGAGAAATTATCTTTGAATTTTGTGTTTTTTACACATAAATGGTTATAACTTCGCAACGAAAAGAGATTTTTTCACCAGATTTGATACACTGATGTACGAGCAGAGTCTGAGGTCACACAAAAACATTGGTATTCCTTCACCACTAGTTGGCCTTATAATTGGACAAAAGCTTTCATATCAAGCAAGCCCTATGGTCATACAACTATTTCTTTGCTGAACTAAAGTGTATAGTCAGGAAACTAGCTAAATGTAACGCAGTCATGCCCTGAGGTTGCATGCACACTTTTGTCATAGCGCCACCTAGTGGCTTGGAGATAGAAAATAGCAATTTTTGCCTAAAACTACTGCAACAACACAACTAAAATCATAAGTCATCATGGATTCTTCATTTCATGGCTTGGACTATAATCACTGGTGGATGTGAATCTACTCTCTAGCAACCAATGAGAATACCTAATCAACTGTTTTTGAAAGAGCTTTTTCTCTGCATCAGAACATCGTAGAGACATGGGGATGGTCTCTTTTGACTGATTTAACTTGTTGTAACATGTTGTGACCCATGTTATGCCACTGCAAACATCACTCACATGTCCTTCAGTGCTCTAATGTTCCATGATTGTCAATAACAGAAGGACGATTGCAGGAGACAAGAACATAGATTATTTTTGTTGATTACTTTTGCCTTTTTTTCTTTTGAAATCATGAGGTTTACCTAGGTTCTTCAGTATTCTTATCCAAACCCAATTTTACACCCTTCTGTGCCCTTTTCGGCTTGACCCCGGCATTGCTGCTTGCAGCTATATTTAGGGGTCAAGCCCCGAAGGGGCGTAGAACCCTATTGTTATTGTTAGTTTTCTTTTTATTATTAGGGGTTCAAGCGCGAAGCGCTGAAACCCTATTGTAATTGTTAAGATTTTTATTATTATTATTCTGCCGTAAAACGGAATGTGCAGACCAAACCGTAAGGCCTAGAGACTTGAAACTTGGCCAAATGGTAGGACCCAATTTGGGGAGAGGTTGACAGAGTATCAACCCGATTGGCCTATAGGTGGCGCTATAACGACGGAAATCACGTTTATGCTCATAACTCCCAGAAATCTTGTCCAAATGTCAAGTGTCTTATATCACTGGAATCCTTGCGTCAAGACGAACAAATCTATATCTCCGATTTTAGTTGCGCCTAGAATTTTTTTTCGCTATTTTCGATTTTGTCGAAAAAAATAAAAACGAACTAGTCCTAGGTTTTTCGACCGATCGGAACCATTCCAGTGCTGTAATATTCCTTGGAGCGTGAATATCAAAAGTTATCAAAAAAAAGTTGAACTTTCGACTCACCGTCGTAAAGCCACGCCCAAACGCCCCCTATGGGCGGAGCCTCTAGGTCTTAAATGGCTATAACTTGGGATTAGAAAGAGGTATCGACACCAAATTTGGTGTATATATACAGGGGACTATTCTGGGCTCACGTTCAAATAATTGCGCCGCTTGACCACTAGTTGGCGTTATAACACCACCTCAACCTTTGAAGGGCTGTAGCTACAAAAGTGTGGGACCGATCAACTTGAAATTTGGCACGGTTGCTCTTGGTCTAGGGTACTATTAATGTCTAAAAGGAATTTTGCATGGCTCAAGAAACATAGCCGCCATCGGCCAATCAAGAAAAAGCAGCTATTAGACAGGGTTAACGAAGGCCGATCGAAACGAAACGCGGTGGGCCTGTTTGTCTCTTGGCCATGAAGGTCTGTGCAGAGTAAGAAAAAATTCGGCCTCCGGGGGGCGCTATCACGTTTTTTTAGTGTTTAAATTATTGTGTATTATGTAGTGTTTTAGATATCCACAAGATCCTCATATCATTTAATAGAGGTACTTACAATGAACAACTTTCCCTCAAGAAGCAACTGTCTCAGTAAAATCGTTTGTTAGATATTCATCATTTTCTTTTAAACCTACTTTTGCAAACTAGTCTTAGGTTTTTTGACCAATCTGAACCAATCCAGTGCTGGAATATTCCTTAGACATTGAATATCAATAATTATCAAAAAAAAGTTGAACTTTGCACTCGTCGTCGCAACACCACGGTCAAAAGTACGAAGAGGCGGTGCCACAAATACTTAAATGGCTATCATTTATGATAGGAATGAGATATCAACACGAAACTTGGTACACATATGTATTGACCTAGACTGAGTTCACATGCAAAAAATAGCAGAGATTGTCCACTAGGTGGCGCAATAACCTAAGAACAAATAACGATGACTATAGCATATGTATACGACACATAAATATTTGTCTCACCTACTATTTTGCACATAACATCTGCTTTCAGATTCTTATAAGGGTCTATTAGGATAATTACATATCTTAGAAAACATGCCGACCAACAGCCAGCCAGCATTAACCATGTACGAGTCCAGCGATTACAACTAAACTGATGGGCTTTTTTGTCTTATGTTCTCAAGTGTCTGTGAGGATTTTTGGCTCATCATTCCGGAAATATTTGCATCTAGAACAATGGGTGTAACGTTAACTGTCCCCTAGATCAGTGGTTTTCAAAAGTATTCCTGGAAGCCCACTGCTCTGCACATATACAAAAGTCTTCTATTTTAAACAAATCCACTTTAATCATCAGTAGAGATTTGTATAAACTGACCTGATTGTGTCAGATGAGGGAATCATAGAAAATGTGCTGAGCATTGGGTCTGGAGAAACCACTGTGTTTCACTTAGTTGAAAGTACTGCTCTAGATGTTTATGTTTATATGAAAAACAATTTTGTGAATTTGCTGTACTATCTGGGCAAATATCAATATGAAACATAAAATAAACTTTTGCCGTTGTATTCCTAGATTTGATATGATGTCTCACAGTGATGTGGGAACCATTTCTAACCTGTATTCGTTATTTCATTTGTAACTGCTGTTATGTTCCTTTTGTCCATGGGTTTGCATCTGCATGAAAATTATTATAAGATTCAATGATCTGCAGTCATTTACCTCATTAAAACTAAAAGACTTGAGGTTATCAATTCAAGCATTTTGAAATGTGGCATTTTCAAAATGGGCCAGACTAAGTATATCTAACCAATTAACTAGTAATGTGAAGCTTATGACAAAATATTAATAGTTTTATTAAGATCAGACAATATATGTCTTTCCAAGACTAGGGCTGGTTGAATAATTAAGTTAAAACTGTGTTTTAAGGACTAGTCTGAAGAACTAGTAGTTAGTTAGGGCTAATCAGTCTTACTATTTGGATTTAAATATAATTTAAATAATTTAAATATTTTTTCACATGATACTTAAAGCAGTTATGTTCAGTCATGAAGACAAAAATGTATGACTAACTTTTAAGACTAGTCTTAGAGATTAATGTTACTGACCATTGGTTTAAGTGTAGTTACAGACTAAAATTTAGGTTTATGTTTTAGTTGTCTTGCTTGAAAATAGCTTACAATGGCCTATCTTTAAATATATCAGGGCCATAGTTTTGTCTTAAGATGTACACCAGTAATGTTTTTTAAAAGGTTTGTTTGTAAAAAGTACCTAAATGTTTTTAAATAACTAATGGCTAGTCATGCATCAATTTAAACCTGTGGGAAACAACCCAATAAAGTTATAAAGCTTCAAATGTTGTCTTAGAATTCTTCAAATCCTAAAGGTATGAAAAAGATTGCTGTAAATGTGGATCCTTAAAGAACAGGCCAACATTAGAAATAATTACTAATAATCACACATAAAGAGAATATATATTTGGTTATCAGTAGCTTTAGTATTTTAATCTATTTTCCATGACATAAACATGTCATGATGTGTCTTATAAAGTTTTTAATAATTGTTTATAGAATTATTGCAATGAAATTGTAATGTTATGATATAATTGGTTGTTTTAAATGTAAATGATTTACTGAAAACTTACTCAAGCACAGCACATGTGTGAACACAAATAAGTGCTTAATAGCAAATCTGACTGACATTTGCTTAACACTAGAACTACCAAGGCAGTCATTTTGACCGTTTTAAAGATTTGCAATGTAATAACTTTGTTGAAATAAAACCCATATAACTACAGTTCCATGACTTTTCTTAAATTAATGTAAATTTTATTTTAACATTGTTATTTTATTAAAATTACAAAACACAAACGAGTTCTGAGTATTTCTACCTCTAATGGCCATAGCGGTCAATTTGACCGCACATATTACAGGCGTTTTATCTCCTCAGCGCTCTTTCCCGTCGTTAAAGATGTGCGTAGCTGTTGCCTAGCAACCTTTCTCTGGCAGTTTTGTATGCTTTTGCTAAGCTAAAACTTAGTTTTACCGTCAAAATGGCAACAAGAAAGAAAATGACTGTCACTGAGGTTGTATCCTTGCTTGAGAACATTGATGATGCAGAGTCTGATGGAGGAGCAGAGAGCGATGTCTCTTGGTCTCTTGACAGTTCGGTCAAAATGTTTATTATCTGTCCTAATATAACAGAACTATTTATTCATTCTAGATTTCATTAGAGGCTGCATAAAATTGTTTCCGATTCATGTGTCAATTATTTCCGATAATGCTAAAGCATTGTAAACTCCAAAAGTCAAAATGTATTGAATAAAGACAGATGTAATCATTTCCAAAATTCACAATATGTTTTTATCTAACGAAATATTCTGCTTTATTTTATATTTGTTGACATTTAGACTTTCAAAAACAACATTTTAACTGCGGTGAAAAACTTTGATCTCCAGCTTGCCGGATGCAAATTGCAGAAAGCAAATTGCGGCATGCACTTTTGTGGGAGGTCTAGTCGCTCTTACACAATAATATCACGAATATATTATATTATGTATGCTTAAATTACCCCACATTTTTCATAAAACATGACCATAGAAGCTTTGAAGTAAATATAACATGACAAAAATGACATGCACTGCTGTCTGGTATGAACAGTCAAAATGACCGCTATTGGCAGTTCTAGTAGTTATAGAATTCCGGTAGTGCTAGTGTTAATGACATCATATTTCTTATTAACTCCATTGGATATAAACAACACATCTGGATCAGTTATGTATGGGCATAGCCAGTGGTTAACTCTTTCACCGCCAGCGTTTTTAAAAAAAGTTGCCAGCCAGCGCCAGCGTTTTTCATGATTTTCACCAAAGTTTATTGCCTTCCAGAAAATGTTCTTCTTTAAATATATAAACATACAATATACCAAATGAAAGAACAGACCCTCTGCTTTCAAACAGAAAAAAACGTTTCATCTTACCTTTAGTGGTTCTTTTGCAATCAGCTTTTGAATATGGGTAGGTTTTTGCAAAAACACCATATTTTGAGCAAAAAGCAGAGACAATTTCATTTTTTTGACAGACTTTTCATAGAGATCCCATTCAGAGCGATCTTTAAAACAGACACGGACATGCAGCAGCTTGGCATAGGGCAATACTTCCGGTTTTAAAAAGTTGCGGAAGGGCGCCACCTGGTGGATAATAGCGGTATTGCGGAAAGACAGATCTCGTCATTGGCGGGGAAGCGTTTTCTCTTAATTGACGAGATATCTCGTCAATGGCGGGGAAAGAGTTAAATATAAAAATATGTAGAGCTTTAGTACTATTTAGCTTTTTTCATTATTCATTTCAAGAACAAGAACATTGCATACATACAAGAGGATTACAATGTGCTTATTTAACATTTAACATAACAATGGATTAAATAAAATAAAAATAAAAAAATAAATTAACAATAACATGGGGATATTCTACAATAATTCAATAAAACAAAAGGTTTCAAAAATGTTATATATTTGCTTTGCTTTTTTTTTTGACTTTTAACAGTTTCAAAATAATTTCTTAATTCCGTTCTAAATAAAATGCTATTGGGTTTATTATTTGCCCATTTTTGTTTATGGATGTGAAATTTTCCATATATAATCAATAAGTTGATTAACAAGTCTTTCTCCACACATTTACTTTTATAATACAAAAATATATCCTTACCAGATAACCGAATTATTATTTTGTGAGTTTAAATATCAAGCATTCCACATCAATCCAAAAAGATTGAGTAAATATACATTGATAAAATAAATGTTTTATGGATTCTACTTCCAAATTGCAAATACAAGTAACCTCCATATCTCTTAAGAATCTGGAGACTACTTGTTTAACTGGATACATTAAATGAACCAATTTATAAGTAATTTGTCACGGTGGAATCCGTGTCATGCTTTGTGTCTGTTCCGATTGTCGTCACCTGGACTCTTGTTAATTAATTACCTGCCTCGTCACACCTGTGTATCGTTAGTCTGTTTGTATATATACCCCTGCCTGTTGTATGTTCACTTGCCGGATGATTGTCGCTGATTCCCTGCCTGTTCCTGTGTTCTACTTTTTAGTGTTCCTGTGTTTATTTACCTGCCTGTTGTTTGATTCTAGTGTTTTGTTTCTTGGTTATTATTAAATGTTATTTATTCATCTCGAACTCTGCACATGCGTCCTACTTCCTGATCTCATGTTCCCGGTCGTGACAGAATCATCCGGCCAGTGAAGGACGCAGCGGGTTCAAGGAGGGAACACCCAGAACTCCAGACCGGGCTCGAGTTAGCCCTCACTACGCCCGATTCATTCCCCGGGGTGGTTGCTGCGAAAGATGAGCCGGGCTCTGGGGATCGTATCGGTTCCGGTGATTCCCCTGCTGGTCGAGTCGTCTGGGGCGGTTCCTGGGAGGTCCACCACTATGCTGGATTTGGGGCTCGAGAACGGACGCCACGTTCGATTTTTCCCCGGGGTGGTCGCCACCGTGGAGGAGCCCCTTTCCCCGGGATGGTGGGAGTCGACTCCCAGGACGACCAGATCCCCGTCGGTTCCCAGGAGGGTGGATTCTTCAGAGTCGGTACCTGGGATGGCCACTCCGGTTCTCCCGGCCGTGCCCCGGCTTCCTGCCCTGCCAGTTTCGCCCTGGTTTCCGCCGGCTCCGTCGTGGCCTCCAAGCCCTCCATCCCTCCCGTGGATCCACCCTACCAGACTTCCAGTTTGTTTTGTTTCCAGTGTCTGGTAGCCACTCATTAAGGGGAGGGTAATGTCACGGTGGAATCCGTGTCATGTTTTGTGTCTGTTCCGATTGTCGTCACCTGGACTCTTGTTAATTAATAACCTGCCTCGTCACACCTGTGTATCGTTAGTCTGTTTGTATATATACCCCTGCCTGTTGTATGTTCACTTGCCGGAAGATTGTCGCTGATTCCCTGTCTGTTCCTGTGTTCTACGTTTTAGTGTTCCTGTGTTTATTTACCTGCCTGTTGTTTGATTCTAGTGTTTTGTTTCTTGGTTATTATTAAATGTTATTTATTCATCTCGAACTCTGCACATGCGTCCTACTTCCTGATCTCATGTTCCCGGTCGTGACATAATTTATTTAACCTTATTCGTGAGACAGTATATATTTAATAAACTCCAAACCTCTTTCCATACAAGTTGACTATATAAGGAGTTCCAGTATGGTTTACATCTAGGCAAATATTCATTTCTACATAGTGTTCTTATAAAAAGTTATTACATTTTTTTTCTAGAATATTTACTCCATTAATACATAACTGAGCATTATGTAAGGAGTTACAATCATAAGATGTATAACCTTGAAAGAGTTGAATAAGTCCACTAGGTATGACATCAAATACAACTGCAAAATCCTTAGCAGTTACTGGAATCTTATAGTGATTGAGGAATTTCACAATAATTAAAGAGGTGACCATCATCTTTAAATAACTGCCTCACTAATATTATATTATTATCATACCAATTTCTATAAAATAAGGATTTGTTTTTGTATAGAATATTCTTGTTATTCCAAATAACAGATCTATGTGGAGAAAAGTTATGTTTATATATGAGCATCCAAGATAAACAAACCTGTTTATGGAAACCTGACAGTTTTATGGGAACCTTGTTTATATCAAAATTGAATCGCAAAAAAAAATTCCAAACCACCCAATTTCTTAAAAATCATTTCTAGTATGATGTTCCATATACTACCTTTCCAACTTCAGTTACTTTTTATCCACTTATTTTTAAAAACAGTTTTTAAAATCTAGTACATTTTAACCTCCTTCCTCAACTGGATTGCTTAGAATTGACTTTTTAATGTCAATACATAACTAATGGCTAGTCATGCATCAATTTAAACCTGTGGGAAACAACCCAATAAAGTTATAAAGCTTCAAATGTTGTCTTAGAATTCTTCAAATCCTAAAGGTATGAAAAAGATTGCTGTAAATATGTGGATCCTTAAAGAACAGGCCAACATTAGAAATAATAACTAATAATCATACATAAAGAGAATATATATTTGGTTATCAGTAGCTTTAGTATTCTAATCTATTTTCCATGACATAAACATGTCATGATGTGTCTTATAAAGTTTTTAATAATTGTTTATAGAATTATTGCAATGAAATTGTAATGTAATGATACAATTGGTTGTTTTAAATGTAAATTATTTACTGAAAACTTACTCTAGCACAGCACATGTGTGAACACAAATAAGTGCTTAATAGCAAATCTGACTGACATTTGCTTAATGACATCATATTTGTTATTAACTCCATTTGATATAAACAACACATCTGGATTTGTTAGGTTTAGGCCTACTATAATATGACAGAGGCTGTCATCTGAAATACTTGTATGTTTGCACATAATATTTATGTCAAAGAATATATATGTTCTATAAGAACAATTACGTTTGTTAATAAAAAAAATAGTCTAAAAGATTTAAACAAGCAACCATTTAGTAAGACCTTCAGAATATATCTCTATGAACTAAAATGACTGTTTCAGATGAGAGAAACATACAAAATGTGCAGAGCATGTTTGTGTATATGTTCCTTTTGTCCATAAAAATATATACGGTTTAATAACTTGCATACCTCACTTTATTTACCTAATTAAAACAGAAAGCCTTCATGGTACTCGATTAAAGGACATGAACATGAATCTGCTAAATGAAATGATATTTGTTATTGACACGATTTAATAACATCATCCACCATTCAGATAAAGTATCTGGTTATGTTTTATTAAATTGTTTCAGTTCTTACACTCAACAACAGTAAAGCCAGTGCAGTACAATTTTCTCTACACTGTATAAATATATATATATCAAATACAAAAACAACTTTGCAGAAGTATAGCTATCACACAGTCATTTTGAAAACGGCTCTGACGAACGGCCCCTAAAGCTTATGACAAAGCATACAATGTATTATTGAGATCAGGCAATATACTCAAATTCCTTATTGTGGTTTTTAGGTGCAATTTTCCGTTATGTCCACTAGATGGTAGAAGAGGATCAATCACTGGCTGACATTTGCACTCACAGAAAACACAGATGATGATTACTCTTTAACTAAGTTTACTATTAATAGAAATCTGTTCACATTTAAAGGTGCAGTGTGTAAATTTTAGAAGGATCTCTTGACAGAAATGCAAAATGATATAAAAAACTATATTATCAGGGGTGTATAAAGACCTTTCATAATGAACCGGTATGTGTTTATTACCTTAGAACGAGACCTTTTTATCTACATACACCGAGTGTCCCCTTACATGGAAGTCACCATTTTGTGGCGCCATTTTTCTACAGAAGCCCCTAACGGACATTTTTTTACTAAGTTGTCTCCGACGATGACATGTTTGTCTGGTGGCGGCTACCGTAGCTTCTCTATGTGTTTCAAAAGCGAGGGGTGAGCAGTGGACTAAGCCATTGGTTGCAATTCGTGACCTCACCACTAGACGCCGCTAAAATGTACACACTGCACTTTTAACTTCATGATTTTACTGTTATAATATTAAAATCACATTTAGTTAAAGACTACCACTTCAATTGTTCTGAGTTATCAGTTTTAACACTCATGTCATTTTATGAAAGCTGTGAAACGTGAACATAATTTTGGAGGCACTTACACGACATTTGCAGTAAGAATTATATATTTTTAGTTTTTTATAAAAAAAACATACCAAATGAGTGTGTAACCATGTCAATATTAAGTCTTGTTCTTTAACAGTCTTGTTTCTCCTTTCTCAGATAAACGTGTGTGTGTACAATATACAATGCAGAATATCTATATGGCCATGTCCTTAAACGTCTTGTGATCTAAATGGCTTGAACCCCGGTAATCGCTGCTAGTACCGTTTGTTTTTGTTAGGATATTTATTATTTTTCTGCCGTAAAACGGATTGTACAGACCAAACCGTAAGGCCTAGAGACTTGAGACTTGGCCAAATGATAGGTCTCATTCGTGCGCGAAGTTGACAGAGTATGAACCCAATCGGGCTATGGGGGGCGCTACAGCGATGGCAAACGCGTTTAGGCTCATACCTCCCACAATTCTTGTCCAAATGTCAAGTGTCTCATATCCCTGGATTCCTTGCATCAAGACGAACAAAATGTATATCTCCGATTTTATTTCCGTCATGAAAAATTTTCCGCTATTTTCGATTTTGTCGAAAAAAATAAAAACGAACTAGTCCTTGGTTTTTCGCCCGATCGGAATCATTCTAGTGCTAAAATGTTCTTTGGAGTTTGAATATCAATAATTATTAAAAAAAGGTTGAACTTTCGACTCACGGTCAACATGCCACGCCCAAACGTCTGAATTGTGGGCAGGCTTTAGAACATTATTGGCTATAACTGGGGACAGGAATGAAGTATCAACACGACACTTGGTACTTGTGATGAGAGTCAAGGCCTGAGGTTTCATGCATCGTTTCGTCACAGCGCCACCTAGTGGTCATATGAATAAAATAATGCTTATAACTTAGGCTGAGTTTAACGTATTTTCATGCGACTTTTTTCCTTGGAGTCCTGAATTGTTGCCGAGTCCAACGATACCAAGCATGCCAGGTTATGCTTTACGGTTGGTTCTGCACAGGAAAATAGCGCTTAAAAAACATGCGCGAATAACTCCGCGAGAGTTATTCCGATCGACTCGAAACGACCATAGGAAGAACATTGTATTACCTTCTGAACAAAAAGTTCTATTGGCGTTATGTTAAAATTTCCAATAGAAATGGCCGAAAATTGCAAAAAACGAAGAATTACCTCAAAATGTTGTGTTTTTACACATAAATGGTTATAACTCCTCAACAAAATGAAATTTTTTCACCAGATTTGATACGCTGATGTCTGAGCACTTTCTGAGGCAATACAAAAGAAATGGTATGCCTGCACCACTAGTTGGCCTCATAATTTAACAAAACCTTTGACATTGAGCAAGCCCAATGGTCATACAACTGTTTTTTCACTAAACTAAAGTGTACAGCCATACTAGCTAGATGTAACACAGTCATGACCTGAGATTCCATGCACGACTTTGTCATAGCGCCACCTAGTGGTAATTTGTTATTTTCACTTAAAAATACTGTAACCTTACATTTAAAATCATGAGTCATCATGGATTATTCCTTTCATGACTTTGAGTATAATCATTGGTGGATTGCAAGTCACTCCCTAGCAACCAATGAGAATACCCTAGCAACCATTTACCAAGAGCTGTATCTCTGTATCAGAACATCGTAGAGACATGGGGTTCAGTTCTTTTGACTCATTAACACTATTTTAACATTTTGTGACCCGAGTTTTGCCAATGCAAGCACCACAAACATTTCTTTCATTGTTCCATTTGTCAATGTTCCGTGAGAAGAGAGGGAAACATTTCACTGAATGATAGCACTTTTTTGCTGATAACTTTGAACATGTGTGTCTGGTATCTTATTTTTCATCATTTATTTTGTACAATGCAGCAAATCTACACAGCCATGCCCTTAAAGGTCTTAATGTCCCAAATTGCTTGAACCCCGGTAATCGCTGCTTGCAGCTATATTTATTATTATTAGGGGTCAAGCCCCGAAGGGGCGAAGACCCCTATTGTATTTGTTAGTTTTCTTATTATTATTAGGGGTCAAGCCACGAAGTGGCGTAGACACCTATTGTTATTGTTAGTTTTCTTATTATTATTCATCCTAGTTCTTCCGCCATTGAAGTCAATGGCAGCCAATAGAACCGTACGTAGGAAAGTTATGTAATTTGGCACACATGTAGAGTACAGTCTTAGAAGTTACTATAGCAACATTGGTGTGTCTAACTCAAACCCTCTAGCGCCACCAACAGTCCAAAAATCCACTTATGTTCATGCTCATAACTTCTGACCCGTGAGTCCTAGACAATAAATTCTTGTTTCCTCTGAATCCTTGGCTCATGATGATTCAATTGCACACATTGATGTCATTTGTGTCATGCACATCTTTCCGCCATTTTGAATTTTCCGTAAAACCTACTTTTTCGAACTCCTCCTAGAGCGTTTGTCCGATTTGCATGTCATTTGGTATGTAGCATCTAGAGACACCCCAGACAAAAAGTTATCAAAAGCTTTTTGATAGACCAATGCGTTCTCGTATACAGTGACAACATATAAGGCGGCGAGCACGCCAAAACGGACGTGAGGCCGTATCTTCGCAAAACTTTTGTGTATCGACACGAAACTTGGTATATGTCATTACAGTCATGACCTGAGGGTGCCTGCAACGTTTCGTCTCAGCGCCACCTAGTGGTCACGAGATTCGAAAAATGCTTATTTTTGCTTATAACTACTTCAAACTTGAGTCTAAAATCATGAAGGTGGTTTTGTTAGATTCCTTGAGGCATGCCGAGTCAAACGATAACAAACGGTTTTCGGTCGGCCATTTTGGGTGTCGGCCATTTTGAATTTTCTCATTAAGTTCAGTATTTCACAAACAAAATGGCGTATCGCTACGAAATTTGGCATGGTTCATCAGTGACATGTTCTGAGCGCACCTATAAATCTTTAGGACAGCGCCACCTAGTGGTCAGGATATGTAAAGAAATTGTTTAAAATCTTTATAGCATTTGATTCATTTGCCACACTGACATGAGACTTCACTCTATTGATTCCTTGGCTCGTGCTAAGTCCGACGGTACCAAATATGTCTGAGTCAAACCTACTTCCTGTCGGCCATTTTGAATTATATTGAACACCTACTTTTTCGAACTCCTCCTAGAGCGCTTTTTTGATTGGCTTGATTTTTGGTACGCATCATCTAGAGACACTCTAGACAAAAAGTTATCAAAAGCTTTTCGGTAGACCTATCCGTTGTCGTATAACACATCAAAGAATGCGAGGGCGAGCACGCCAAAATGTGTTTGAGCCTGTATCTTCGCAAAACTTTTGCGTATTGATATGAGACCTGGTATATGTCATAACAGTGATGACGTAAGGGTGCATGCACCGTTTCGTCACAGCGCCCCCTAGTGGTCACGAGATATAAAAATTTCTATTTTTGCTTATAACTACTGCAAACTTAAATGTAAAATTATGAGAGTAGTCTTGTTAGATTTCGTGAGGCATGCCGAGTCAAACGATACCAAATGGTTTTTGGTCGGCCATTTTGTGTGTCGGCCATTTTGAGTTTTTTTTTAAGTTCAAGCATTTCAGAAACGCAATTGCGTATTGTTATGAAACTTGGTATGGTTCATCAGCAACATGTTCTTAGAGGGCTTGTAAACTTTTTGGCGCCCCCTAGTGGTCAAGAGATTTGAAGCTATATCTCTGCATCTCTTTATCGTATTTACACCAAATTTGGTGGGTGTCATCACAATCATGACCTGAGTCACCATCTATTGTTTTGGTCAGTGCCCCCTAGTGGTCAAGTCATTTAAGGCTATATCTCCGTATCGCTTTATCGTATTTACACTAAATTTGGTATGTGTCATCACAGTCATGGCCTGAGGCACCATCTATTGTTTTGGTCAGTGCCCCCTAGTGGTCAAGTCATTTAAGGCTATATCTCCGTATCGCTTTATCGTATTTACACTAAATTTGGTATGTGTCATCACAGTCATGGCCTGAGGCACCATCTATTGTTTCGGCACAGTGCCACCTAGTGGTCTCAACATACAAAAAATTGCAATTTTTTCCCTAAAACTAATGCAAACTTAGATCTTGAATCATGACCGTCATCACGTATGAATCATTTTTGCCATGTTTGGCTTGACCCCGGTATCGCTGCTTGCAGCTATATTTATTATTCATCCTAGTTCTTCCGCCATTGAAGTCAATGGCAGCCCATAGAACCGTACATAGGAAAGTTATGAAATTTGGCACACATGTAGAGGACAGTCTCAGAAGTTACTATAGCAACATTGGTGTGTCTGACTCAAACCCTCTAGCGCCACCAGCAGTCCAAAAATCCACTTAGGTTCATGCTCATAACTTTTGACCTGTGAGTCCTAGAAACTAAATTCTTGTTTCCTCTGAATCCTTTGCTCATGATGATTCAATTGCACACATTGATGTCATTTGTGTCATGCACATATTTCTGCATTTTGAATTTTCCGTAAAACCTACTTTTTCGAACTCCTCCTAGAGCGTTCGTCCGATTTGCATGTCCTTTGGTATGTAGCATCTAGAGACACCCCAGACAAAAAGTTATCAAAAGCTTTTTGATAGACCAATGCGTTCTCGTATAAATTGACAACATATATGGCGGCGAGCACGCCAAAACGGACGTGAGGCCTTATCTTCGCAAAACTTTATTGTATCGACACGAAACTTGGTATATGTCATTACAGTCATGACCTGAGGGTGCCTGCAACGTTTCGTCACAGCGCCACCTAGTGGTCACGAGATTCGAAAAATGCCTATTTTCGCTTATAACTACTTCAAACTTGAGTCTAAAATCATGAAGGTGGTCTTGTTAGATTCCTTGAGACATGCCGAGTCAAACGATACCAAACGGTTTTCGGTCGGCCATTTTGGGTGTCGGCCATTTTGAATTTTCTCATTAAGTTCAGTATTTCACAAACAGAATGGCGTATCGCTACGAAATTTGGCATGGTTCATCAGTGACATGTTCTGAGCGCACCTATAAATCTTTAGGACGGCGCCACCTAGTGGTCAGGATATGTAAAACAATTTTTTAAAATCTTTATATCATTTGATTAAATTGCCACTATGACATAAGACTTCACTCTATTGATTCCTTGGCTCATGCTGAGTCCGACTGTACCAAATATGTCTGAGTCAAACCTACTTCCTGTCGGCCATTTTGATTTATATTGAACAGCTACTTTTTCGAACTCCTCCTAGAGCGCTCGTGTGATTGGCTTGATTTTTGGTATGCATCATCTATAGACACTCTAGACAAAAAGTTATCAAAAGAGTTTCGGTAGACCTATCCGTTGTCGTATAACGCATCAAAGAATGCGAGAGCGAGCACGCCAAAATGTTTTTGAGCCTGTATCTTCGCAAAATTTATGCTTATTAATATGAGACTTGGTATACGTCATAACAGTGATGACCTGAGGGTGAATGCACCATTTCGTCACACTGCCCCCTACTGGTCACGAGATATAAAAAATGTCTATTTTTGCTTATAACTACTGCAAATTTGAATGTAAAATTATGAGACTGGTCTTGTTAGATTTCGTGAGGCATGCCGAGTCAAACGATACCAAATGGTTTTTGGTCGGCATTTTGTGTGTCGGCCATTTTGAATTTTTCTTTAAGTTTAAGTATTTCAGAAATGCAATTGCGTATTGTTATGAAACTCGGTATGGTTCATCAGCAACATGTTATGGGAGGACTTGTAAACTTTTCGGTGCCCCCTAGTGGTCAAGAGATTTGAAGCTATATCTCTGCATCTCTTTATCGTATTTACACCAAATTTGGTGGGTGTCATCACAAACAAGACCTGAGTCACAATTTATTTTTTGGTCAGTGCCCCCTAGTGGTCAAGTCATTTAAGGCTATATCTCTGCATCTCTTTATTGTATTCACACCAAATTTGGTGGGTGTCATCACAATCAAGACCTGAGTCACAATTTATTTTTTGGTCAGTGCCCCCTAGTGGTCAAGTCATTTAAGGCTATATCTCTGTATCGCTTTATTGTATTTACACCAAATTTGGTGGGTGTCATCACAGTCATGACCTGAGGCACCATCTATTCCTTCGGCACAGTGCCACCTAGTGGTCTCAAGATACGAAAAAATTGCTTTTTTTCATAAAACTAATGCAAACTTAGATGTTAAATCATGGCAGTCATCACGTATGAATAATTTTTTGCCATGTTTGGCTTGACCCCGGTATCGCTGCTTGCAGCTATATTTATAATAATTCTTCTTCTTCTTCTTCTTCTTCTTCTTCTTCTTCCGCCATTGCGGTCTATGGCAGCCCATAGAACCGTACGTAGGAAAGTTATGAAATTTGGCACACTGATAAAGGACAGTCCAATGTGTCCCCACAGCAAATTTGGAGTCTCTATCTCTAACCCGCTAGCGCCACCAACAGTCCAAAGTTGAACTTATGTTTTTGCTTATAACTTCTGATCCGTACGTCCTAGAAATGAAATTCTTGTTTCCTCTGATTCCTTGGCTCAAGACGATTCGACTGAACCCTATGACGTAATTTTCCGTCATGAAAATGTTTCCGCCATTTTGAATTATTCGTAAAACCTACTTTTGCGAACTCGTCCTAGAGCTTTTGCCCGATTTCCACGAAAATCGGTATGTAGCATCTACAGACTCTCACGGCAAAAAGTTATGGAATTCATGTCGATTCGCCAATCTGTTTGCGTAAACCGCGTCAACAAATTTTAAGTAGAGTGCAAAAAAACGGATTTGAGGCTGTATCTTCGCCAAACTTAATCCTATTGAAACGACACTTGGTACTTGTGATGCCAGTCAGGAACTGAGAGTGCATGCCCAGTTTCGTCGCAGCGCCACCTAGTGGTAAGATGAATGTTTTACACACCTATAACTTTGGCTGTGATCGACGTATTTTCATGGGACTTGTTTCCTTGGAGTCCTGAATAGTTGCCGAGTCCAACGATACCAAACATGCCAGAATTGGCCTTACGGTTAACCCTGCGCGGCAAAATAGCACTTAAAAAACACGCGCGAATATCTCCGCGAGCGTAATTCTGATCGACTCGAAAACATCATAGGAAGAATATTGCATTACCTTCTGAACAAAAAGTTCTATTGGCATTGTATTAAAATTTTCATCAGAAATGGCCGAAAATTGCAAAAAACGAAAAATTACCTTTAAATTTTGTGTTTTTACACATAAATGGCTATAACTTCGTAACGCAAAGAGATTTTTTCACCATATTTGATACGCTGATGTACGACCACAGTCTGAGGCTACACAAAAAAAATTGTATGGTTGCACCACTAGTTGGCCTTATAATTTAACAAAACCTTTGAAATCAAGCCACCCTATGGTCATACAACTGTTTCTTCACTAAACTAAAGTGTATAGTCATAAAACTAGCTAGATGTAACACAGTTATGACCTGAGGTTGCATGCACAATTTTGTCATTGCGCCACCTACTGGTTTTGAGATAGAATAACGCATTTTTTTGCCTAAAACTACTGCAACAACACATCTAAAACCATGAGTCATCATGGATTATTCCTTTCATGGCTTTGACTATAATCACTAGTGGATGTCCATTTACTCTCTAGCAACCAATGAGAATACGTTATCAACTGTTTTTGCAAGAGCTTTTTCTCTGCATCAGAACATCGCAGAGACATGGGGGTGGGCTCTTTTGACTCATTAACACCACTGTAACATTTTGTGAGCTGAGTATTGCCACTAGAAGCACCACTCATTTTTACGTCAGTGTTCTAGTTATCAATGCTCGACGAAAGAGAGGGAGAGATGACACTGAATGAAAACACAGCTTTTTAGCTGATAACTGTTATATTATTTAGTCTGAAATCAAGAGATTTTCCCAGGTTCTTTAAACTGCTCATCCGAATTCAACTTTACTTTCTGCTGTGCCCTTTTTGGCTTGACCCCGGTGATTGCTGCTTGCAGCTATATTTAGGGGTCAAGCCCCGAAGGGGCGTAGAACCCTATTGTTATTGTTAGTTTTCTTATTATTATTATTATTATTATTATTATTATTATTATTTTTCTTCCTCGTTCTTCCGCCGAAAGTCAATGGCAGCCCATAGAACCGTACATAGGAAAGTTATGAATTTTGGCACACATGTAGAGGACAGTCTCAGAAGTTACTATAGCAACATTGGTGTGTCTGACTTAAACCCTCTAGCGCCACCAACAGTCCAAAAATCCACTTATGTTCATGCTCATAACTTCTGGCCCATGAGTCCTAGAAACTAAATTCTTGTTTCCTCTAAATCCCTGGCTCATGATGATTCAAATGCACACATTGATGTCATTTGTGTCATGCACATCTTTCCGCCATTTTGAATTTTTCGTAAAACCTACTTTTTCGAACTCCTCCTAGAGCGTTCGTCCGATTTGCATGTCCTTTGGTATGTAGCATCTAGAGACACCCCAGACAAAAAGTTATCAAAAGCTTTTTGATAGACCAATGCGTTCTCGTATAAATTGACAACATATATGGCGGCGAGCACGCCAAAACGGACGTGAGGCCGTATCTTCGCAAAACTTTATTGTATCGACACGAAACTTGGTATATGTCATTACAGTCATGACCTGAGGGTGCCTGCAACGTTTCGTCGCAGCGCCACCTAGTGGTCACGAGATTCGAAAAATGCCTATTTTTGCTTATAACTTCTTCAAACTTGAGTCTAAAATCATGAAGGTGGTCTTGTTAGATTCCTTGAAGCATGCCGAGTCAAACGATACCAAACGGTTTTCTGTCGGCCATTTTGGGTGTCGGCCATTTTGAATTTTCTCATTAAGTTCAGTATTTCACAAACAGATTGGCTTATCGCTACGAAATTTGGCATGGTTCATCAGTGACATGTTCTGAGCGCACCTATAAATCTTTAGGACGGCGCCACCTAGTGGTCAGGATATGTAAAATAAATTTTTAAAATCTTTATATCATTTGATTAAATTGCCACTATGACATAAGACTTCACTCTATTGATTCCTTGGCTCATGCTGAGTCCGACTGTACCAAATATGTCAGAGTCAAACCTACTTCCTGTCGGCCATTTTGATTTATATTGAACAGCTACTTTTTCAAACTCCTCCTAGAGCGCTCGTGTGATTGACTTGATTTTTGGTATGCATCATCTAGAGACACTCTAGACAAAAAGTTATCAAAAGATTTTCGGTAGACCTATCCGTTGTCGTATAACGCATCAAAGAATGCGAGGGCGAGCACGCCAAAATGTGTTTGAGCCTGTATCTTCGCAAAACTTTTGCGTATTAATATGAGACTTGGTATATGTCATAACAGTGATGACTTGAGGGTGCATGCACCATTTCGTCACACTGCCCCCTACTGGTCACGAGATATAAAAAATGTCTATTTTTGGTTATAACTACTGCAAATTTGAATGTAAAATTATGAGACTGGTCTTGTTAGATTTCATGAGGCATGCCGAGTCAAACGATACCAAATGGTTTTTGGTCGGCCATTTTGTGTGTCGGCCATTTTGAATTTTTCTTTAAGTTCAAGTATTTCAGAAACGCAATTGCGTATTGTTATGAAACTTGGTATGGTTCATCAGCAACATGTTCTGGGAGGACTTGTAAACTTTTCGGTGCCCCCTAGTGGTCAAGAGATTTGAAGCTATATCTCTGCATCTCTTTATCGTATTTACACCAAATTTGGTGGGTGTCATCACAATCAAGACCTGAGTCACAATTTATTTTTTGGTCAGTGCCCCCTAGTGGTCAAGTCATTTAAGGCTATATCTCTGCATCTCTTCATTGTATTCACACCAAATTTGGTGGGTGTCATCACAATGAAGACCTGAGTCACAATTTATTTTTTGGTCAGTGCCCCCTAGTGGTCAAGTCATTTAAGGCTATATCTCCGTATCGCTTTATTGTATTTACACTAAATTTGAAATGTGTCATCACAGTCATGACCTGAGGCACCATCTATTCTTTCGGCACAGTGCCACCTAGTGGTCTCAAGATACGAAAAAATTGCTTTTTTTCATAAAACTAATGCAAACTTAGATCTTAAATCATGGCAGTCATCACGTATGAATCATTTTTTGCCATATTTGGCTTGACCCCGGTATCGCTGCTTGCAGCTATATTTATTGTTATTCTTGTTCCTCGTTCTTCCACCCAAAAGTCAATGGCAGCCCATAGAACCGTACGTAGGAAAGTTATGAATTTTGGCACACTGATAAAGGACAGTCCAATGTGTCCCCACAGCAAATTTGGAGTCTCTATCTCTAACCCTCTAGCGCCACCAACAGTCCAAAGTTGCACTTATGTTTTTGCTTATAACTTCTGATCCGTAGGTCCTAGAAACGAAATTCTTGTTTTCTCTGATTCCTTGGCTCAAGCCGATTCGACTGGACCCTATGACGTCATTTTCCGTCATGAAAATTTTTCCGCCATTTTGAATTATTCGTAAAACCTACTTTTTCGAACTCGTCCTAGAGCTTTTGCCCGATTGCCGCGAAAATTGGTATGTAGCATCTAGAGACCCTCACGGCAAAAAGTTATCAAAAGAATTTCGATAAACCAATCCGTTGTCGTATAGCGCGTCAACAAAATTTTCGTAGAGCGCAAAAAAACAGATTTTAGGCTGTATCTTCGTCAAACTTAGGCCTATTGACACGACACTTGGTACTTGTGATGCCAGTCAGGAACTGAGTGTGCATGCACAGTTTCGTCGCAGCGCCACCTAGTGGCCAGACAGATGTTTTTTACACCTATAACTTTGGCTGTGATCAACGTATTCTGACGGGACTTGATTTTTAGGAGTCCTGAATAGTCGCCGAGTCCAACGATACCAAACATGCCAGATTTCGCCTTACGGTTAGCCCTGCGCAGCAAAACAGCACTTAAAAAACACGCGCGAATATCTCCGCGAGCGTAATTCTGATCGACTCGAAAACATCATAGGAAGAATATTGCATTACCTTCTGAACAAAAAGTTCTATTGGCACTATATTAAAATTTTCATCAGAAATGGCCGAAAATTGCAAAAAACGAAAAATTACCTTTAAATTTTGTGTTTTTACACATAAATGGTTATAACTTCGTAACGCAAAGAGATTTTTTCACCATATTTGATACGCTGATGTACGACCACAGTCTGAGGCTACACAAAAAAAATGGTATGGTTGCACCACTAGTTGGCCTTATAATTGAACAAAACCTTTGAAATCAAGCCACCCTATGGTCATACAACTGTTTCTTCACTAAACTAAAGTGTATAGTCATAAAACTAGCTAGATGTAACACATTTATGACCTGAGGTTGCATGCACGAATTTTGTCATTGCGCCACCTACTGGTTTTGAGATAGAATATGGCATTTTTTGCCTAAAACTACTGCAACAACACATCTAAAACCATGAGTCATCATGGATTATTCCTTTCATGGCTTTGACTATAATCACTAGAGGATGTCCATTTACTCTCTAGCAACCAATGAGAATACGTTATCAACTGTTTTTGCAAGAGCTTTTTCTCTGTATCAGAACATCACAGAGACATGGGGATGGTCTCTTTTGACTCTTTTAACTTGTTGTAACATGTTGTGACCCATGTTTGCCCACTGTAAGCATCACATACATGTCCTTCAGTGCTCTAATGTTCCATGATTGTCAATAACCGAAGGACAGTTGCAGTAGACAAGAATATAGATTATTTTTGTTGATTACCTTTGCATTTTTTCATCTGAAATCATTAGGTTTACCTAGGTTCTTCAGTCTGCTTATCCAAACGCAACTTTACATCCTTCTATGCCCTTTTCGGCTTGACCCCGGTATTGCTGCTTGCAGCTATATTTAGGGGTCAAGCCCCGAAGGGGCGAAGACCCCTATTGTATTTGTTAGTTTTCTTATTAGGGGTCAAGCCCCGAAGGGGCGAAGACCCCTATTGTATCCGTTAGTTTTCTTTTTATTATTAGGGGTTCAAGCCCGTAGGGTTGAAACCCTATTGTAATTGTTAAGATTTTTATTATTAATTATTATTATTTTGCCGTAAAACGGAACGTGCAGCCCAAACCGTAAGGCCTAGAGACTTGAAACTTGGCCAAATGGTAGGACCCAATTTGGGGAGAGGTTGATAGAGTATCAACCCGATTGGCCTATAGGTGGCGCTATAGCGATAACAAACGCGTTGATGATCATAACTCCCACAAATCTTGTCCAAATGTCAAGTGTCTTATATCACTGGAATCCTTGCGTCAAGACGAACAAAACGATTTCATTTCCGTCATGAAATTTTTTTCGCTATTTTCGATTTTGTCGAAAAAAATTAAAACGAACTAGTCCTAGGTTTTTTGTCCGATCGGAACCGTTCCAATGCTGTAATATTCCTTGGAGTGTGAATATCAAAAGTTATCAAAAAAAAATGGAACTTTCGACTAACCGTCGTAAAGCCACGCCCAAACGCCCCCAATGGGCGGAGCCTCTTGGACTTAAATAGCTATAACTTAGGATTGGAAAGAGGTATCGACACCAAATTTGGTACACATATACAGGGGACTATTCTGGGGTCACCTGCAAAAAATTGCGCCGCTTGACCACTAGTTGGCGCTGTAACACCACCTCAACTTTGAAGGTCTGTAACTATAGAAATATGCGACCGATCAACTTGACCTTTGGCACCGGTGCTCCTGGTCTAGGGCACTATCTATGTCTAAAAGGAATTTCGCGTAGCTCAAAAAACATGGCCGCCATCGGCCAATCAAGAAAAAGCAGGTATTAGACAGGGTCAACGGAGGCCGATCAAAACGAAACGCGTTGGGCCTGTTTGTCTCTTGGCCATGAAGGTCTGTGCAGAGTAAGAAAAAATTCGGCCTCCGGGAGGCGCTATCACGTTTTTTCAGTGTTTAAGTGATTGTGTATTATGCAGTGTTTCAGATATCAACAAGATCTTTATATCATTTAATAGAGGTACTTATAATGAACAACTTTCCCTCAAGAAGCATTTGTCTCAGTCGAATCGTTTGTTAGATATTCATCATTTTCTTATAAACCTACTTTTGCGAACTAGTCCTAGGTTTTTTGACAGATCTGAACCAATCCAGAGCTGGAATATTCCTTAGACACTGAATATCAATAATTATCAAAAAAAAGTTGAACTTTGCACTCATCGTCGCAATACCACGGTCAAAAGTACGAAGAGGCGGTGCCACAAATACTTAAATGGCCATCATTTATGATAGGAATGAGATATCAACACGAAATTTGGTATACATATGTATAGACCTAGGCCGAGGTCACATGCAAAACATTTCAGAGATTGTCCACGAGGTGGCGCTATAACCTAAGAACAAAGAACGATGACTATAGCATATGTATACGACACATAAATTTTTGTCTGACCTACTTGTTATTTTGCACTTAACATCTGCTTTCAGATTCTTATAAGGGTCTATTAGGATAATTACATATCTTAGAAAACATGAGACCAACAGCCAGCCAGCATTAACCATGTACGAGTCCAGTGTAATGGTGTGCGATTACAACTAAACTGATGGGCCTGTTTGTCTTATGTTCTCAAGTGTCTGTGAGGATTTTTGGCTCATCATTCCGGAAATATTTGCATCTAGAACAACAGGTGTTACGTTAACTGTCCCCTAGATCAGTGGTTCTCAAAGTTATTCCTGGAGGCCCACTGCTCTGCACATATACAAAAGTCTTCTATTTTAAACAAATCTACTTTAATCATCAGTAGAGATTTGTATGAACTGAACTGATTGTGTCAGATGAGAGAATCATACAAAATGTGCCGAGCATTGGGTCTCGAGAAACCACTGCATTTCAATGAGTTGAAAGTACTTCTCTAGATGTTTATGTTTATATGAAAAACTATTTTGTGAATTTACTGTACTATATCTATTTTATTTTATAATCAAATCATCAAAATGTATTAAAACTAATTAAAATCTAATTATCTCCACTTTTGTTTTCAAATTAAAATATGAACAATTTTTATATATATATATATATATATATATATATATATATATATATATATATATATATATATATATATATATATATATATATATATATATATATTAATTTTAGAAACTCATTACTATAATATTACAATCAAATAGTTTAAATTAAAACTTGTTTAAAGGTTGAACTGCAGATTAGTATGGTTTACGTCTAGGCAAATATTCATTTCTACATTCATTTCTGTTCTTATAAAAAAGTTATTAATTTTTTTTTTCTAGAATATTTACTCTATTAATACATAACTGAGTATTATGTAAGGAGTTACAATCATAAGATGTATAACATTGAAAGAGTTGAATAAGTCCACTAGGTATGGCATCAAATACAACTGCAAATTCCTTAGCAGTTACTGGAATCTTATAGTGATTGAGGAATTCACAATAATTGAAGAGGTGACCATCATCTTTAAATAACTGCCTCACTAATATTATATTATTATCATACCAATTTCTATAAAATAAGGATCTGTTTCTTGTATAGAATATTCTTGTTATTCCAAATAACAGATCTATGTGGAGAAAAGTTATGTTTATATATGAGCATCCAAGAAAAACAAACCTGTTTATGGAAACCTGACAGTTTTATGGGAAACTTGTTTATATCAAAATTGTATCGCAAAAAAAATTCCAAACCACCCAATTTCTTAAAAATCATTTCTGGTATGATGTTCCATATACTACCTTTGCAACTTCAGTAACTTTTTATCCACTTATTTATAAAAACACAGTTAGCAGTATTAAAATCTAGTGAAAAAAATGTATCCTCCTTTCTCAACTGGATTGCATAGAATTGACTTTTTAATGTAGTACTTCACTGCTGGGTCTGTCGTTCATACGTGGATTACTCAGTTAGCTAGATTTCATTGTTGACGATTTAGCTTCATGTTGAATTATTTGTTTCTTTGAAGGTCATCCTAGAGTAGTTGTTATAGTAACATGTCCGTAAGGTTAAAACTGCTCGGGATTC
Source organism: Paramisgurnus dabryanus (assembly GCF_030506205.2). Classification (NCBI taxonomy): domain Eukaryota; kingdom Metazoa; phylum Chordata; class Actinopteri; order Cypriniformes; family Cobitidae; genus Paramisgurnus; species Paramisgurnus dabryanus. The sequence continues at coordinate 45,185,157 of NC_133343.1, forward strand.
AAATTCAACTCGTTATAAAAAATGATACATTTAATATTTTAGTAATGTTATTTAAAAAACTATATAATATAAAAAACATAATTAAGACTGTGTTTTAAGGACTAGTCTGAAGAATTAGTAGTTGGTTAGGCCTAATCAGTCTTACTATTTGGATTTAAATATAATTTAAATAATTTAAAAAAAAATTCACGTGATAATTAAAACAGTTGTGTTCAATCGTGAAGATAAAAATGTATGACTAACTTTGAATACTAGTCTTAGAGATTAATGTTACTGACCATTGGTTTAAGTGTAGTTCCAGACAAAAATTTAGGCTTAAGTTTTAGTTGTCTTACTTGAAAATAGCTTACACTGGCCTACCTTTAAATATATCTGGGCCATAGTTTTGTCTTAAGATGTACACCAGTAATGTTTTTTATAAGGTTTGTTTGTAAAAAGTACCTAAATGTTTTTACATAACTAATGGCTAGTCATGCATCAATCTAAACATGTGGGAAACAACCCAATAAAGTTATAAAGCTTCAAATGTTGTCTTAGAATTTTTCAAATCCTAAAGGTATGAAAATTATTGCTGTAAATATGTGGATCCTTAAAGAACAATAATAGGCCAACATTAGAAATAATAACTAATAATCATACATAAAGAGAATATATATTTGGTTATCAGTAGCTTTAGTATTCTAATCTACTTTCCAGAACATAAACATGTCATGATGTATCTTATAAAGTTTTTAATAATTGTTTATAGAATTATTGCAATGAAATTGTAATGTTATGATACAATTGGTTATTTTAAATGTAAATGATTTGCTGAAAACTTACTCTAGCACAGCACATGTGTGAACACTAATAAGTGCTTAACTCATTCCCCGCCATTGACGAGTTATCTCGTCAATTATGAGTTAATATTTAACTAATAATATGCCTTTCTGGACGAATTTCAAAGTGAACGTGTAATACCGCTTTTATCCACTGGATGGCGCCAAAACCGATTTTATCAAAAACGGAAGTTAAAAAGATTTCAAAGTTTATTTTAACTGCCTTTATGTTTGATTGTCATTCTGAGTCTGATATCTAACATACATTTTTTACAAAAACGCAATTTTTTAAGCTTTTTGCTCAAAATGTTGTATTTTTGAAGAGAAATATCCATATTTCAGTGGTTAAATTAAGTGGAAAAAGTAAATATATAATGAAACGTTTTTTCCCCATTTTGTTTGTTTGTTTGTTTGTTTATTGTTTGTTTGAAAGCAAAGGGTGTGTTCTTTAATTTGATATAATTTGTATGTTTATATATTTATAGAAGATAATTTTTCCTGCAAGGAATTTTGTGAAACTTTTGTTAAAATCACAAAAATGCAGGTGGGCAACTTTTCTCAAAAAGGCTGGCGGTGAATGAGTTAATAGCAAATCTGACTGACATTTGCTTAATGACATCATTTGTTTTTAACTCCATTTGATATAAACAACACATCTGTATCAGTTATGTATGGACATAGCCAGTGGTTAAATATAAAAAAATGTAGAGCTTTAGTACTACTTTTAGGCCTACTATAATATGACAGAGGCTGTCATCTGAAATACTTGTATGTTTGCACATAATATCTATGTCAAAGAATATATATGTTCTATAAGAACCATTACTTTTGTTAAAAAAATGTCTAAAAGATTTAAAGGTGCAGAGTGTAATTTTTTGAAGGACCTCTTGACAGAAATGCAAAATAATATACAAAACAATATTATCAGGGGTGCATAAAGACCTTTTTATAATGAACCGTTATGTTTTTATAACCTTAGAATGAGACGTTTTGATCTACATACACAGAGGGTCCCCTTACGTGGAAGTCGCCATTTTGTGCCGCCATGTTTCTACAGAAGCCCTTAACGGACAAAATAAGTTGTCTGTCAATTACATGTTTTTCCGGTGGCGGCTACCATAGCTTCTCTATGCGTTTCAAAAGCGAAGGGTGAGCAGTGGACTGAGCCGTTGGTTGCAATTCGCAACCTCACCAGTGGATGCCGCTAAAATTTACATACTGCACCTTTAAACAAGCAACCATTTAGTAAGACCTACAGAATAGATCTCTTTGAACTAAAATGACTGTTTAAGATGAGAGAAACATACAAAATGTGCAGAGCATGTTTGTGTATATGTTCCTTTTGTCCATAAAATATAAACGGTTTAATAACTTGCATACCTCACTTTATTTACCTAATTAAAACAGAAAGCCTTCATGGTACTCGATTATTTTTTTTACTAAGTTGTCTTTGACGATGACATGTTTGTCTGGTGGCGGCTACCGTAGCTTCTCTATGTGTTTCAAAAGCGAGGGGTGAGCAGTAGACTAAGCCATTGGTTGCAATTCGTGACCTCACCACTAGATGCCGCTAAAATTTACACACTGCACCTTTAACTTCATGATTTTACTGTTATAATATTAAAATCACATTTAGTGAAAGACTAACACTTCAATTGTTCTGAATTATCAGTTTTAACACTCATGTCACTTTATGATAGCTGTGAAATGTGAACATAATTTTGGAGGCACTTACACGACATTTGCAGTAAGAATTATATTTTTATGTTTTTTATAAAAAAACTACATCCCAAATGAGTGTGTAACCAAGTCAGTATTAAGTCTTGTTCTCTAACAGTCTTGTTTCTCCTTTCTCAGGTAAACGTGTATGTGTATAATATACAATGTAGAATATCTATTTGGCCATGTCCTTAAACGTCTTGTGATCCCAAATAGCTTGAACCCCGCTAATCGCTGCTTGCAGCTATATTTATTATTATTCTTCTTCCGCCATTGCGGTCTATGGCAGCCCATAGAACCGTACGTAGGAAAGTTATGAAATTTGACACACTGATAAAGGACAGTCCAATGTGTCCCCACAGCAAATTTGGAGTCTCTATCTCTAACCCGCTAGCGCCACCAACAGTCCAAAGTTGAACTTATGTTTTTGCTTATAACTTCTGAACCTTAGGTCCTAGAAACGAAATTCTTGTTTCCTCTGATTCCTTGGCTCAAGACGATTCGATTGGACCCTATGACGTCATTTTCCGTCATGAAAATGTTTCCGCCATTTTGAATTATTCGTAAAACCTACTTTTGCGAACTCGTCCTAGAGTTTTTACCCGATTACCGCGAAAATTGGTATGTAGCATCTAGAGACCCTCACAGCAAAAAGTTATCAAAAGAATTTCGATAAACCAATCCGTTGTTGTATAGCGCGTCAACAAATTTTACGTAGAGCGCGAAAAAACAGATTTTAGGCTGTATCTTCGTCAAACTTAGGCCTATTGACATGACACTTGATACTTGTGATGCCAGTCAGGAACTGAGTGTGCATGCACAGTTTCGTCGCAGCGCCACCTAGTGGCCAGACAGATGTTTCTTACACCTATAACTTTGGCTGTTATCAACGTATTTTTACGGGACTTGATTTTTAGGAGTTCTGAATAGTCGCCGAGTCCAACAATACCAAACATGCCAGATTTCGCCTTACGGTTAGCCCTGCGCAGCAAAACAGCACTTAAAAAACATGCGCGAATATCTCCGCGAGCGTTATTCCGATCGACTCGAAAACACCATAGGAAGAACATTGCATTACCTTCTGAACAAAAAGTTCTATTGGCGTTATATTAAAATTTTCATCAGAAATGGCCGAAAATTGCAAAAAACGAAAAATTACCTTTTACAATTTGTGTTTTTATACATAAATTGTTATAACTTCGCAACGAAAAGAAATTTTTTCACCAGATTTGATACACTGATGTATGAGCAGAGTCTGAGGCCACACAAAAAAATTGGTATGTCTGAACCACTAGGTGGCCCTATAATTGAACAAAATCTTTCATATCAAGCAAGCCCTATGGTCATACAACTATTTCTTCACTAAACTAAAGTGTATAGTCATAAAACTAGCTAGATGTAACACAGTTATGAACTGAGGTTGCATGCACAATAGGGATGTAACGGTATTATAAATTTCGTGGTATTGCGGTATAAAATTTTGCCGGTACAACCGTGGTCACGTGATTCGGTAAAACATAAGGTCTTCCGAGCAACACGTGTAGTTTTTTTCCGGCCAAGTGCAGCGAGTGGAGGGACGCGGGAACTACAATTCCCATAATCCCATGCGTGCCTCTCTGATGCCTCTCTACAAGTGGAGCGACAATGGCGGAAGCAAAAGAAACGCGGATTTTAAATCTGATGTGTGGAAAAGTTCGCGTTCGCTGTGACAAGAAACGAGAAAGGACAAAATGTGATGGACATACAAAAAACGAATGTGAGTAAATCCGTGAATGAGAGCGTGTATGCCGTTTCTCAATTAGAAAGCAGCCTCCTTAGGTCGCATATGCAGGCTGCATCCGTCATTACATGCCTGGTGTATTTAAGTTAACTGAGTATTACATTCGCAAGTCATAAGCGTGTTACAACAATATACGATTAAATAAGAATAATTGTCAACTTGAAAAATGTTAATCTTCTGAAATAAGACGGTCTTCATGACGTATGCAGCCTGCAAATGCGACCTATGGAGGCTTCAGACTTCCGATTGGGAAACGCGCCCCTGCATTGAGTGAGCTGACCTAAGCTCTAGGTCCAGCTACAATAAGTAAGCTGCTATTTTCATTTTTACTGGGTTGTTTTTGTTTTCATGAATTGACCCGCTTAAAACCCATCATCTTTTCTTGATTCTACAATCACAACTGTTGCTTTCATAGGAGTATCAAGCATTAGCATTAATAAAACCTGACTGATTGGGAGTTGTTTAAAGTTGACAAACTAAACTGAAACTTTATTTTTAATTATTTTTGTCCTTTTTATGAAAATTGTAAACACTACACTACGCTACACTTTGTACATTGTAATGTTCAGTCTTGTTTAATAAACACTTATGGCAGTTTTTCCAAGTCTTCATATGTTTTTTCCTTCCTGTAAAAGTTTCAATAATTACCGTACCGTGGGCATCCTACCGAAATACTACCGTACCGTGAATTTTTGATACCGTTACATCCCTAATGCACAACTTTGTCATTGCGCCACCTAGTGGTTTTGAGATAGAAATATGGTATTTTTACCTAAAACTACTCCAACAGTACATCTAAAATCTTGGGTCATCATGTATTATTCCTTTCATGGCTTGGAGATCATTGGTGCATGCCAATTAACTCCTTAGCAACCAATTAGGATACCTTATCAATACTTTTTACAAGAGCCATATCTCTGCATCAGAACATCGTAGAGACATGGGGGTGGTTCTATTTTGAATCATTAACACCACTGTAACATTTTGTGAGCTGAGAATTGCCACTGCAAGCACCACTCACATTTTCTTCAGTGTTCTAGTTGTCAATGCTCCTCGAGAAGAGAGGGAGAGATGACACTGAATGAAAACACAGCTTTTTTAGCTGATAACTGTTATATTATTTAGTCTGAAATCAAGAGATTTTCCCAGGTTCTTTAAACTGCTCATCCGAATTCAACTTTACTTTCTTATGTGCCCTTTTTGGCTTGACCCCGGCATTGCTGCTTGCAGCTATATTCTTATAATTATTAGGGGTCAAGCCCCGAAGGGGCGTAGAACCCTATTGTTATTGTTAGTTTTCTTATTATTATTATTATTAGGGGTCAAGCCCAGAATGGGCGAAGACCCCTATTGTTTCTGTTAGTTTTCTTTTTCTTTTTCTTTTTCTTTTTCTTTTTCTTCCTCCGCCATTGCGGTCTATGGCAGCCTATAGAACCGTACGTAGGAAAGTTATGAAATTTGGCACACTGATAGAGGACTGTCCAAAAAGTCTCCACAGCAAATTTGAAGTCTGTGTCTCTAACCCGCTAGCGCCACCAACAGTCCAAATTTGCACTTATGTATTTGCTTATAACTTCTGACCCGTAAGTCCTAGACACTAAATTCTTGAATCCTCTGATTCCTTGGCTCAAGACGATTCGATTGAACCCTATGACGTCGTTTTCCGTCATGAAAAATTTTCCGCCATTTTGATTTATTCATAAAACCTACTTTTGCGAACTTGTCCTAGAGCTTTTGCCCAATTGCCACGAAAAATGGTATGTAGCATCTGGAGACACTCAGGGCAAAAAGTTATTAAAAGAATTTTGATAAACCATTCCGTTTTCGTATAGCGCGTCAACAAATTTTACGTAGAGCCCAAAAAAACAGGTTTTAGTGTGTATCTTCACCAATCTTATGTCTATTGACGCCACACTTGGTAGTTGTGATGCCAGTGAGGATCTGAGGGGGCATGCAGAGTTTCGTAACAGCACCACCTAGTGGTCATACGAATGTTGTACATGCTTATAACTTTGGCTCTGATCTGTGTTTTTTCACGGGACTTGTTTCGCTGAAGTCCAGAATAGTTGCCGAGTCCAACCTTACCAAACATGCCAGATTTCGCCTTACGGTTAGCCCTGCGCAGCAAAACAGCACTTAAAAAACACGCGCGAATATCTCCGCGAGCGTAATTCTGATCGACTCGAAAACATCATAGGAAGAATATTGCATTACCTTCTGAACAAAAAGTTCTATTGCCGTTGTATTAAAATTTTCATCAGAAATGGCCGAAAATTGCAAAAAACAAAAAATCACCTTTAAATTTTCTGTTTTTACACATAAATGGTTATAACTTCGTAACGCAAAGAGATTTTTTCACCATATTTGATACGCTGATGTACGACCACAGTCTGAGGCTACACAAAAAAAATTGTATGCTTGCACCACTAGTTGGCCTTATAATTGAATAAAACCTTTGAAATCAAGCCACCCTATGGTCATACAACTGTTTCTTCACTAAACTAAAGTGTATAGTCATAAAACTAGCTAGATGTAACACAGTTATGACCTGAGGTTGCATGCACGAATTTTGTCATTGCGCCACCTATTGGTTTTGAGATAGAATATGGCATTTTTTGGCCTAAAACTACTGCAACAACACATCTAAAACCATGAGTCATCATGGATTATTCCTTTCATGGCTTTGACTATAATCACTAGTGGATGTCCATTTACTCTCTAGCAACCAATGAGAATACGTTATCAACTGTTTTTGCAAGAGCTTTTTCTCTGCATCAGAACATCGCAGAGACATGGGGATGGTCTCTTTTGACTCTTTTAACTTGTTGTAACATGTTGTGACCCATGTTTGCCCACTGTAATCATCACATACATGTCCTTCAGTGCTCTAATGTTCCATGATTGTCAATAACCGAAGGACAGTTGCAGTAGACAAGAACATAGATTATTTTTGTTGATTAGTTTGCATTTTTTCATCTGAAATCATTAGGTTTACCTAAGTTCTTCAGTCTGCTTATCCAAACGCAACTTTACATCCTTCTGTGCCCTTTTCGGCTTGACCCCGGTGATTGCTGCTTGCAGCTATATTTATTATTATTATTATTATTATTATTTTTCTTCCTCGTTCTTCCGCCGAAAGTCAATGGCAGCCCATAGAACCGTACGTAGGAAAGTTATGAAATTTGGCACACTGATAAAGGACAGTCCAATGTGTCCCCACAGCAAATTTGGAGTCTCTATCTCTAACCCTCTAGCGCCACCAACAGTCCAAAGTTGCACTTATGTTTTTGCTTATAACTTTTGATCCGTATGTCCTAGAAACGAAATTCTTGTTTCGTCTGATTCCTTGGCTCAAGACGATTCGAATAGACCCTATGACGTCATTTTCCGTCATGAAATTTTTTCCGCCATTTTGAATTATTCGTAAAACCTACTTTTGCGAACTCGTCCTAGAGCTTTTACCCGATTTCCACGAAAATTGGTATGTAGCATCTAGAGACCCTCACGGCAAAAAGTTATCAAAAGAATTTCGATAAACCAATCCGTTGTCGTATAGCGCGTCAACAAAATTTTCGTAGAGCGCAAAAAAACAGATTTTAGGCTGTATCTTCGTCAAACTTAGGCCTATTGACACGACACTCGGTACTTGTGATGCCAGTCAGGAACTGAGTGTGCATGCACAGTTTCGTCGCAGCGCCACCTAGTGGCCAGACAGATGTTTTTTACACCTATAACTTTGGCTGTGATCAACGTATTTTGACGGGACTTGATTTTTAGGAGTCCTGAATAGTCGCCGAGTCCAATGATACCAAACATGCCAGATTTCGCCTTACGGTTAGCCCTGCGCAGCAAAACAGCACTTAAAAAACACGCGCGAATATCTCCGCGAGCGTAATTCTGATCGACTCGAAAACATCATAGGAAGAATATTGCATTACCTTCTGAACAAAAAGTTCTATTGGCGTTGTATTAAAATTTTCATCAGAAATGGCCGAAAATTGCAAAAAACGAAAAATTACCTTTAAATTTTCTGTTTTTACACATAAATGGTTATAACTTCGTAACGCAAAGAGATTTTTTCACCATATTTGATACGCTGATGTACGACCACAGTCTGAGGCTACACAAAAAAAATTGTATGGTTGCACCACTAGTTGGCCTTATAATTGAACAAAACCTTTGAAATCAAGCCACCCTATGGTCATACAACTGTTTCTTCACTAAACTAAAGTGTATAGTCATAAAACTAGCTAGATGTAACACAGTTATGACCTGAGGTTGCATGCACGAATTTTGTCATTGCGCCACCTACTGGTTTTGAGATAGAATATGGCATTTTTGCCTAAAACTACTCCAACAGTACATCTAAAATCTTGGGTCATCATGTATTATTCCTTTCATGGCTTGGAGATCATTGATGCATGCCAATTAACTCCTTAGCAACCAATTAGGATACCTTATCAATCCTTTTTACAAGAGCTATATCTCTGCATGAGAACATCGTAGAGACATGGGGGTGGTCTCTTTTGACTCATTAACACCACTGTAACATTTTGTGAGCTGAGAATTGCCACTGCAAGCACCACTCACATTTTCTTCAGTGTTCTAGTTGTCAATGCTCCTCGAAAAGAGAGGGAGAGATGACACTGAATGAAAACACAGCTTTTTTGCTGATAACTGTTATATTATTTAGTCTGAAATCAAGAGATTTTCCCAGGTTCTTTAAACTGCTCATCCGAATTCAACTTTACTTTCTTATGTGCCCTTTTTGGCTTGACCCCGGCATTGCTGCTTGCAGCTATATTTATTAGGGGTCAAGCCCAGAATGGGCGAAGACCCCTATTGTTTCTGTTAGTTTTCTTTTTCTTTTTCTTTTTCTTCCTCCGCCATTGCGGTCTATGGCAGCCTATAGAACCGTACGTAGGAAAGTTATGAAATTTGGCACACTGATAGAGGACTGTCCAAAAAGTCTCCACAGCAAATTTGAAGTCTGTGTCTCTAACCCGCTAGCGCCACCAACAGTCCAAATTTGCACTTATGTATTTGCTTATAACTTCTGACCCGTAAGTCCTAGACACTAAATTCTTGTATCCTCTGATTCCTTGGCTCAAGACGATTCGATTGGACCCTATGACGTCATTTTCCGTCATGAAAAATTTTCCGCCATTTTGATTTATTCATAAAACCTACTTTTGCGATCTTGTCCTAGAGCTTTTGCCCAATTGCCACGAAAAATGGTATGTAGCATCTAGAGACACTCAGGGCAAAAAGTTATTAAAATAATTTTGATAAACCATTCCGTTTTCGTATAGCGCGTCAACAAATTTTACGTAGAGCCCAAAAAACAGGTTTTAGTGTGTATCTTCGGCAATCTTATGTCTATTGACGCCACACTTGGTAGTTGTGATGCCAGTGAGGATCTGAGGGGGCATGCAGAGTTTCGTCACAGCGCCACCTAGTGGTCATACGAATGTTGTACATGCTTATAACTTTGGCTCTGATCTGTGTTTTTTCACGGGACTTGTTTCGCTGAAGTCCAGAATAGTTGCCGAGTCCAACGTTACCAAACATGCCAGATTTCGCCTTACGGTTAGCCCTGCGCAGCAAAACAGCACTTAAAAAACACGCGCGAATATCTTCGCGAGCGTAATTCTGATCGACTCGAAAACATCATAGGAAGAATATTGCATTACCTTCTGAACAAAAAGTTCTATTGGCGTTGTATTAAAATTTTCATCAGAAATGGCCGAAAATTGCAAAAAACGAAAAATTACCTTTAAATTTTCTGTTTTTACACATAAATGGTTATAACTTCGTAACGCAAAGAGATTTTTTCACCATATTTGATACGCTGATGTACGACCACAGTCTGAGGCTACAAAAAAAAAATTGTATGCTTGCACCACTAGTTGGCCTTATAATTGAATAAAACCTTTGAAATCAAGCCACCCTATGGTCATACAACTGTTTCTTCACTAAAGTAAAGTGTATAGTCATAAAACTAGCTAGATGTAACACAGTTATGACCTGAGGTTGCATGCACGAATTTTGTCATTGCGCCACCTACTGGTTTTGAGATAGAATATGGCATTTTTTTGGCCTAAAACTACTGCAACAACACATCTAAAACCATGAGTCATCATGGATTATTCCTTTCATGGCTTTGACTATAATCACTAGTGGATGTCTATTTACTCTCTAGCAACCAATGAGAATACCTTATCAACTGTTTTTGCAAGAGCTTTTTCTCTGCATCAGAACATCGCAGAGACATGGGGATGGTCTCTTTTGACTCTTTTAACTTGTTGTAACATGTTGTGACCCATGTTTGCCCACTGTAAGCATCACATACATGTCCTTCAGTGCTCTAATGTCCAATGATTGTCAATAACCGAAGGACAGTTGCAGTAGACAAGAACATAGATTATTTTTGTTGATTACTTTGCATTTTTTCATCTGAAATCATTAGGTTTACCTAAGTTCTTCAGTCTGCTTATCCAAACGCAACTTTACATCCTTCTGTGCCCTTTTCGGCTTGACCCCGGTGATTGCTGCTTGCAGCTATATTTATAATAATTAGGGGTCAAGCCCCGAAGGGGCGAAGACCCCTATTGTATTTGTTAGTTTTCTTATTAGGGGTCAAGCCCCGAAGGGGCGAAGACCCCTATTGTATCCGTTAGTTTTCTTTTTAGGGGTCAAGCCCAGAATGGGCGAAGACCCCTATTGTTTCTGTTAGTTTTCTTTTTCTTTTTCTTTTTCTTTTTCTTTTTCTTTTTCTTCCTCCGCCATTGCGGTCTATGGCAGCCTATAGAACCGTACGTAGGAAAGTTATGAAATTTGGCACACTGATAGAGGACTGTCCAAAAAGTCTCCACAGCAAATTTTAAGTCTGTATCTCTAACCCGCTAGCGCCACCAACAGTCCAAATTTGCACTTATGTATTTGCTTATAACTTCTGACCCGTAAGTCCTAGACACTAAATTCTTGTATCCTCTGATTCCTTGGCTCAAGACGATTCGATTGGACCCTATGACATCATTTTCCGTCATGAAAAATTTTCCGCCATTTTGATTTATTCATAAAACCTACTTTTGCGAACTTGTCCTAGAGCTTTTGCCCAATTGCCACGAAAAATGGTATGTAGCATCTAGAGACACTCAGGGCAAAAAGTTATTAAAAGAATTTTGATAAACCATTCCGTTTTCGTATAGCGCGTCAACAAATTTTACGTAGAGCCCAAAAAACAGGTTTTAGTGTGTATCTTCGCCAATCTTATGTCTATTGACGCCACACTTGGTAGTTGTGATGCCAGTGAGGATCCGAGGGGGCATGCAGAGTTTCGTCACAGCACCACCTAGTGGTCATACGAATGTTGTACATGCTTATAACTTTGGCTCTGATCTGTGTTTTTTCACGGGACTTGTTTCGCTGAAGTCCAGAATAGTTGCCGAGTCCAACGTTACCAAACATGCCAGATTTCGCCTTACGGTTAGCCCTGCGCAGGCAAACAGCACTTAAAAAACACGCGCGAATATCTTCGCGAGCGTAATTCTGATCGACTCGAAAACATCATAGGAAGAATATTGCATTACCTTCTGAACAAAAAGTTCTATTGGCGTTGTATTAAAATTTCCATCAGAAATGGCCGAAAATTGCAAAAAACGAAAAATTACCTTTAAATTTTCTGTTTTTACACATAAATGGTTATAACTTCGTAACGCAAAGAGATTTTTTCACCATATTTGATACGCTGATGTACGACCACAGTCTGAGGCTACACAAAAAAAATTGTATGCTTGCACCACTATTTGGCCTTATAATTGAATAAAACCTTTGAAATCAAGCCACCCTATGGTCATACAACTGTTTCTTCACTAAACTAAAGTGTATAGTCATAAAACTAGCTAGATGTAACACAGTTATGACCTGAGGTTGCATGCACGAATTTTGTCATTGCGCCACCTACTGGTTTTGAGATAGAATATGGCATTTTTTTGGCCTAAAACCACTGCAACAACACATCTAAAACCATGAGTCATCATGGATTATTCCTTTCATGGCTTTGACTATAATCACTAGTGGATGTCAATTTACTCTCTAGCAACCAATGAGAATACCTTATCAACTGTTTTTGAAAGAGCTTTTTCTCTGCATCAGAACATCGCAGAGACATGAGGATGGTCTCTTTTGACTCTTTTAACTTGTTGTAACATGTTGTGACCCATGTTTGCCCACTGTAAGCATCACATACATGTCCTTCAGTGCTCTAATGTCCCATGATTGTCAATAACCGAAGGACAGTTGCAGTAGACAAGAACATAGATTATTTTTGTTGATTACTTTGCATTTTTTCATCTGAAATCATTAGGTTTACCTAAGTTCTTCAGTCTGCTTATCCAAACGCAACTTTACATCCTTCTGTGCCCTTTTCGGCTTGACCCCGGTGATTGCTGCTTGCAGCTATATTTATTATTATTATTCTTCTTCCGCCATTGCGGTCTATGGCAGCCCATAGAACCGTACGTAGGAAAGTTATGAAATTTGGCACACTGATAAAGGACAGTCCAATGTGTCCCCACAGCAAATTTGGAGTCTCTATCTCTAACCCGCTAGCGCCACCAACAGTCCAAAGTTAAACTTATGTTTTTGCTTATAATTTCTGAACCTTAGGTCCTAGAAACGAAATTCTTGTTTCCACTGATTCCCTGGCTCAAGACGATTCGATTGGACCCTATGACGTCATTTTCCTTCATGAAAATGTTTCCGCCATTTTGAATTATTCGTAAAACCTACTTTTGCGAACTCGTCCTAGAGTTTTTACCCGATTGCCGCGAAAATTGGTATGTAGCATCTAAAAACCCTCACGGCAAAAAGTTATCAAAATAATTTCGATAAACCAATCCGTTGTTGTATAGCGCGTCAACAAATTTTACGTAGAGCGCAAAAAAACAGATTTTAGGCTGTATCTTCGTCAAACTTAGGCCTATTGACACGACACTTGATACTTGTGATGCCAGTCAGGAACTGAGTGTGCATGCACAGTTTCGTCGCAGCGCCACCTAGTGGCCAGACAGATGTTTCTTTCACCTATAACTTTGGCTGTGATCAACGTATTTTGACGGGACTTGATTTTTAGGAGTTCTGAATAGTCGCCGAGTCCAACGATACCAAACATGCCAGATTTCGCCTTACGGTTAGCCCTGCGCAGCAAAACAGCACTTAAAAAACATGCGCGAATATCTCCGTGAGCGTTATTCCGATCGACTCGAAAACACCATAGGAAGAACATTGCATTACCTTCTGAACAAAAAGTTCTATTGGCGTTATATTAAAATTTTCATCAGAAATGGCCGAAAATTGCAAAAAACGAAAAATTACCTTTTACAATTTGTGTTTTTATACATAAATTGTTATAACTTCGCAACGAAAAGAAATTTTTTCACCAGATTTGATACACTGATGTATGAGCAGAGTCTGAAACCACACAAAAAAATTGGTATGCCTGAACCACTAGGTGGCCCTATAATTGAACAAAATCTTTCATATCAAGCAAGCCCTATGGTCATACAACTATTTCTTCACTAAACTAAAGTGTATAGTCATAAAACTAGCTAGATGTAACACAGTTATGAACTGAGGTTGCATGCACAACTTTGTCATTGCGCCACCTAGTGGTTTTGAGATAGAAATATGGTATTTTTGCCTAAAACTACTCCAACAGTACATCTAAAATCTTGGGTCATCATGTATTATTCCTTTCATGGCTTGGAGATCATTGGTGCATGCCAATTAACTCCTTAGCAACCAATTAGGATACCTTATCAATCCTTTTTACAAGAGCCATATCTCTGCATCAGAACATCGTAGAGACATGGGGGTGGTCTCTTTTGAATCATTAACACCACTGTAACATTTTGTGAGCTGAGAATTGCCACTGCAAGCACCACTCACATTTTCTTCAGTGTTCTAGTTGTCAATGCTCCTCGAGAAGAGAGGGAGAGATGAAACTGAATGAAAAAACAGCTTTTTTAGCTGATAACTGTTATATTATTTAGTCTGAAATCAAGAGATTTTCCCAGGTTCTTTAAACTGCTCATCCGAATTCAACTTTACTTTCTTATGTGCCCTTTTTGGCTTGACCCCGGCATTGCTGCTTGCAGCTATATTTAGGGGTCAAGCCCCGAAGGGGCGAAGACCCCTATTGTATCCGTTAGTTTTCTTTTTATTAGGGGTCAAGCCCAGAATGGGCGAAGACCCCTATTGTTTCTGTTAGTTTTCTTTTTCTTTTTCTTTTTCTTTTTCTTTTTCTTTTTCTTCCTCCGCCATTGCGGTCTATGGCAGCCTATAGAACCGTACGTAGGAAAGTTATGAAATTTGGCACACTGATAGAGGACTGTCCAAAAAGTCTCCACAGCAAATTTGAAGTCTGTATCTCTAACCCGCTAGCGCCACCAACAGTCCAAATTTGCACTTATGTATTTGCCTATAACTTCTGACCCGTAAGTCCTAGACACTAAATTCTTGTATCCTCTGATTTCTTGGCTCAAGACGATTCGATTGGACCCTATGACGTCATTTTCCGTCATGAAAAATTTTCCGCCATTTTGATTTATTCATAAAACCTACTTTTGCGAACTTGTCCTAGAGCTTTTGCCCAATTGCCACGAAAAATGGTATGTAGCATCTAGAGACACTCAGGGCAAAAAGTTATTAAAAGAATTTTGATAAACCATTCCGTTTTCGTATAGCGCGTCAACAAATTTTACGTAGAGCCCAAAAAACAGGTTTTAGTGTGTATCTTCGCCAATCTTATGTCTATTGACGCCACACTTGGTAGTTGTGATGCCAGTGAGGATCTGAGGGGGCATGCAGAGTTTCGTCACAGCACCACCTAGTGGTCATACGAATGTTGTGCATGCTTATAACTTTGGCTCTGATCTGTGTTTTTTCACGGGACTTGTTTCGCTGAAGTCCAGAATAGTTGCCGAGTCCAACCTTACCAAACATGCCAGATTTCGCCTTACGGTTAGCCCTGCGCAGCAAAACAGCACTTAAAAAACATGCGCGAATATCTCCGCGAGCGTAATTCTGATCGACTCGAAAACATCATAGGAAGAATATTGCATTACCTTCTGAACAAAAAGTTCTATTGGCGTTGTATTAAAATTTTCATCAGAAATGGCCGAAAATTGCAAAAAACGAAAAATTACCTTTAAATTTTCTGTTTTTACACATAAATGGTTATAACTTCGTAACGCAAAGAGATTTTTTCACCATATTTGATACGCTGATGTACGACCACAGTCTGAGGCTACACAAAAAAAATTGTATGCTTGCACCACTAGTTGGCCTTATAATTGAATAAAACCTTTGAAATCAAGCCACCCTATGGTCATACAACTGTTTCTTCACTAAACTAAAGTGTATAGTCATAAAACTAGCAAGATGTAACACAGTTATGACCTGAGGTTGCATGCACGAATTTTGTCATTGCGCCACCTACTGGTTTTGAGACAGAATATGGCATTTTTTTGTCCTAAAACTACTGCAACAACACATCTAAAACCATGAGTCATCATGGATTATTCCTTTCATGGCTTTGACTATAATCACTAGTGGATGTCCATTTACTCTCTAGCAACCAATGAGAATACCTTATCAACTGTTTTTGCAAGAGTTTTTTCTCTGCATCAGAACATCGCAGAGACATGGGGATGGTCTTTTTTGACTCTTTTAACTTGTTGTAACATGTTGTGACCCATGTTTGCCCACTGTAAGCATCACATACATGTCCTTCAGTGCTCTAATGTCCCATGATTGTCAATAACCGAAGGACAGTTGCAGTAGACAAGAACATAGATTATTTTTGTTGATTACTTTGCATTTTTTCATCTGAAATCATTAGGTTTACCTAAGTTCTTCAGTCTGCTTATCCAAACGCAACTTTACATCCTTCTGTGCCCTTTTCGGCTTGACCCCGGTGATTGCTGCTTGCAGCTATATTTATTATTATTATTATTATTATTATTAGTTATTCTTCTTCCGCCATTGCGGTCTATGGCAGCCCATAGAACCGTACGTAGGAAAGTTATGAAATTTGGCACACTGATAAAGGACAGTCCAATGTGTCCCCACAGCAAATTTGGAGTCTCTATCTCTAACCCGCTAGCGCCACCAACAGTCCAAAGTTGAACTTATGTTTTTGCTTATAACTTCTGATCCGTAAGTCCTAGAAATGAAATTCTTGTTTCCTCTGATTCCTTGGCTCAAGACGATTCGATTGGACCCTATGACGTCATTTTCCGTCATGAAATTTTTTCCGCCATTTTGAATTATTCGTAAAACCTACTTTTGCGAACTCGTCCTAGAGTTTTTACCCGATTGCCGCGAAAATTGGTATGTAGCATCTAGAGACCCTCACGGCAAAAAGTTATCAAAAGAATTTCGATAAACCAATCCGTTGTCGTATAGCGCGTCAACAAAATTTTCGTAGAGCGCAAAAAACAGATTTTAGGCTGTATCTTCGTCAAACTTAGGCCTATTGACACGACACTTGGTACTTGTGATGCCAGTCAGGAACTGAGTGTGCATGCACAGTTTCGTCGCAGCGCCACCTAGTGGCCAGACAGATGTTTTTTACACCTATAACTTTGGCTGTGATCAACGTATTTTGACGGGACTTGATTTTTAGGAGTCCTGAATAGTCGCCGAGTCCAACGATGCCAAACATGCCAGTTTTCGCCTTACGGTTAGCCCTGCGCAGCAAAACATCACTTAAAAAACATGCGCGAATATCTCCGCGAGCGTAATTCTGATCGACTCGAAAACATCATAGGAAGAATATTGCATTACCTTCTGAACAAAAAGTTCTATTGGCACTATATTAAAATTTTCATCAGAAATGGCCGAAAATTGCAAAAAACGAAAAATTACCTTTAAATTTTGTGTTTTTACACATAAATGGTTATAACTTCGTAACGCAAAGAGATTTTTTCACCATATTTGATACGCTGATGTACGACCACAGTCTGAGGCTACACAAAAAAAATTGTATGGTTGCACCACTAGTTGGCCTTATAATTGAACAAAACCTTTGAAATCAAGCCACCCTATGGTCATACAACTGTTTCTTCACTAAACTAAAGTGTATAGTCATAAAACTAGCTAGATGTAACACATTTATGACCTGAGGTTGCATGCACGAATTTTGTCATTGCGCCACCTACTGGTTTTGAGATAGAATATGGCATTTTTTGCCTAAAACTACTGCAACAACACATCTAAAACCATGAGTCATCATGGATTATTCCTTTCATGGCTTTGACTATAATCACTAGAGGATGTCCATTTACTCTCTAGCAACCAATGAGAATACGTTATCAACTGTTTTTGCAAGAGCTTTTTCTCTGTATCAGAACATCACAGAGACATGGGGATGGTCTCTTTTGACTCTTTTAACTTGTTGTAACATGCTGTGACCCATGTTTGCCCACTGTAAGCATCACATACATGTCCTTCAGTGCTCTAATGTTCCATGATTGTCAATAACCGAAGGACGGTTGCAGTAGACAAGAATATAGATTATTTTTGTTGATTACCTTTGCATTTTTTCATCTGAAATCATTAGGTTTACCTAGGTTCTTCAGTCTGCTTATCCAAACGCAACTTTACATCCTTCTGTGCCCTTTTCGGCTTGACCCCGGCATTGCTGCTTGCAGCTATATTGGCAATTGTTTCTGTTAGTACATTTTTCTTCTTCCGCCATTGCGGTCTATGGCAGCCCATAGAACCGTACGTAGGAAAGTTATGAAATTTGGCACACTGATAGAGGACAGTCCAAATAATATCCACAGCAAATTTAGAGTCTCTATCTCAAGCCCACTAGCGCCACCAACAGTCCAAAGTTGCACTTACGTTTTGTCTTATAACTTCTGAACCGTAAGTCCCAGAAATGAAATTCTTGTTTCCTCTGATTCCTTGGCTCAAGACTTTTCGATAGGACCCTATGACGTCATTTTCCGTCATGAAAATTTTTCCGCCATTTTGAATTATTCGTTAAACCTACTTTTGCGAACTCGTCCTAGAGTTTTTGCCCGTTTGCCTCAAAAATCGGTATGCAGCATCTAGAGACACTCAAGGCAAAAAGTTATTAAAAGAATTTCGATTAACCAATCCGTTGTCGTATAGCGCGTCAACGAATTTTAGGTAGAGCGCACAATAACAGATTTTAGGCTGTATCTTCGCCAAACTTAGGCCTATTGACACGACACTTGGTACTTGAGATGCCAGTCAGGAACTGAGGGTGCATGCACAGTTTCGTTGCAGCGCCACCTAGTGGCCAGACGAATGTTCTATACGCCTATAACTTTGGCTGCGATAAAAGTATTTTCACGGGACTTGAATTTTTGGAGTCCTGAGTAGTGGTCGAGTCCAACGATACCAAACATGCCAGGTTTCGTCATACGGTTAGCCCTGTGCAGCAAAATAGCACTTAAAAAACACGTGCGAATATCTCTGCGAGCGTTATTCCGATCGACTCGAAAACACCATAGGAAGAACATTGCATTACCTTCTGAACAAAAAGTTCTATTGGCGTTATATTAAAATTTTCATCAGAAATGGCCGAAAAATGCAAAAAACGAAAAATTACCTTTAAATTTTGCATTTTTTACACATAAATGGTTATAACTTCGCAACAAAAAGAGATTTTTTCACCAGATTTGAAACGCTGATGTACGACCACAGTCTGAGGCTACACAAAAAAAATTTATGCTTGCACCACTAGTTGGCCTTATAATTGAACAAAACATTTGAAATCAAGCCACCCTATGGTAATACAACTGTTTCTTCACTAAACTAAAGTGTATAGTCATAAAACTAGCTAGATGTAACACAGTTATGACCTGAGGTTGCATGCACAATTTTGTCATTGCGCCACCTACTGGTTTTGAGATAGAAATATGGAATTTTTTGCCTAAAACTACTGCAACAACACATCTAAAACCATGAGTCATCATGGATTATTCCTTTCATGGCTTTGACTATAATCACTTGTGGTTGCCAATTCACTCCCTAGCAACCAATGAGAATAGCTTATCAACCGTTTTTGCAAGAGCTATATCTCTGCGTCAGAACATTGTAGAGACATGGGGGTGGGCTCTTTTGACTCATTAACACCACTGTAACATTTTGTGAGCTGAGTATTGCCACTGCAAGCACCACTCATTTTTACTTCAGTGTTCTAGTTATCAATCCTCGTTGAAAGAGAGGGAGAATTGTCACTAAATGAGAACACAGCTTTTTTGCTGATAACTGTTATATTGTTTTGTCTGAAATCAAGAGATTTTCCTAGGTTTTTTAAACTGCTCATCCGAAGTCAACTTTACTTTCTGCTGTGCCTTTTTGGCTTGACCCCGGTGATTGCTGCTTGCAGCTATATTTAGGGGTCAAGCCCCGAAGGGGCGAAGACCCCTATTGTATCCGTTAGTTTTCTTTTTATTATTATTATTAGTTATTCTTCTTCCGCCATTGCGGTCTATGGCAGCCCATAGAACCGTACGTAGGAAAGTTATGAAATTTGGCACACTGATAAAGGACAGTCCAATGTGTCCCCACAGCAAATTTGGAGTCTCTATCTCTAACCCGCTAGCGCCACCAACAGTCCAAAGTTGAACTTATGTTTTTGCTTATAACTTCTGATCCGTAAGTCCTAGAAACGAAATTCTTGTTTCCTCTGATTCCTTGGCTCAAGACGATTCGATTGGACCCTATGACGTCATTTTCCGTCATGAAAAATTTTCCGCCATTTTGAATTATTTGTAAAACCTACTTTTGCGAACTCGTCCTAGAGTTTTTACCCGATTGCCGCGAAATTTGGTATGTAGCATCTAGAGACCCTCACGGCAAAAAGTTATCAAAAGAATTTCGATAAACCAATCCGTTGTCGTATAGCACGTCAACAAATTTTACGTAGAGCTCAAAAAAACAGATTTTAGGCTGTATCTTCGTCAAACTTAGGCCTATTGATACGACACTTGGTACTTGTGATGCCAGTCAGGAACTGAGTGTGCATGCACAGTTTCGTCGCAGCGCCACCTAGTGGCCAGACAGATGTTTTTTACACCTATAACTTTGGCTGTGATCAACGTATTTTGACGGGACTTGATTTTTAGGAGTCCTGAATAGTCGCCGAGTCCAACGATACCAAACATGCCAGATTTCGCCTTATGGTTAGCCCTGCGCAGCAAAACAGCACTTAAAAAACATGCGCGAATATCTCTGCAAGCGTTATTCCGATCGACTCGAAAACACCATAGGAAGAACATTGCATTACCTTCTGAACAAAAAGTTCTATTGGCGTTATATTAAAATTTTCATCAGAAATGGCCGAAAATTGCAAAAAACGAAAAATTACCTTTTACAATTTGTGTTTTTATACATAAATGGTTATAACTTCGCAACGAAAAGAAATTTTTTCACCAGATTTGATACGCTGATGTATGAGCAGAGTCTGAGGCAACACAAAAAAATTGGTATGCCTGAACCACTAGGTGGCCCTATAATTGAACAAAATCTTTCATATCAAGCAAGCCCTATGGTCATACAACTATTTCTTCACTAAACTAAAGTGTATAGTCATAAAACTAGCTAGATGTAACACAGTTATGAACTGAGGTTGCATGCACAACTTTGTCATTGCGCCACCTAGTGGTTTTGAGATAGAAATATGGTATTTTTGCCTAAAACTACTCCAACAGTACATCTAAAATCTTGGGTCATCATGTATTATTCCTTTCATGGCTTGGAGATCATTGGTGCATGCCAATTAACTCCTTAGCAACCAATTAGGATACCTTATCAATCCTTTTTACAAGAGCTATATCTCTGCACCAGAACATCGTAGAGACATGGGGGTGGTCTCTTTTGACTCATTAACACCACTGTAACATTTTGTGAGCTGAGAATTGCCACTGCAAGCACCACTCACATTTTCTTCAGTGTTCTAGTTGTCAATGCTCCTCGAGAAGAGAGGGAGAGATGACACTGAATGAAAACACAGCTTTTTTGCTGATAACTGTTATATTGTTTAGTCTGAAATCAAGAGATTTTCCCAGGTTCTTTAAACTGCTCATCCGAATTAAACTACTTTACTTTCTTATGTGCCCTTTTTGGCTTGACCCCGGCATTGCTGCTTGCAGCTATATTGGCAATTGTTTCTGTTAGTAAATTTTTCTTCTTCCGCCATTGCGGTCTATGGCAGCCCATAGAACCGTACGTAGGAAAGTTATGAAATTTGGCACACTGATAAAGGACACTCCAATGTGTCCCCACAGCAAATTTGGAGTCTCTATGTCAAACCCGCTAGCGCCACCAACAGTCTAAAATTGCACTTATTTTTTGCTTATAACTTCTGATCCGTAAGTCCTAGAAACAAAATTCTTGCTTCCTCTGATTCCTTGGCTCAAGTCGATTCGATTACACTCTATGACGTCATTTTACGTCATGAAAATTTTTCCGCCATTTTGAATTATTCGAAAAACCTACTTTTTCGAACTCGTCCTAGAGCTTTTTTCCGATTGCCACGAAAATTGGTATGTATCATCTTGAGACACTCATGGCAAAAAGTTATCAAAAGAATTTCGATACAGCAATCCGTTGTCAAATACCACCTTAACGAATTTTACGTAGAGCGCAAAAAACAGATTTTAGGCTGTATCTTCGTCAAACTTTGGCCTATTGACACGACACTTGGTACTTGAGATGCCAGTCAGTAACTGAGGGTGCATGCACAGTTTCGTCGCAGCGCCACCTACTGGCCAGACAAATGTTTTATACGTCTATAACTTTGGCTGTGATAAACGTATTTTGACGGGACTTGATTTTTAGGAGTCCTGGGTAGTTGCCGAGTCCAACGATACCAAACATGCCAGAATTGGCCCTACGGTTAACCCTGCGCGGCAAAATAGCACTTAAAAAACATGCGCGAATATCTCCGCGAGCGTTATTCCGATCGACTCGAAAATGCCATAGGAAGAACATTGCATTACCTTCTGAACAAAAAACTCTATTGGCGTTATATTAAAATTTTCACCAGAAATGGCCGAAAATTGCAAAAAACGAAAAATTACCTTTACATTTTCTGTTTTTTACACATAAATGGTTATAACTTCGTAACGAAAAGAGATTTTTTCACCAGATTTGATACGCTGATGTATGAGCAGAGTCTGAGGCCACACAAAAAAATTGGTATGCCTGAACCACTAGGTGGCCCTATAATTGAACAAAATCTTTCATATCAAGCAAGCCCTATGGTCATACAACTATTTCTTTGCTGAACTAAAGTGTATAGTCATGAAACTAGCTAGATGTAAGGCAGATATGACCCGAGGTTGCATGCACGATTCTGTCATAGCGCGACCTAGTGGTTTGGAGATAGAAAATAGCTATATTTGCCTAAAACTACTGCAACAACACATCTAAAACCATGAGTCATCATGGATTCTTCATTTCATATGGCTTGGTCTATAATTACTGGTGGATGTGAATTTACTCTCTAGCAACCAATGAGAATACCTTATCAACCGTTTTTGAAAGAGCTTTTTCTCTGCATCAGAACATCGTAGAGACATGGGGATGGTCTCTTTTGACTGATTTAACTTGTTGTAACATGTTGTGACCCATGTTATGCCACTGCAAACATCACTCACATATCCTTCTGTGCTCTAATGTTCCATGACTGTCAATAACAGAAGGACGATTGCAGTGGATTAGAAAATAGATTATTTTTGTTGATTACTTTTGCGTTTTTTCATCTGAAATCATTAGGTTTACTTAGGTTCTTTGGTCTGCTTATCCAAACTCAACTTTACACCCTTCTGTGCCCTTTTCGGCTTGACCCCGGTATCGCTGCTTGCAGCTATATTTATTAGTTATTCTTCTTCCGCCATTGCGGTCTATGGCAGCCCATAGAACCGTACGTAGGAAAGTTATGAAATTTGGCACACTGATAAAGGACAGTCTATTGTGTCCCCACAGCAAATTTGGAGTCTCTATCTTTAACCCGCTAGCGCCACCAACAGTCCAAAGTTGAACTTATGTTTTTGCTTATAACTTCTGATCCGTAAGTCCTAGAAACGAAATTCTTGTTTCCTCTGATTCCTTGGCTCAAGACGATTCGACTGGACCCTATGACGTCATTTTCCGTCATGAAAATTTTTCCGCCATTTTGAATTATTCGTAAAACCTACTTTTGCGAACTCGTCCTAGAGTTTTTACCCGATTGCCGCGAAAATTGGTATGTAGCATCTAGAGACCCTCACGGCAAAAAGTTATCAAAAGAATTTCGATAAACCAATCCGTTGTCGTATAGCGCGTCAACAAATTTTACGTAGAGCGCAAAAAAACAGATTTTAGGCTGTATCTTCGTCAAACTTAGGCCTATTGACACGACACTTGGTACTTGTGATGCCAGTCAGGAACTGAGTGTGCATGCACAGTTTCGTCGCAGCGCCACCTAGTGGCCAGACAGATGTTTTTTACACCTATAACTTTGGCTGTAATTAACGTATTTTGATGGGACTTGATTTTTAGGAGTCCTGAATAGTCGCCGAATCCAACGATACCAAACATGCCAGATTTCGCCTTACGGTTAGCCCTGCGCAGCAAAACAGCACTTAAAAAACACGCGCGAATATCTCCGCAAGCGTAATTCTGATCGACTCGAAAACACCATAGGAAGAACATTGCATTACCTTCTGAACAAAAAGTTATATTGGCGTTATATTAAAATTTTCATCAGAAATGGCCGAAAATTGCAAAAAACGAAAAATTACCTTTAAATTTTCAGTTTTTACACATAAATGGTTATAACTTCGTAACGCAAAGAGATTTTTTCACCATATTTGATACGCTGATGTACGGCCACAGTCTGAGGCTACACAAAAAAAATTGTATGCTTGCACCACTAGTTGGCCTTATAATTGAACAAAACCTTTGAAATCAAGCCACCCTATGGTCATACAACTGTTTCTTCACTAAACTAAAGTGTATAGTCATAAAACTAGCTAGATGTAACACAGTTATGAACTGAGGTTGCATGCACAACTTTGTCATTGCGCCACCTAGTGGTTTTGAGATAGAAATATGGTATTTTTGCCTAAAACTACTCCAACAGTACATCTAAAATCTTGGGTCATCATGTATTATTCCTTTCATGGCTTGGAGATCATTGGTGCATGCCAATTAATTCCTTAGCAACCAATAAGGATACCTTATCAATCCTTTTTACAAGAGCTATATCTCTGCATCAGAACATCGTAGAGACATGGGGGTGGTCTCTTTTGACTCATTAACACCACTGTAACATTTTGTGAGCTGAGAATTGCCACTGCAAGCACCACTCACATTTTCTTCAGTGTTCTAGTTGTCAATGCTCCTCGAGAAGAGAGGGAGAGATTACACTGAATGAAAACAAAGCTTTTTGCTGATAACTGTTATATTACTTTAGCCTGACTACGTCAGACTTTGTACTTCCGCTAAATTTCATTACGCTTCTGTACTCAGTCTGAGATACCTCCCATTCAAACCGTTTTCCTCAGGTCTCAAAACAACCGGCGAATCAATGAACAG